>NW_023416346.1:92336819-92805145 GCF_014108235.1 Myotis myotis
CAGAGGTATGATTTTTTTAATCTCAGGCCAAACTTCAGTTCTGCTTATCTGAACTTGTATTTGTTTTCTGCCCAATTTTCTCTTTCCTGACTGTTTTAAATCCTTACCATTCACCTCAGGCCCCTCCCCCTTTCACCCTACCTTCCTTGACCACATGGAGGCATCCTGCAGGGCCCCCTCGACCCAAGGTCTAGTCCTCGTGAACTGATCTTGGTCTACAGTCAACCTACTTGCCAGTTCCAGGATGAGGTGGCCTTCCCCTGCCTCAGAGTGTGCCCCTCCATGTGTGCTTTGGAGCCACCTCTGCCAGCATCGTTGGGTCCTCATCCCAGGCTCCCCCTTGCTCTGCTGGCTCTTGTTCTTCAACCTATAATTGTGCCTGAGTGTTTCTCATCTTAAAAGAAAACAATAACAACTCAAGCAAAACCTCCATTTGACCCTGCATCCCTCTGTTGGGTTATCACCAGCTTGTCACTCCTTCCTCTCCTGTCAGAACATCTCAAAAAAATAATCTGCATTAAACAAATCTTGATTTCCTTACTGTCCTCTTACTCTTCAACCAGTCACAATTGGGCTTTCACCCCCAGAGCTTCTTTGATCTCCTAATTACCAAATCCAGTGGGCCCTTGTTCCTTGCTGTGTCTGCTGCATTGATGCTGTTTACCAGTCCCTCCTTGAAATGCCTGTGCTTTTTTGCTAATTCCTATAAAGTTCCGAGGCCCAAATCTTTGTCTAGCCCAGGCCTTTCACCCAAGGTTCAACCTCCTATATTTGACAGCATGTCAGACATCTCCCCTTGGATGGCCCACAGGCACGTTACTCTGACCAAAAGAAAATTGATCATCTCACTCCCTACCCCAACCCCAAAGGGGTCTTCCTTTTCTGCTCCCTATCTCACTTGGTACCAGCACTATCTACCCTGTCATGTTGACTCTCAAGTACTTCCCAAATCTGAGATTTTGTGTTGCCATGTCTCTTTCTCCTAATGTCTCTTTCCCTCTATCAGACTATGCCTTTCAAGGGCAAGGGCTCTGCATTAGCCATCTGTGCCCCAGCACACCACACAAATCTAGGTCCCAAATAGGTCTCAGTAAATGTTGCTGAACTAAGCTATACTTTGCTGACTTTGCCAACAGTCTATCTTTTGTGGGAGATAACTCCATGCCTGGGAAATGAGTGAAGTGGGAATCTGGATGCCAAGACCCTTTTAGTCCCCTGATGCCCCCAATAGAGTCAGAAAGTCTTTTGTTTTGTTAATTTTCACTGGAGGATATTTTTTCCATAATTTTTTTTTAGACAGAGTGGAAGGGATGGGGAAAGACAGAGAGAGAAACATCAATGTAAGAGAGACACACTGATTAGTTGCCTCCTGCACATGCCCCAACCAGGGCTGGGAATCAAGCCTGCAACCGAGATGCATGCCCTTGACCAGAATTGAACCCTGGACCCTTCAGTCCACGAGCCAATGCTCTATTCACTGAGCCAAACTGACTAGGGCCAGACAGTCTTTCTTGAGCTCTGTTGCCTTTTGGGGCTCAGTAGTTGCTTTTATTATTGCTAGAGGCCCGGTGCACAAAAATTTGTGCACTCGGGGGGGGGGGGGGAGGGTGGTCCCCTCAGCCCGGCCTGTGCCCTGTCACAGTCTGGGACCCCTAAGGGGATGTCCACCTGCTGGCTTAGGCCTGCTCCCTGGGGGGATTGGGCCTAAGCTGGCAGTCAGACATCGCTCTGGCAACCCGGGAGCCCTCAGGGGATGTCCACTTGCCAGTGGGGAGCAGGCCTAAGCTGCAGTCGGACATCCTTAGCGCTACTGAGGAGGCGGGAGAGGCTTCCACCACCACCGCTGTACTGGCAGCCGTCAGCCTGGCTGTGGCTGAGCAGAGCTCCCTCTATGGGAGTGCACTTACCACCAGTGGACAGCTCCTGCATTGAGCGTCTGCCCCCTGGTGGTCAGTGTGTATCATAGTGACCAGTCATTCCCAGTCGTTCTGCTGTTAGGGTCCATTTGCATATTCCCTTTTATTATATAGGATAGAGGCCTGGTGCACGGTTGGTGGCTGGCTGGTTTGCTCTGAAGGGTGTCCCGGATCAAGGTGGGGGTCCTGCTGGGGTGCCTGGCCAGCCTGGGTGAGGGGCTGATGGCTGTTTGCAGGTTGGCCACAGCCCCTTCAGGGTAGGGGTCCCTGCTGGGGTGCCTGGCCAGCCTGGGTGAGGGGCTGATGGCTCTTTGCAGGCTGGCCACAGCCCCTTCAGGGTGGGGGTCCCTGCTGGGGTGCCTGGCCAGACTGGGTGAGGGGCTGATGGCTGTTTGTAGGCTGGCCACAGCCCCCCAGCCACCTAAGCTCCCAGTGGAGGCCAGCTGGAAGCCGGTATCTGGGATTTATTTGTCTTCTATAATTGAAACTTTGTTGCCCTGAGCGGAGCCCACAGCTGGCCAAGCTTGGCTTCCTCCATCACCGGGACAACCAAGCCTCCTGCTTGCTCCAGCTTCGTGGCTGCCGGCCGCCATCTTGGTTGGGTTAATTTGCATATAGTCACTCTGATTGGCTGGTGGGCGTGGCTTGTGAGTGTAGCGAAGGTATGGTCAATTTGCATGTTTCTCTTTTATTAGATAAGACTAGAGGCCCGGTGCACAAAAATTTGTGCACTAGCCGGGGGGGGGGGGGGGGCGGGGGAGTGTCCCTCAGCCCCACTTGTGCCCTCCCACAGTCTGGTACCCCTCGGGAGATAACGACCTGCTGTCTTAGGCCCACTCCCGGGTGGCAGAGGGCAGGCCCAATCCCTAGGTGCAGCCCCTGGTCGGGCTCAGAGCAGGGCCGATTGGGGAGTTGGGGCGCCGCCCCCTGTCATGCACAGAGCAGGGTGGATCGGGAGGTTGCAATGCCACCCGTAGGCACGCTCAGGGTAGGGCCGATTGGGGGGTTGGGGCGCTGCCCCCTGTCACACTCAAGGCAGGGTCGATGGGGAGGTTGCGGCGCCACCCCCTGTCACACACAGAGCCGCAGGGCGATCAGCGGGTTTGGGCGCTGCCCCCTGTCACGCTGCTCCAGGGGCCAGGAGGCCTTGCGGCTCTGCTGATCCCAGTGCTGGGAGGCCTCACGGCTCCGCTTGACACCGAGGCAGTGAGGCCTCGCTTCTCAGCTGATCCCGGTGCTAGGAGGCCTCACAGCTCTGCTTGACACAGGGGCAGTGAGGCCTCGCTGCTCTGCTGATCCCGGTGCTGGGAGGCCCCGCGGCTCCACTGATCCCAGTGCCGGGAGGCCTTGCGGCTCCACTGATCCCGGGGCGTGAGGCCTTGCGGCTCCACTGATCCCGGGTTCAGGAGGCCTCGCGGCTCTGCTGATCCCGGTGCTGGGAGGCATATTACCCTTTTACTATATAGGATAGAGGCCTGGTGCATGGGTGGGGGCCGGCTGGTTTGCCCTGAAGGGTGTCCCGGATCAGGTTGGGGGTCCCGCTTGGGTGCCTGGCCAGCCTTGCTGAGGGGCTGATGGCTGTTTGCAGCTGGTCCCACCTCCTTCAGAGTGGGGGTCCCCACTGAGGTGCCTGGCCAGCCTGGATGAGGGGCTGATGGCTGTTTGCAGCTAGTCACACCTCCTTCAGGGTGGGGGTCCCCACTGGGGTGCCTGGCCAGTCTGGGTGAGGGGCTGAGGGCCATTTTCAGGCTGGCGGGCGACTGAAGCTCCCAACCTCTCCTTTTTTTCTTTTTTTCTTTTATTCTGGGATTTATTTACCTTCTATGGCTGTCACTGGAGCTGAGAGCCGGCTCCAGCTTGAGGCCTCGGCTGCTGAAAGCATGAATCTAGGGTTTGTTTGTTTGGCTTCTATAATTGAAACACTGTTGCAACTCCAGCTCAACCGGCTGGCTGAAAGCATGGGGTTTGTTTAGGTTCTATAATTGCAACATAGTTGCTTAGAGTGCAAGCTCAGAGGCCAGCAAGGCAGGCAGGGAACCTTGGCTTCCTCCATCACTGGCGCAAGCAAGCCTCCTGTTCGCTTCAGCTGCCTGGCTGCCGGCCGCCATCTTGGTTGGCAGTTAATTTGCATATCGCCCTGATTAGCCAATGGGAAGCATGTCAGAGGTATGGTTAATTACCATGTTTGTCTATTATTAGATAGGATAAGTAGTAGCTTATAAGAGAAAAAAGCCTGTATAGAAAGTCAGCCAGGGCAAGACCTGTAGGAGATGGGACTGAACCAAAGAGCCAAATCTCCAGATATGTGTGCTCCAGACTGGAAGTGATATCGATGGGTGGGAAACTGGGAGGAGAATCAAAAAGGCCTAGAAGCATCAAGAAAGCATCACAGATGAGGCGTTGGAGCAATTTGAGCACAGAAAAGAATAAAGGAAGTTTCAAAGCCAGAAGGAACACAGCATGTGTATGTAATGGAGGGAGGCTGTGAAAAGAGGAGCATGGAAAGGTTTGAATAGGTGACCTTCAAGGTACTTTTCAATCCTAAATGCCTGCAGAGAGGAAGCTGCTGGTCTGGGAAAAGTCTGGACCATAGAGATCTCCCAACCAAAACATACACATGCCAGCAGTAACAGTGGCTCACTTGGGTGTGGTTTCTTGTGCAGAGGTCCTGCTTTTCCCAGTTAATTAATGAATGTAGTCCAAGTCACCTCATTACACAGATCGGGAAACAGGATTTACCCAGGTGTTATGCTACAAGTCAGTAGCAAGTCTGCAAGTCAGAGCTGAGGCCAAAATCCAGATACACTGTCTTTATTCCTGTGCTCTTTCTACAGTGTTCCATTAGATAGCAATATTGCAAAAAAGCATGTGTTATTAGATACATAAAAAAAATTTTGGCTTTTGTTTTCCCCAGAGGAAAAATAAAAGATACCAGTGGCAATTAGTTGTCAGGCATGGTGCTGTGTTTTTTGTAAAAGTTACTTCATTTGACATAGCAGTCTTTGAAGGTGGAGGTATAATATCCTTATTTCACAGATAACAAAGACATTGAGGCTCTGAGGAGCAAAATGACTTATCCAAAGTCACATGGTTTGTTGATTTTGGGGCAGAGATTTGGACACATGTCTCATGAGTCCAAAGTCCACCATCTTTCCACCAACCTGACCTGTGACTGGCAAACCCGAGAAAGGAGATGCATTTTAAGATTCATACCACCCTTGCACCTCTGTGGTCAGACTAGACAGCTCTAGATAGCAGGTAGCTAATAATAAACAGCAGTGATACAGCAATGTCAAGTACCTGGGAATGTTTATTATTAATCATACTAATGGGCCACCGTGAGAGGAAAGAGTTTCTCTCTGACTTTTCCTCTAATAGGGCTGGAAGCTTTTCAAGAGCTTCCCCCAGCCAGCCAATATCAATTCAATTTGAGACAGTGTCCCCTTACAGCATGAAATTAGCCCTGCAGAGAAGGTCCCCAGTTTCCCAGTAGAGTCACTAGCCTCCAGCCCTGCCCCCTGTGACCAGTGACCAGAGACCACTCATATGTCTGCCTGTGGGGTGCAGAGAAAGAACAGCCCCCTCAGACTATATGGCCCTTCCATGAATGGCTCACAGTTCAAACTTGATGCACCTAGAAGAAACTATCCATCTTCCACCCACCCATGCCTCCATCAGTGACCAGGTGCCTGGTTCTATGTGAGGTTCTGCAAGGGGTGCTCACCCTCTTCCTCCCCAAGAGCTCTCCTTCCCAGTGGCTCTGTCTGCTCGTTGTTTTGCTGTTAGCACCATCCTTTGTGTGAACCATGTCATCATCTTTAACTCTCCCCTAACTCCTGCCAGATGGTCATCAAGCCCTGCTCTCTGTCTATTTGTCCTCACAGCTTCTCTCCCTCCCACTTCCACTGCCAGTGCCCTCCGTCAGCCCTCACCAACTCTCCCTGGTTTCGCTGCCTCCAGGCTGTCCCATCCAGGCCATCCTCCATGTGGCCATCCTCCACACGGGCACCATAGTGATCTTCAAAAACGCAGCCTTCACCTGTGCTCAGTCATCAGGTGACCCTTTCCACCCAACACACACACTTAACCTTTGCAGCCTGTTCTCGCGCAGCTCCTCAGCACAGCCCTTCCCCTTTGAACCAGGCTTGTCTCCCCACATGCACACAGCACAGTGTGCTCACTTTTGTCTCTGCATGAAGTTCTCCCTTGATCTCTCCTGCTGTCCTTATGCTTTCATCCTCCCACAAGCTCCAGTAGTGCCAGAGCTCCACAGTGCTCATTTGGCATCCCTTCCATTCCTGATTTGTCTTGTCAACTGCTGCTTTTTTCTTTTTCTTTTTAGCCATTCCAGGCTGGCTGTAGTTGTTCCCACAGAGGGATCACACTTTTGTTTCACTCAGAAGGAGCCCAGCACACTTACAGGCATATTTTTGGATTTCAGGACAGATTGCTTAGATAGACCAGAAGATATGTCATTCTTATGTCCAGGCCTATAGGCCTATAGGCCTATTGGCTAGTTTGTATATTTACATAGCATTTTTTTAAAAACATATTTTATTGATTTTTTACAGAGAGGAAGGGAGAGGGATAGAAAGTTAGAAACATCGATGAGAGAGAAACATCAATCAGCTGCCTCCTGCACACCTCCTACTGGAGATGTGCCCGCAACCAAGGTACATGCCCTTGACCAGAATTGAACCTGGGACCTTTCAGTCCGCAAGTTATTGTATGCCCACTATGTGCCAAGCACTGTGCCAGGCATTCTGTTAGTCAGGTGCCATTATTGTCATCATTTTACTGAGAATGGAAGTGAGCCACCAGATGAATCACAGATCTTGTTCAGGGTCCATTGTCTTGTTTTCGCTCTATTACACTGCCTTTTAGAGGCAAATGTGGAAGCTCAGAGACAAGTTCAAACTCTGGAGTAGTGGGTATGTAGTGACTTGAGGTTCTGTATCATTTTTATCCCATCCCTTCCTTTGCTTAGCATCTTCAAAGCCATGGGGCAGGTCCTGCCAGATGAGGATCAGAAGAAGCTGCTGCATATCTGTTCCATTTATACCCAGAATGGAAAAAACAGCCTGGTGGAGGATGGCTCAGAGGCCTCCCCTATTGGAAAGTCTGCATACACACTGGACAGCCTGTATTGGAGCCTCAAACCCTCTGGCCCCAACTCCAGGCCTGAAGGAGAAGCCCAGCAGCAGGAGGAGAAGGGAAACCTTAATGATGTCAAGGAAGATGAGATGGAGGAGAATGAGGTCTTAGAAGACCAGATAGAAGAGGAGGAAGAGGAAAATGATTACCAAGAGAAGTGGGAGGAGGAGGAGGAGGATGAAGATGACGACGATGATGAAGATGATGAAGATGAGGAGGAGGAAGACAGAATGGAGTTGGGTACTTTCTCTTTGGAGGAAGAGTCCCCTACTGTCGAGAATGCCAGGCTCCTGGCTCAGAAAAGAGGAGCTCTGCAGGGTTCTGCATGGCAAGTTAGCTCGGGTAAGAAGCCTGATATACACTTTGTCCCCACACCCATCTGTTCTCTCAGGCTGCCTCTTGAGGCTTTTCTCCATCCTAGAGAAGAAATGGAAAGTAGCAGAAGGTAGCTCGTGTGAGGCAAGCCTTGGAGACAGCCTAGTATATAGTTGACAGCTGGCTTCCCTCCCCCTTAGGACAGTATGTAGGTGCCAGGTACCTAAGCCCTGTCATGTTGCCAGCTACTTCATGCAAAGAGCACATTCAGAGGGGATGGTATGGGTATGGCCCTGTGCAGCAAAACATAGAGGAGAAAGTGAGCGGTAGAGGGTAGATATATGTCTGATTCTGCATGTGTTTTTCACGTCATGCAGTAGTGCAGGGACAGAGAGACAAAGGAGTGCTTTTTGTGTATATGGGAATGTGTATGTACACATGGAGGCTGGATGGTGATGAGACAGGATTTTGCTGTGTGTATGAGAAAGGAGGAACCCAGAGGCATTAAGTCAGGAAGTAGAAGTAAGATCAGAATAGTGAAATAAGGAGTGACATGGTTTTTAGATGAGTACACAAGCTAGTTTAACAAAACATGGAGAAGACAGGGAGAATTGTGTGATAAAGTGGGGGAACATGAATCTGTTTCTCCTGAAGGTGGTGTTTTGAGTGCCCTCATTTAGGTTAGGGAGCAGGAATCTTAAAGCAGGGAGATCCCAAAGGAATGAACAGTCTGGTGTGTGTGTGTGTGTGTGTGGGCATGTGTGTATGCATACATACATAGATGTGGGACAAAGTCTTGTTATGGAGACTGAGGGAGGGAGGGAAAACAACTGGGACTGGGGTGGTGTAGGGTGGGCATGGTGGGAAACAACAGGGAGAGAGAGGGGAGGCAGTGAAGAAACGTAGGGGAAAAGTGGAACCTTTGCCCTTGTGTGGACGTGCATGGAAGGGCTGGGGCATAAAGGCTTTGAATGGTAGGGGTGAAAGAATTATGTTTATGTCTATGTGTGTGTGAATGGCTGTGTGCCTGCATGTGCTGGACAAACCAAGGCAGAATGACAGAACTATCTTAGGGGAAGGAGGTCTGTGTTTGTGGGTCTTTGTAAATATCAAAAGTGAGGGGAATTGAAGCAGGAAGTGTGTGTGTGTGTGTGTGTGTGTGTGTGTGTGTGTGTGTGTGTGTGAAAGGCTGTGAAAAGAGATCATATGCTTCTGTGTATATATGCACACATAGTCATGCATGTTTTTGGAAGAGGAGGCAGGGTTGCCAGGAGGTATCTGTATGAGGCAGAGAAGTGGCAGCAATGAGGTGGAGTATATGGAAAACCATGAGTGAGACAGCCATCCAGAGATCACCTGTGTATGTTCATGCTGTCACTGAAGGAATATGTGTAAGGGTGTTAGACTACAGAGGCAGGGGTGGTGACGTAGACATGGTTGTGGATGTTAGTGATGGGGAGGAAGGATCGTCAGGTCAATGACATGGGGGTAGGGTCCCTGTATACAAAGGTATCTTTGTATGCATAGGGCAATGTAGGGCATCAAGACAGGCATAACTTCCTTCCTGTAAAAGAGTAGGGGTGGGGAAATAGGCAGGCAGGGGAATAGCCCTTTCTGAGGGGCTTCTATGGGTAACATAAAAGGCTAGTCCAGCCCCGCCTGTATAGCTCAGTGGTTGAGTGTCAACCCATGCACCAAGAGGTCACCAGTTTGCTTTCTGCTCAGGGCACATACCCAGGTTGTGGGCTCAATCCCCAGCAAGGGGCGTGCTGGAGGCAGCCAATCAATGTTACTATTTCTCTTTCATGGATGTTTCTATCTCTCTCTTCCTCTCCCTTCCTCTCTCCCTAAAACAGGGGTCCTCAAACTTTTTAAACAGGGGGCCAGTTCACTGTCCCTCAGACCGTTGGAGGGCCGGACTATAGTTAAAAAAAAAAACTATGAACAAATTCCTATGCACACAGCGGTGGCAAAAACACCCGGCGGGCCGGATAAATGTTTTTGGCAGGCCGCATGTGGCCCGCGGGCCGTAGTTTGAGGACCCCTGCTCTAAAATCTAAAATCAATAAAAATATAAATTTTAGAAAAAGCTAGTCCAGGGTTGGTACTTTCCAGAATGTTAGGAGCATTGTGACAGGGAAAATTCTTTGGGTATCAGGGAAACGCAGAAGGCAGAAACTGGATCTACTTGGAGAAGCTCACTATTAAAAGCTTCACTTGAAAACACTGGATGTACTGAAAAAGGGTGTCCCAAAATTCACGCAAGAAGTAATTTTGATAGAAAACACATGTTTTAATTAAAAATTGTAATTTTTTTATTGATTCATAAAGTATACAGTATAGGGTTATGTATAGAATAGCAAAATGGATTATCATGTCGCGATAGCGAGCACCATTAACTGTTATTGCCTGAGCAGCCGCATCCAAGCAGTTCGTGAGAGTGTTGCTAAGAGTCCAGGGACATCAAACTCAGCACCGTGGTCAAGAATTGGACATTTCGAGAAGCTCTCTACAGCGTATTCTCATGAAAGATTTGCATCTTCATGCTTAAAAAGTTCAATTGACTCAAAAACAAGCCTACTGACCACGCACAGCGAATAGAGTTCATTGAATGGATTATGGAACAACAACAAGTGGATACTGATTTTTCAAACAAAATCATCTTCAGTGATGAGGCTCATTTTCATCTTGATGCCTTGGTTAATCAACAAAATTGTCGCATTTGGGGTTCAGAAAATCCACGAGTGATTGTTGAGAAACAAATGCATCTACAACGTGTCACTGTTTGGTGCGGATTTGAGGCTGGAGGCATCATCGGACCATTCCTCAAAAATGCGGCTGCTCAGGCAATAACAGTTAATGGTGCTCACGATCGCGACATGATAATACAGTTTGCTATTCCATACATAACCCTATACTGTATACTTTATGAATCAATAAAAAATTTACAATTTTTAATTATAAATCTGTGTTTTCTATCAAAATTACTTCTTGCGTGAATTTTGGGACATCCTTTATAAGGATGGGGACAGGGATTTAGTATAATATTATGTGGAGGGTATGTAAGTGATAGAGCAGAGTGGGTGGAGAGAAGCCTGACATAGTCCATTTTCTGTGGAGTATGTGTGGGGTAGGGGAGGTAAGTAATAGTTTGTGAACATGGAAAGGCTAGAACATTAAAACTTTTCCCTCTCACTTTTGCCATTGCTTGCTCTATGTGCATACACATGTGGGGATGCAGTGACATTAAGATTTTTGAGTTGTGCCCGGCAGGTGTGGCTCAGTGGTTGAGTGTTGACCTATGAACCAGGAGGACATGGTTCGATTCCCAGTCAGGCCACATGCCCGGGTTGCAGACTCGATCCCCAGTGTGGGCGTGCAGGAGGCAGCCAATCAATATTTCTCATCGATGTTTCTATCTCTCCCTCTCCCTTCCTCTCTCTAAAATCAATAAAAACCTATCAAAAATCTTTTTAAAAATTTTCTGGGTTGTGTGCCTGTGCATGAGAGGTGTAGGAGGCAGGGAGTGAAACAGAACATTTGTTGAACAGAGGACTTGGTCTGGGTATTTGTGTGTACTTAGGTGGTGGGGGGGGCTGGGATATGCAGTGAGACAGCCCTTCCCTAGAGACGGGGTGTTCTTTGTGTGTGCAGCAGGGGGAAGTAAGATCATGCAGGGAGCAGGGGGAGCATAATATCTCTGAGAGGGAGTCCATGCTGAGGTGGTGTGTAAATGTCACAAGGCGAGGCCTAAGAAGTGGTGTGGCCTTCAAGCAGGTCAGGGAGTTTGTGTGTACATATGTAGGAAATCCAGATCATTCAGATGCTCTGAGGTGTCTGTGGGTTTGGGGAGGAGATGTGGCGGAAATTCTGGGGCATCTAGACTCCAGGATTTGTGAGTGTGTGGAAATAGGGGTGAGGATGAGAGGTTTACATAGTGATATAGCCAGATCTGAAGATGTTGTGTGTAGAGACATTCCTGGGGACGTGAGCGAAGAGTAGAGAGGAACAAAAGTGTCTGTAGTTATGTGCATGTTGTGTGGGTGGCGGGGGTCGGTGGAGGTGATGTGTGTGTGTGTGAACACAAAGAGGAAGAAGGGCCGAGACCGGTTTGGCTCAGTGGATGGAGCGTTGGCCTGCAGACTCAAGGGTCCCAGGTTCGATTCCGGTCGAGGGCATGTGCCTGGGTTGCGGGCACATCCCCAGTGGGGGATGTGCAGGAGGTAGCTGATCGATGTTTCTCTCTCATCGATGTTTCTAGCTCTCTGTCTCTCTCCCTTCCTCGCTGTAAAAAATCAATAAAATATATTTTAAAAAAAAAAGAGGAAGAAGGACCATAAAGGGTGTATGGGGGAGTGTGGAAGGGGTGGGAGGTGCTAAAGTGGAGAGGAGCTCAGGAGAAGTGATGCAGAAAGGAATGAGGCTAGAGATACACAGAGCCTATGCTGAGTGGACTCACTGAGATGGGTGGGTAGATTGGGGAGGTAGGCCTGTGCACCAGTCTGAGAACTAACTAATCAACCTGCACTTGTCTCCTCCCTTTGCTCCATAGAAGATGTGCAGTGGGGCATCTTCCCCATCGGCCGAATGCCAGGTCAGACTGAGGACCCAGCAGAGCTTATGCTGGAGAATTATGACACCATGTATCTTTTGGACCAGCCTGTGCTAGAGCAGCGGCTGGAACCTCCAACATGCAAGATAAGGTAAGTGTCCATAACAGCAGGATTTCTCACCCCTTTGTCTCCTGCAAGCGGGAGATAGGAAGAAGGGAGGGAGAAGACACAAAGTGGGGTGAGTGGGAAGGTACCGGTCCCCAGTCAGGGCCTAAATAAATTAAGTATAGTTCCAGTCTCTTCCTGGGCCCTTGTAAGGGCTCCCAGCCCCCAGTGAGGGGAGCCAGTGAATCAGCCACATAGAACTGGCTTGGCTCCTCTCTCAGATTGCATCAAATTTTTGTCCATATGTAAGTGTGTGCGTGTGTGCGCACACACGAGCATTTTGGGAGGAGAGAGCTCTGAAGCTTTCAACAGATTCTCTAAAGCAAGCATGTCAAACTCAAAGGCTACAAAGGCCAAATAAACAAGGTTTAAGTTTATGTGGGCTGCAAAAAAAACAAAAGCTTCAATTTTCATAGAAACATAGGTTAATTGATTTATTTTTAAAAAATATATTTTATTGATTTTTTACAGAGAGGAAGGGAGAGGGATAGAGAGTTAGAAACATTGATCAGCTGCCTCCTGCACACTCCCTACTGGGTAGGTGCCTGCAACTAAGGTTCATGCCCTTGACCGGAATCGAACCTGGGACCCTTCAGACTGCAGGCCAATGCTCTATCCACTGAGCCAAACCGGTTATGGCAAAACATAGGTTTATTTTGATAGAGACATGCTGAATACAAAGACTGAAATAATTGAGTAATCTACACTAATAAAAGAGAAACATGGTAATTGGCGTACGACCGCTACCCTTCCCATTGGCTAATCAGCGAGATATGCAAATTAACTGTCAGCCAAGATGGCGGCCGGCAGCCAGGCAGCTTGAAACTAACATGAGGCTTGCTTGCCTCAGTGACAGAGGAAACCAACGTTCCCCGCCTGGGGCTGCAGGCCTCTGAGCCTGCAGTTTGAAACATTGTAACAAATACCGCTGGACTTCAGCCAGCAGATTGGCAACATTGTATGCAAAGGCCAGAAACCTACTTTCAGCAGCGGAGGCCTAAGAGCTGGAGCCAAGCCTCAAGCTAAAGCTGGCCCAGAATAAAAAAAAAAAAAAAAGGAAAAAAGGAGCGGTTGGGAGCTTCAGTCACCCCTAGCCTGAAAACAGCCCTCAGCTCCTCACCCAGACTGGCCAGGCACCCCAGTGGGGACCCCCACCCTGAAGGGTGTGTGACCAGCTGCAAACAGCCATCATCCCCTCACCCAGGCTGGCCAGGCACCCCAGTGGGGACCCCTACCCTGATCCAGGACAGCCTTCAGGGCAAACGAGCTGACACCCACCCATGCACCAGGCCTCTACCCTATATAGTAAAAGGGTAATATGCCTCCCAGCACCGGGATCAGCGGAGCCGAGAGGCCTCCCGGCACCAGGATCAGCATGACAGGGGGCAGCACCCAAACACCCTGATCGGCCCTGCTCTGTGTGTGACAGGGTGCGGCACCCCAACCGCCACCCCCCCCATGGGCCCTGCTCTGTGTGTGACAGGGTAGAGCCATAACCTCCCCATCGGCCCTGCCCTGAGTGTGAGAGTGGCGGCGCCCCAACCCCCTGATCGGCCCTGCTCTGTGGGTGATAGAGGGTGGTGCCCCAACCCCCCCCGCCCCACGGGCCCTGCTCTGTGTGTGACGGGGTAGAGCCATAACCTCCCCATCAGCCCTGCCCTGAGTGTGACAGTGGTGGCGCCCCAATCCCCTGATTGGCCCTGCTCTGTGTGTGACAGGGGACGGTGCCCCAACTCCCCTATCAGACCTACTCTGTGAGTGACAGGGGGGAGCTCCTCAACCCCCTGATGGGCCCTGCTCTGTGTGTGACAGGAGGGAGCTCCCCAACCCCCCTGAAGGGCCCTGCTCTGTGTGTGACAGGGGGCAGCGCCCCAACCCCCGGATTGGCCCTGCTCTGTGCGTGGCAGGGGGGTCGCGCCGCAACCTCCCCATCGACCCTGCCTTGAGTGTGACAGGAGGTGGTGCCCCAACCCCCCAATTGGCCCTGTTCTGAGCTCGACCAGGGGCTGCACCTAGGGATTGGGCCTGCCCTCTGCCACCCGGGAGCAGGCCTAAGCCAGCAGGTCGTTATCTCCCGAGGGGTCCCAGACTGCTAGAGGGTACAGGCCGGGCTGAGGGACCCCCTCTCCCCCCCCCCCCCCCAGTGCACAAATTTTTGTGCACCGGGCCTCTAGTTGTTAACATAAAATAACATTTTAATAAAAATATTTTTTCTTGAACATTAACTTAACAGACACTGAATAACTGCACAAATTAAAAAGCATAACATTAATATTTCTCTTGTTTTCTGAAAGCAAAATATTTCCTGTTGCACACACCAAACAAGTCAGTACAAGACTAATGGCATGGCAATCAGCTGCTAAAATATTCGCTGCTAGTATTAGTGAGAGACATGGTGAGCCTGCGCATAAGGCATGTAAAGGAAATGAATGCAACATAATTATAGTAATTAGTCATTAACAAACATTGTAGTTCGTTATTAATAATTATATATAACAGGATATTGTAAAAATTAAGTTACGAAATTTTTATTAAAACGTTTCTTACATAACATTATATTGGCTGGGCCACAAAAATATTCGTTGTGGGCCGCATTGCAGGCCACGAGTTTGACATGCTTGCTCTAAAGTGTCAACCACTCCCAAAAAGTCAAGAATGGATACTCTAATCCAATTTCCTCATGTTCTGAGGAGAACACTAAGGCCCAGAAAGGGGAAGGGATTTGTCCAAAGGTGCACAGAGTAATCAGTAGACCTTCCCACACTGTAAAGGCATCTTGGTAGCAAGGCCTGCACAGAGCTTCATGCTCTCCCTCGAGACTCACCTCTGTATCACAGGTGTGGGAACTCTTGGGTCAGGAAGGCAGGAACACGCAGCCCTTACTGAGGGGCTCTGCTGGTGGTCACACAAAGAAGCCCATCCCATGGGCTTGTATATTCCAGAATGCAGGGCCATTGTGACTGGGGGATTCCTGTGAGTACCAGAGAGAGACCTTTGTGGGCCCCGGAAACTAAGAGTCTATTTTTGTGCTGCCTGCCCACTCCCTGGGAGATGAGCCCCTCTTCCTCTAGACATTTGGGGAGAGGGCTATAGAACTCAGAGGCCAGCAGCCAGCCAGGCCCAAGGCAGTGTCATGAACTCACTGTCCGAGGCTAGGAGACAGCAGGCTTCTTGGAGAGAGTGGAGGAGGCAGCTGGGGAAGCCACATAGTGTGTAGCTGAGAGTGGGGTCCACACGTCGGAGAGAGATCTCCTCTCCCCTTGGGTAATACTGGCTTGATGAACACCAGGGTACTAAAGATGAAATGTGGGAAGGTAGAACTAATTCCAGAAGGGAGCTAATTTGGGCCAGCTCCCACACCCCCTATAGTAGGGAGGCTTCTTCCATTGTACCAGGTTTTCCCCCCTGACTTGGCTTTGTGGCTTAGGCAAGTCCCTTTTCATTTCTGGGCCTCAATTCCCTTGTCTGTAAATTGGTGGGTAATGGGCGGGGATGGGACTAAATCATCTGTAACTTTTTTTTAGATGCTCTAATGTAACCATGGATCTGCCTGAGGAGAGGATGATGGCTTTGCTCTCAGCTGTCCTCATCTACCTGGGAGGTCCTTTGACCTGCAGGAAGCAGGGGAAGCCAGAGTTTCTGAGCAGGGCCAGGGAAGGGGAGGGTGCAGTATCTCCCTGAAGCAATGTTAAAATCCTGGCTTGGGAGCTGGGCCTAGTCCTATAGCTTATACCTGGCCTTGGGCCCCTTAATTAGCTGTTGGGGTAGGAGGGATCCAGCCTAGGGTTCTCTGGGCCTCCAAGCTGTAGAGCCTTGTAAGAGGCCTGTTATGGTAGGCACTTTTAATATCTTCCTGTGGGTGGGGTAGTGCTGGTCCCCCATCCCACCTCAACCCAAATATCTCTGCTTTAGTCTGGTTTATATACTGGGGCTCTGCATAAAATTTCACTTGAAAAGTTCTGTTCCTCCCCTTCCTCAAGTGAGGGGAGGACAGAGCCACTTCTGGGGGTTATCTGAAGTGGTTTAGATTTGCTCTAGTCTCTTCTTTGTAAATTCAGGCAGGATGGTGGGCCACTCCCATAGATACACAATCAAGCACCCTTAGGCCTTCCAGAGCCTAGAGCTGCCTCCTTCCCTGACTGTGCCACCTCTTCGTAGCACCCTGGGCCTGAGCTGTGGCATCGGTAGTAGCAACTGTAGCAACGGCAGCAACAACTTGGAGGGCCTTCTCTGGAGCCAAGGTCAGCTGCACAGGCTCAAAACTGGTCTGCAGCTCTTCTGATGTCCACCCCAGTACCACCTCTGTTGGGGCAGGAGCCCACCCCTCAGTGCACCTGATGTTCCATGAAACAACCTGGGAGACAGTCCTTGGCAGCCACATCAGCTCAGCGTTTACCACAATGTCATTTTGATTGTTTTTGTTGTCTTTTGAAAAACAATAAACAGGCAACTGTTGTTTTGGTGTTTATGAGATGAGAGATATGTGCTTGGGCAGACCAATATAGTTTTCCCTTTATTCTGTGGGCTCCAGAGAAGGCGGGATCATAATGGGGCTTTGAGCAGGAGCTGGGTCCTGGGGCCCCTTGGACTCATCACCCCTGATTGTTTCTATCACAAGGTTCCATTCATACCTTCTTCCTGACTCAAATCATTTTTGCTCTCAGTTGTAGGCCCCAGAAGAGAGGCATTGCTGGACATACAGGCCAGCCAGCATCAGGGAAATCTGCTCAGAAACTCCCAGACAGCAGGAAGACCCAACCTTACTGATGTTACCCAGCAGGCTTCTGACTCATTTCCCTGCCTGCCCTCACTGGGGACCAAACAGCAGTTAAAAGTGAGAGTAACCTTTTTTCGTTACTTTCCCACTCCTTTGGCCTAGAAAATATAGAATGAACTTCCTTGTGGTGGGCACTGAGAGACAGGGATGAATAAACCATGTTCTCACTCCTTAGAGCCCTCTTCCCAGTAAGAAAGAACAGTCACCCATAAGTGCCATAAGGGATTGCAGTATGCTACCACAAGTTCTTTGTTTTTCTCAGGGTGAAATTTCCAGGGTGGTGGTTGACTGAGGTCAAGTCTAGCTATAGTATCTCCAGCCCCAAGTCTGGGGAGAGTAATTAACTGTGTGAGACAGTGAGCATCTCTGTGGGGCCAAGTTTGGGCCCTGAGGAGGGGAGCAAGGGACAGAACCAGGCAACTCTCCAGTCAAGAAGCTGGTCCAAGAAGTGGCTGAGCCAAGGAACGATGGAGAAGGATTATGCTATGAAAATGCCAAGGAGGGCCCTAGCTGGTTTGGCTCAGTGGTTAGAGTGTTGGCCTGCAGACTGCAGGGTCCCAGGTTTGATTCTGGTCATGGGCACACACCCGGTTGTGGACTCAATCCCCAGTGGGAGGCGTGCAGGAGGCAGCCAATCAATGATTCTCTCTCATCAGTGATGTTTCTTTCTTTCTCCTCCTTTCCTCTATGAAATCAATTAAAAAAATGCCAAGGAGGAATTTAATGAAAATGTTATGCTAGAGCCTTCTGTCAAGGGTTTTAACTTGAGTTAGGACCTCTAGGGGCTGCTCAACACCTTTTAAAGGATATCCTGAATGTCTCTGTGGCTATGTGTATATAATTTTTCTAGGGCTGGTCCACAGATCGAATCCAATTATTAAAGGGGTCCATGAGGTCAGCAGCCCAACGGGGTTAAGATTTCCTGTGCTGTGTGAACCTAAGCATTAAGCACGGGCCAAGCAGTCTCCTGCACTGATTACTGTCAGTTTTTCTCTTAATCTTCCCTCTCCTGCCACAATGACAAATGCTGTCTTTTTGCATCCTGAAATGTCAGAGCTGCAGGAGCCCTCAAGCATCTAGGCCATATCTGGTCAAGAGACTTACAAAAGTACTCTGGGAGATAGCTCAGCACCTGCTCCACGAGAAGGTGGTGCTGCAAGTTCTTGGTTTCCCTCCACCACTTCTCTAAAGCAGCCTGAATTTTATCTACTATGTATGTATTGGTATTCTACATAGGATTTTTAAATTTTTTGTAAAATGGGTTTAGTGGCTAAAAAGTTGGGAAATCAGTTTTTTTCCTTTACTGATTTGAGAGAGAGAGAAACATCAGTTTGTTGTTCTACTAATTTATGCATTGAGAGAGAGAGACATCAATTTGTTTTCCACTTATTTATGCATTCATTGGTTGATTCTTGTATGGGCCCTGACTGGGTATTGGACCCACAAACTTGGTGTATTGAGATAAAGCTCTAACCAACTGAGCTACCTGGCCAGGGCCTGGAGATCATAGTTTTAATCTAGACCCCTCATTTTAGGCATTGAGACACTGAGGCAGACAAAAAGGGAAGGAATTAGCCTAAGGGCACAGAACAATTTAATAGCTTGGTATAGATCCACATTTCTTGCAAAATCAGCATCACCTGGGTACTTGTTAGAAATACAAATGTTTAACCCCACTTCTAACCAGAATCAGAAAGGTTGAGATGGGCAGCAATCTAGTTTAACAAGCCCTTCACATGACTCTGATGCATGGTAAAGTTTGAGATGCACTGAGTAGAAAGCTACCCAAAGACCTATGTTCCAGGCAAGTTCTATCACTTAATGAGAACAACCCGGGGCAAATAATGCTACAGTTTCTTCATATGTAGAAGGAGAATACTGTTTGCCTCACAGGCTTGTTGCAAGGATCAAAAAAGATAACATGAAAGTGCTCTATAAAGCTTATGATATAAAGCTTTGTATATATGAATGATATGTATTCATACCAGAGTTGGTGGGTCTTGATCTCAGGACTCAGGTCTTCATATATCCTTGGACAAAGTGCTTTCTCCTGGCCTTCAAAGACTGACCTAAAGATGAGGGGCAGGCTGTCTGAGCTCATTTTTAGTCCAGGTCAAAGGAGAGTAAGAAGCAAGGGTCATTGTTGGCTGAAATCCTCCTAAAACCTGGGATTTGTGGAGCCAGGTTCCTGGGTGGGCTGCTTCAGATAGCAGGGATGGGGTTGAGTGGGGGGTGTGGGGAAGGACCAGCCAGGAAGGACATTAGCCCAATGTCCTTGGACCTCTTCCTTCTGACTAGAGATTGGTTAGAAAGTCTTTCAGCTACACACATTTAACAGGGAACAGAGTTGGGAGTCAAGGAAAGGGAGCATAGATTATATTATTTAACAACAGTAATTGAGATTCACTCTTTCATGATTCCTGCCCCCAAGGAACTTCCTGTTTTGTGGGGGAGTCTGCTGTGCCAACACAATTATTAACAGAGTGACATGTACTAAAATAGAGGTATTGTTCAAGATACTTGCAAGGCCCACTGGAGGGAGGACTAACAATATTTGGACAAGGAGGTGGGACAGCTTAATAGAGGAGTTGACGTTAGCAGTGTGTCTTCAAAGTCAATAGAGTACTAGTCATAACAAGGATTAGAAAGAAGGCAAAAGTCTGGAGGGGATAAGAAAGAGCATGGCATGTTGGGGCACCTGTGAAGGGTTCAGGATGATTGGAACATGCGTTATGTGAAGAAAATGTAGGTCCTGAGTCCAGAGAGGTAAGCTACATACAATGGGTTATGGTCAGATTAGTTGATTTTCCACCTATGATTAGGGAGAGGCATTGAACACTGAATTGTTCCTTCCTGAAATTCTATTTTTATTACTTCCCCTACCCTCATGCTGCTACTGCTCTCCAAGAAAGTCTTTTTTTTAGAAAATTAAATGTATTAGCCCTGGCCAAGTAACTCAGTTGGTTAGAGCATCGTTCCATAAACCAAGGTTGCAGGTTTAATCCCTTGTCTGGGCACATACAAGAATCTATCAATGAATGCATAAATAAGTGGAACAACAAATCTCTCATCAATAAAAAATTATTAGGATAACATCAGTTAATGACATTATATAAGTTTCAGGTGTACAATCCTATAACAATGAAAGTCTTTATTAGTTTATTACTCTAAGTGTACTTCATTCCCTCAATAGAGTGCAAGTTCCAGAAAACAGGAACTGTTTCCTCTTCTTCATTTCTCTCTAGCCCAGTATAGGCCAGGCCCCTATTTGGTACTCAGTAAGACCTTGTCATAAGTATGCCTGAGAAATGTGTGAGAAGGCAGCAAGGGGAAGGACACAGAGAGCAAGAGGGTGGGGAGAGATGAGCACTCTTAATCTCAAGAAGGATGATGAAAGAAAAAAAAAGATATTCTCAGATTCACGAATAGCCCCTCCCAAAGGCTTCTAGGCTGAGCTCTGCAGCTGTGGCCACCTCTGCCTTTATAATGAGACTGGCCTGGAGTGGCAGGGCTGGGCTGAGTAGGGGGCTCCAGAGAGGACTGAAGGAAGAGCAGACACCCCTGTGATAAAGGGCTCACTGGCCTGGAGCAATGAGGCCAGGGTTTCATTCATGGCTTTGCCACTAACTCCCTGTTCAGCTTTGGTCAGATTACTTCATTTTTTGGAATCTCAGTTCCCACACCTATAACCTGATAGAGTTGATGCTGCTGAGTACTCCCCGAGTGACTTTTCTGTGAAGTATAGAGTGCCAGGAGGCTTCTAGCTCTAAGGCCCAGCAGATGATGCCTCTGTGACACTGAGGCTATTCAGGGGATAAACTATAGGTTCTTTACAGAAATAAGCCTCAAATCTGAGTTCTCCACCTTGTTCTGAACCACCAGTGGATGCCTTGCCCCACTCAAGCCTGAGGGAATCTCCAGTTGACTAGCATTTAGAGCTGTGTTAGTAGACAAGAACTGCTACTGTGATAAAATTCAGTTGAAATCATTTGGGAAGATCCCCTTCCTTATAGCTTATGTCAAGATGCCAGTTCCAAGGACAGAAATTTAATCATTTTAGGAGCAAACCAGAGTGTGTATATATGTAGGTGTGGTGTGACTTTTGGTGTTGTTCTTAAAGAAACAAAGCCATTACTGGTTAGTAGACAAATAGTTTATGCAGTAAATAAGTGTAGTTACAGTTCATTGTTGTCAAGTATACACCATTTTCCATCACTATTATAGGCGAAACAAATGAAAACCTCATAGTCATAGACATTCATGCTAGTAAGTACATATTGCAAAGCATTGCACATGCATTATAGAGTCAGACAAAATGGGGTAGAATATGTTTTCACTCACCTCTGGTTAGCTTTGTATATTTTGTCATTGAGACTTACATTGTGTTTGGGTCAAACAAAAAACCCAAAGAGATTTTATAAAAGTTTACAACCATTAAACAGTATTGTTTAATCCTACAAATAGATAAAGCAAACTACTATAGCTCAATGATTCACAAACCAGGATGGAAAATAGTCAATCTGCCTATATATATAGCTAGCTACAATATAATAGATAGTGAACATTCTGACTCTTTTCAAAGGCATTGACTACTTTAGACAAGCAGGTTCCCAAAATATACTGGTTTGGTTTACAATGAGAACTAACGTCATTTCATTTGAAGACTATATACTCCTCAGTGTCAGAACTGAGGAGAAGCAAACTAGGGGAAGGCAGAGAAGGGTTAGCAGGAGACCTGAGCAGGACTCTTTGGACAGCTTAACTTTACTTTCCCTGTGTAGTTCCAGAGTAAAACAAAGTGTATTAAAATTGGCCCTCAGCCCTGGCCAGTGTGGCTCAGTTAGTTGGAGCGTCTCCCTGTGCCCCAAAGGGTCATGGGTTTGGTTCCCGGTCAGGACACATACCCAGGTTGCAGTTTCGAGCCCCGGTCGGGGCATGTACGGGAGGCAACTAACAGATGTTTCTCTCTCACATCAATATTTCTCTCTCTCTCTCTCTCTCTCTCTCTCTCTCTCTCTCTCTCTCTCTCTCTCTCATCTATCTATCTATCTATCTACCTATCTCTCTATCTCTCAAATTAATAAAAACATATCCAAAAGAAAGAAGAAAGAAAGAAAGAAAGAAAGAAAGAAAGAAAGAAAGAAAGAAAGAAAGAAAGAAATTGGCCCTCAAAAGGGGCATTTGTATAGCATAAATAGAATGGTATCTCAAATTAATTTTTTTATATTAGAAGAAAACCCAGTGTCAAAGGTTAATGGGTATCAATGTTTGAATATTGTATAAATACAATTTATTCTAAAATAGAAAAAGTGGGATTTAGAAGTATTCTCCTGGAAACTAGCAGAGAGAGGGACAGAAATAATTACTTAGAAGAAAAGTTTGTAGGCCATTTCCATAAGGCATCTGTCATTCCCCCTTCCATACCTTGCACCTTAAGAGAGAGTGTAGTGGCTGTATGCTACCTTTGAAAAGGTTCCCTGGATTGAACATGCCACTCCAGAGTCACACTTCCTCAGGTTGAAATAAAACATAACAACAACAACAAAATCTAAGATCTGAACAAGCGTAGACTTTCCATGAGTTCAGAAACTCAGAGGAAGAATTAAAATTGCAAAGCACCTCTTGCAAAATGTACTACTGCTTGAAAACCACACAAAACACTGTGCAGTAACCCCTGCTGAGTGCTTTGAGGTAAATATCCTGAAGAACACCCACTTAGGTCCATGAAGGAAGCTTGATTTCATTATCAAGGAAGCCAAGGGGGTTCCAATGCTTCTTTGAATTTGCTGTTTTATAATTACAGACACAATGGAAAAGTCAAGAAGTGTGTAGGCCTCAATGTAAAGAAAATGTTTCTCTAATAACTTCACTAAGAAACAAGCTGGATTTATGCATTCATAATTGTATAGCTCTACTTACCAATTCTTGCAAATGATTCACTAATACTGACACTTGGTATACAAAATTCCTTTTGCAAGGACATATTAAATTTAATAGGCTAAGGAGAATTTATTGCAATATAATGCTTGAAACTGTATATACAATGTGCACATAGTAATAAAGAGGCCTTGAAAAACTGTCTTTGTCTATGAACTACTACTGCCCTTTGGAAATAAAAGCTCTCTCATGTCTCCTGGGCTACTTCCCTGTGACACACAGTGCCACAAACATCATGGTGAAAGTCAGTACCAAACCTAGTTTAAGATGACTTTTGTACATGTGTTACTATACAATCAGGAAAAAAAGAGATACAATTTGTATCAACAAAAGGTCATTTCTGGTTATTTTAGGCATTGCTCCTAGCAGCTTTGGTTCATACACATTTTATGAGAAGAGAATGACAATTGTTTTTAGGAAATAAATACATATTCTGCCTTAAAAATTTTTCCTGCATTGGGAGGAGCTTATACATTTTTATTACTAAACATGAACATGTTCAAGATGAATTGCAGCTGACAAGATTAATCTTGTGCTTCCTGGTAAATTGTGCAGGTAGTGGACACTGTGGTGCCATTGATGATTTTGGTAGGAAGATGAATTTACCGGCACAAAGGCAATAGAGTCCTCTAAAATTGTCAAATACCCTGATTTAGACAGGACAGATTTAGAAGGTGCAAGAAGTTGAAAGTATGAAATGGTGGTTGTGTGAAATAGGAAGCACTTCAGTGGCAGCTGTTACTCTCTATGGACCTACATGGCAGAAAATACTTTTACACCTCAATATGCTGGGGAATGGAAAAATCAGAGGGTAGGACATGAATGTGAAGCTATGGTTAACAGAAGGGAAACATTGGTTTATACATTTTTGATCAACTAGGACAGTTATGGAGAGCCAATAAAGAGCATGCAAGCCATTATCAAACCACCAGAAACAACCCTGACTACAGCCTCACATTCGGAGTGTTTCAGAGTAAGAAACATTTATAGGCAGTGTCACACCTTCTCATGAAGAAACAAAAGGCCAAGGCCAGGCCTTCTTAACTTTTATGAAAAAACGACCATAGAAATTATTAAGATCTAGCTCATGAAATAGTGAGCTAGTCATGGTTCAAAATGCTGAACTATACAATAGATTCAAAAAGGGGGTTCATTTAGTGCAGCTTTAAAAAAAGAAAAACTAAAAATGCCTCTTTTAGAGGCATTTAGCTATAAAGGTTCCCACCCTGAGCAAGATAACAAGTTGTGCAAATGATGCCACTCAACCCAAAGTCCTGCCTTCTTTAGTAATGCATCTA
This sequence comes from Myotis myotis, assembly GCF_014108235.1. Taxonomy (NCBI): domain Eukaryota; kingdom Metazoa; phylum Chordata; class Mammalia; order Chiroptera; family Vespertilionidae; genus Myotis; species Myotis myotis. Next base: position 92,360,935 of record NW_023416346.1, read on the forward strand.
AGAATTATCTAAGGGCAAGTTTGCTCTCTTGGCATGTATTTGAAGTGCATAACTGAGCCAGATATTAGAAAAGATGTAGCATCCCTTTTGGAAGCTACTTTTTCTATCTAGAAAATCCCCTGGTTGTGTTTCTTAAAGAAATTCTGCTCCACCAACGTTCAACTTCATTGCCCAAAGAGTGGGCAGTAGGAGAAAGTGGGTTACATGGCTGTGCACTGTCCTCCATTACATTTTATTCTGTGATGTTGAATACTGCATAGATCAGAAGTCCAAAGCTCATCCATTAGACCCTTCTTGAGTGCAGCTTTTGTGTTCATCATTTAATGCCACATGAGTTTGGCCACCTTTCTGGTAGTAAATTCCTTAGCCCTGGTCAAACTCTTTTGTGCTTGTCTAGAACACACTTACTATGCTTGAAACTTGAGCTTATCAATCAGCTATTCTGCAGAAGATGGCAGCAATCTGATCCCTAAATTGCTGAGGTGAAGAGATTTAAAAGCTAACAACTCTTAATAAATGTTGATAAGTAAAAAAGTGCAAAGGAAATAGTTTGCTCTGTTGCCTAAGAAAGCAGTGTTCAAATATTAGCATGTAATTTCACTTTAAAAGTGAGTTGAAACTATGAAATGTGACATAAAATTATCAATTCAGATTTGTGATCTGTTTAGCTATAGACTAAGGACTGTGCAGAGCCTATCTTATCACTATATAAAAAGTTATACAGAGATACACACATTTCAAACTAAATGCATACAGTCATACATGCAATATAATTCCTAGCAGTAGATTTGAAATATAAGTCTAGAAGCTTTGATGTGACTCTATAGCTTGGTTAATAAAGATATTAAATGGTCAGATATCCATGCAATAAAGTATGCATTTGTTTTTAAATAGCTTTAAATATTCCTATTAAAAATTCTAAAAGGTTAATTCAACATATGACCTGATCTTGATGTTCTCTAAATTAGATATATCATCAATACTTTGTAATATAAAATGTGTAACTATGACAACATTCATAATGGAATTTCTTGGGGTTTCTTATACTTGGGTCTCTCCCCTAGGTTTTGTCCTTCATTACCTGCATGATGCAGTGCAAAAGGGTATGAGACTTGGAATCAGAGGACTTGGGTGTGAGTCCTGACTTGGTAATTTGCTAGCAGTGTGACCTTAGCAAATAATTTAATCTCAATGAGCTTCAGTTTCCTTGTCTAGCAAACAACACATTAGTAAAACTTACCTCACAGGGTTGTTATGTGCTTCAATGACGTTAACAGTCTGTAACTTTTAAAGCGCAACACACAATTATTAGTTACTGTTATCATAGTATTAGTGCATTATTAGTATTAATATTCATGTTTGTATAAAGGAATAGATACTATGTCATGTCAACGTGCAGCCCTAAGCTTAGAAACAATCAAGGCTGCCAGCTGCTGGGCATCTGCTGTGTGAGGATTCTTCTCCATCACTGCAAGGACGATGTTGGAAGGGAAAATATTGCAGAGGTTCTTGTAGGTCTGATACTGGTGCTCTGGGATCATATGCTCCCTGGAATCATTGCACATTCCGACCCAAGGATTCCTCCAAAGCTGCTCCATCTTTTCAGGTACGCTCCGTACCATCACTGGTTCATAGCATGGTTGCATGAGGTTGTTACTCAAGGGATAGGAATGGTAGCCATAGGAGTCAGTTGTACAAGGCAGTGGGTCCCAGCTAGCATGTTGTTCCCGGCACAGAGGAGGCCGTCTTTGCCTCATGGGGTTGCTCTCATAGAGGCGGGAGTCAGAAATGCTGTCCATCCGAGTCATCACCAGGGCACGTCCTGGCTGGGAAGTTGCCCCAGGATGGATATTGTGAGGCATGGGGTAGTCTCCAGGACAGCTGAAGCGTGCTCCAGTTGCTGGGTGCTGGGCATGCAGAACTAAGTGGGAGACTGACTGCTTGTGAGGGGCTTGCTTAGAATCCTCTGGGCCATAGCTCTGCGCTCGCATTAAGGCTTCATGGTAACCATGAGGAAAAGGCTGAAGACGGTTTTGAGATGCTGAGCGATGCAGCTTCAAACTTCCTTCAGGATGGGCATCAGCTACAGCCAAGTACAGGTTGTTGTAAGAGGAATAGTTGTCATTCCTGGTATGGCTCATACGGCTGTCTGGACAGAGGTTGGGATTCCTGGCATACACCCCCGAGTCTGCTTCAGCCATGTAGTACTCTCGATTATGCATGCTGTTGATGTTCATTTTGGAGAAGTCACCTAACATTGAATAGTAGCCATGGTCCCCCAAGGACTCAAACTTTGGGTATTGCTCGGCATAACTAATAGGGGTCCCATGGCTGTTGGTAACCAGGATGGGGGGATACTGCATGCTGGCCATGTGCTCCAATGAGGACTTCTGGTGGGGGAAATGAGAGGATCCTGGCACTGGGCTACTGGCCGAACGGGTGTTGAGTGCACCCACTGCATGGCTTTTGGGGGGTGGGATTGTGGGGACACTTAGGGCGGTCACAAGTGAAGGTACAGAACTGGCCTCCGGCTTACGGGAAATGGACAGCCATTCCTCAGGTTCCACAGCCACTGACCGGATGCTGGGATCTGATTGGCGCTTAGGAGCCACACGCTTGACTTCTGAGGTTATCTCACTTTTGGCATTAGACAACCCTGTGCCACATTTGGCCAGGGTGCCTTCGCTCATAGTTTTCACTGTGGATAGTTTGGCACTGATGCGGAGCTCATCAGCCACCGAACGCTGGGGTTGGTTGGCCCGCTCCGGATGGTAGTATTTGCACTTGTGGCCGTAGGTGCATTTTTTGCCTGAAAAATAATGCCTTGGGGTAAGACCTCTCTCATAGTGGTGTGACTCTCTGTGCCAGAAACTGTCGTAACAACCTGGTCATTCAGGTTAGAGTTTTACTGTTTGGGGTTAAGGCAAAAAAGTAACTTTCCATAAAGATGAGAGACAGACAACAGATGTAAGGAGGCATCACACACTGTGAGGGGAGAGAGAAGAAGAAGAAAGCTGGGGAGGAAACTGCAGTGTGAAAGCTAGGAGCTAAGCAGTTGAACAGCTTTTATTTTCCTATAATTCACAACTTTGCCTAGGGATAACCCGTGTGCTGAAGTGTAGAGCAGCAGCAGGCAGTATAGTGCAATGCAAAGAGCACAGGCTTGGAGGCCAGTCAGAGCTAAGTTTCAATTCCAGCTATGTCACTTACTAGCCATGTGACCTTGGGGAGTGACTACTTCCTGAGCCTCAGTTTCCTCTTCTGTAAACAAGATTTGCAATTATTCCTATATTATAGGGTTGTTGTAAAGATTAAATGAAGATAATGAACATGAAAATACTCTATGATTTAAATAAATGTTAATTGAGGACAAAAACCCAGATGTCCAAAAACCAATAATTACCCCCAAAAGACTGAACATCCGAAGTAGCCTCAGACCAGGCAACCCATGTTGCACTGTTAGGCTCACAAACTTTGTAACAGAGGGACTTGGGTAAGATCATTAAAGTACTCTATAAATCTGTATTTTTAAAAAGTAAATGAAACCAAAGTTTAGAAGCAAATTGGAAAGTACAGATCTGAAGAGAAGGGTATTTGTTAGTTGACAGAGGGTGCAATCACCTGCCTGAGAGACATCTTTCTTGGGGCAAAACCCAATTTGGCATTATCCTTTCTGCTTCTGTAGGCCCTGTGGGGTTCTGCGTTTCCCTGCCCCAGCAACACTGCTCAGAACAGAGGCAGCTAGAACACAAATAACAACTAATTTTAACAAGTAACAACTAATCTTTTCAATTCTGGTTACCCTTTTCTCATGCAGTTTCTAGGATGTTTCTTTAAATACCTAAATGAAAACACACAAAGACAAGACTTTAACTCACAGAAAGTAGACAAGCCAGAATTTTCCATTTGACAGGGAAATCTTGAAGATAAAGTATTCTGAGTCCTTATGCTTTCCTTAGTACAGAACTCAGTTTTGCACATAAGGTACTCACCATAAGGGCATGGTTGCTTCTTGTGTTCAGGAACAACAGGTCTCTTTCTTAAGAAATTTTCAAGGCTTGGACCATGGCGTCCTAAAGGATCATCTGGAGGCATAAATCTGAAAGCAAGCAAGAGATAAATGTCTTCCCTTCTGTTCCCAATACCACTTATCATAAGTGTATGCTTTAATTACCTCTTGCCTCTACTATTGTCACAGCCTCATAATTGCCCTTCCTGTCTCAAGTCTATCTTTTGCTAAGCCAGCATTTTTTTCTCCCTGTTCCCCCTTGATCACAAAAAATGAATGATTTTTCCTGTGCATAATTCTTCCATGGACTATATGTCCCAGCCAAACTAGCATACCTGCGGTTTTCCTCAACATGTAACCCACTTCCACACCTTTATAGCTTTATTCATGTTGTCTTCTTTACCTGTAATGCCCAGCAGCCCCCTTTCCTCTATCTGTAAACTTCAACTCAAATGTCATCTTCTCTGTGAAGCCTTTTCCTATTGTTTCACATAGATAAAGCAATTTAAAAATTGTAACTATAGCACTTATCACACCATACTATGGTTGTCTCTTCTTAAGGGTAAGTCTTGTTTCTTCCAGCATTTTATCCCCATGGCAGCCAGCATAACGCACAGTACACAGTAAGTGTTCAGGAAATGTTTACTGACGTGAAATGAGATCTATTCCTAGTGGTAACTTAGATTTAGGCTATTCAAAGTCTACAGGAAAGAAACTTACTTGTCATTCACAAAAGAATACATCAGCAATCGCTCTTCTATAAACTTCTTCCATTCTGGCTTTTCGACTTGAAGGTCTCGATAATTATCATTGGATACAATGATGCCATCAGAATCAAAAGCCAGTTTGACTATGAACCGGTCATCGTAGCAGACAACTCTCCTGCCTTGGACCCTTCGGGATGGTGTGAAGACAAGAATCTTCTCCTTCTCTAGTTTTCGTAGGATATCTTGATCTGTCAAAATATGGATTATATGCCACAGAGTAGAAATTGTCTTTGGAAATTAACAACATTATGAATTGATAAATTGGTACTAGATGAATATATTATTTTCCCTTAGAGAGAAAGTGGCCTCTATTCCTGGCTATGGCACCAATTTGGATTGTGACCTTAGACAAGTCACCTTCCCCTTTGGATTTCAGCTTTCTTTTAGATAAAATGAAGGAATTGGAGCCTTGGCCGGTGTGGCTCAGTTGGTTGGAGAGTTGTCCCGTAAACCGAAAGGTTGAAGATTAGATTCCCAGTCAGAGCACATACCTAGGTTGCGGGTTCAATCTGTGGTTGGGGAACATATGGGAGACAACCAATCAATGTTTCTCTCTCACATTAATGTTTCTCTCTCTCTCTCTCTCTCTCTCTCTCTCTCTCTCTCTCTCTCTCTCTCTCTCTGACTCCTTCTCTCTCTAAAAAGAAAAAATCAATAAAAACTTATCTTCGGGTGAGGAAAAAAAATGAGGGAACTGAATTCAATGACAACTAAGTTTTAAACCTACCATGAAGAGTGAGAAATATCACTGATATTCTAGAATTCATGCAGCTAAAAACTGAAGCACCAGCCCGGCCGGTGGGCTCAGTGGTTGAGGGTCAACCTATGAACCAAGAGGTCACAGTTCAATTCCCGGTTAGGGCACATGCCTGGCTTGTGGGTTCAATTCCCAGTGTGGGGCATGCAGGAGGCAGCTGATCAATGATTTTCAACATTGATGTTTCTATTTCTCTCCCCCTCTCCCTTCCTCTCTGAAATAAATAAAATTATATTTAAAAACAGAACTAAAATACCAGTTTTTAGCTGCTGAAGAAAATAGGGCAGTATACTGAGGATGTGTTTGCCACTAGGAGAATAAAGCATCACTCATAGGGACTTCTGTTTTTACCTTCTGCCTAAAGGAAGGCCACGGTTAAGGGAAAACATCAAGCTGTGGTATTTTAGTACTGCCCCTTGTTCCTTTTGGCCTCTTAATTGTTGAGAAAAGGAAGGTTGTGTATGAGTAGGGCCAGGATCCACTCTCAGACTGAGTCTGGGAGCCTGTTCAGCCGCTGGTAGACAGCTACAACAGCCATTTGTCACATCAGCCAATAGCTGATACTCAGAGGACTGGGGTCTATATGCTCTAAAATATAAAGAGCTAGCTTCACATATTGTTGTTAGTGAATACAGTGAGCTTCCTGCCATTAGGGCTGCATATGATTTTTTTGGATTTTTGGCAGTTTTGCCTTCATGGGCCATTATTCCATAAAGATATATTAAAAACTAGTGGCCTGGTGCACAAAATTCATGCACATTAAAAGGGGATTAATTAGAGGAAATATTTTAATATTTCTATTTGCCCTTTCTCTATAATAGAAGTGTCAGAGATGAAAGAAAATTAGTAAAATGTATATGAAAATCTTCCTCCTGTCAGAGTCTGGGGTGCGCCATGGGACCCGGAGTCAAGTCCCCACCCACCCACGGCACCGCAAAATCGCGTGACACCCAGACTCAGCTAGCCCCACCCCCATTGAGCGAGATCCAGACCCGGCCAGCCCCACCCTTGTCAAGCCCCGCCAGGTGGGGAGGCGCAGCTTCAGGTCCCCCAGCACACCCTCAGGTCCCCTGGCCTGGCCCCAGGGTGGGCAGTACAGCCTCAGGTCCCCCGGCCCACCGCCAGGGCAGGCGGGGTGCAGCCTGAGGTCCCTCAGCCCAGCGCCAGGGTGGGGATCATGGCCTGAGGTCCTTTGGCCCAGTGTCGGGTGGGGAGCACGGCCTGAGGTACCCCATCAAGCCCCACTGGACATGGCCTGAGATCCCCCGTCAAGCCACACTAGGTGGGGGGCATGGCCTGAGGTCCCCTGTCAAGCCCCTCTGGGCAGGGGGCGTAGTCTGAGATCCCCCACCAAGTCCTGCTGGGTGGGGGCCGCAGCCTCAGGGCCCCCTTCAAGCCCTGCCGGGTGGGGGGCACAGCCTTAGGTCCCCTGTCAAGCCCCGCTGGGTGGCAGGTGCAGCCTCAGGTCCCCCGGCACCAGGGTGGGGGTGGTGTGGCCTGAGGTCCCCCGGCCTGGGGCAGGGAGAGCAGCCTGAGGTCCCCTGGCCCAGCACTGGAGCAGGGGGCACACCTTGAGGTCCCCCGTCAAGCCCCACCAGATGGGAGGAGTGGCCTCAGGTGCCCTGGGCTGGCCCCGGGGCGGGGGGACGCACCTTGAGGTCCCCTGTCAAGCTCCACTGGGTGGGGGATGTGGCCTGAGATCCCCCATCAAGCCCTACTGGGCAAGGGGCATGGCCTGAGGTCCCCCGTCAAGCCTCGCTGGGCGGGGGACACAGCCTGAGATCCCCCATCAAGCCCTGCCTGGTGGGGGGTGCAGCCTCAGGTCCCCTGTCAATCCCACTGGGCGGGGGAAGCGGACTGAGGTCACTCGGCCAGGCGCTGGACCGGGGGTGCAGCCTGAGGTCCCCTGCCCCAGCCCAGCGCCACACAGCCTCAGGTCCCTGCTGATTGCTCATTAAGGCTCGTTACAGGAATATGGCCTCTGCTGTGGGCACAGCCATCTTTGTGACAGCATGATGGTCAATTTGCATATTCCATCTTTATTAGATAAGACTAGAGGCCTGGTGGACAAATTCATACACAGGTGGGGTCCCTCGGGGTGGCCTGTGGGGATCAGCCCCCAGCTTGCGCCCCCAGCTTTGCAGCCCCAAAGCCCCGCCTGGCACCCCGCCATGGCCTGGCACTGCCCCCTCACCTGCTCCACCATCCCACCGTGGTCCTGCTTTCATCAGGGCCCACCAGGGCTGGCAGACCTCCACTGCTGCCCACTGCCAGTGCCAACACCCACCATGGTCCGCACTGCCCCCTGGTGGTCAGCGCACATCATAGCGAGCAGTCGAACTCTCGGTCAAACAATTTGCATATTAGGCTTTTATTATATAGGACTAGAGGCCCAGTGCACAAAAATTTGTGCACTCGGGGGGGTCACTCAGCCCAGCCTATGCCCTCTCGCAGTCTGGGACCCCTCGGGGAATGTCCACCTGCTGGCTTAGGCCCGCTCCCCAGGGGGTCGGGTCTAACCTGGCAATCAGACATCCCTCTGGCAGCCTGGGAGCCTTCGGGGGAATGTCCATTTGCCAGCGGGGAGTAGGCCTAAGCTGCAGTCGGACATCCTTAGCGCTGCTAAGGAGGTGGGAGAGGCTCCTGCCACCATCCCTGTGCTGGCAGCCATCAACCTGGCTTGTGGCTGAGCAGAGCTCTCCCTGTGGGAGTGCACTGACCACCAGGGGGCAGCTCCTGCATTGAGTGTCTGCCCTCAGGTGGTCAGTGTGTGTCATAGTGATCAGTCATTCCCAGTCGTTCTGCTGTTAGGGTCAATTTGCATATTACCCTTTTATTATATAGAATAGAGGCCTGGTACATGGTTGGGGGCCAGCTGGTTTGCCCTGAAGGGTGTTCTGGATCAGGGTCAGGGTCCTGCTGGTGTGCCTGGCCAGCCTGGGTGAGGGGCTGAGGGCTGTTTTCAGGCTGGCCACACCCCCTTTGGGGTAGAGGTCCCCACTGGGGTGCCTGGCCAGCCTGGGTGAGGGGATGGCTGTCTGCAGTTTGGTTAAGCCCCCCAGGGGGACCCTCACCCCATGGGGGTGTGGCCAGCCTGGGTGAGGGACTGTGGGCTGTTTTCAGGCTGACCACAGCCCCTTCAGGGTGGGGGGGCCCTACTGGGATGCCTGTCCAGCATGGGTGAGGGGCTGATGGCTGTTTTCAGGCTGGCCATGGCCATGGGCTGGAAGCAGGTGTCTGGAATTTATTTATCTTCTATAATTGAAACTTTGTAGCCTTGAGCAGAGCCAAGGTCCTGGAAGCCTGGGTTGCCCCTGGCAACCTAGGCTCCCAGCCCCACTTTGATTGGAGGCCACGGCAACTGGAAGCAGATATCTGGCATTTATTTATCTTCTATAATTGAAACTTTGTAGCCTTGAGCATAGCTCAGGGCCGGTAGGGCAGGTAGGAAGCTTGGCTTCCTCCATTGCCAGGGGCAATGCAAACCTCCTGCTTGCTTCAGCTCCATGGCCACCACCATCTTAGTTGGGTTAATTTGCATATTAGCGCCTGATTGGATGGTGGGTGTGGCTTGTGGATGTAGTGGAGGATGGTCAATTTGCATGTTTCTCTTTTATTAGATTAGATTATACTTTACAACTGCACTGGTATAGGCACAAATAATCTAGTTAGATATATTATTATTTAATCATCATTATATCCAATTTCTTCCTCCTGATGCTAAAAAGAAAATAAATTAAAGCATTTTTGCCAAGCCAGAGTGGCTTGGTTGGTTGAGCATTGTTCAGTGCACTGAAAGGTTGCCGATTCAATTCCTGGTCAGGGCACATACCTGGGTTGCAGGTTGGATCCCCAGTTTGGGCACACACAGAAAGCAACCAATCAAGTTTCTCTCTCTCTCTCTCTCTACCACCCCCCCCCCCCAACATGTCCTCAAGTGAGGATGTAAAAATAATTTAAAAAATAAAAAATATTGAAACATTTCTGTGGGACCCTAAAAGTATCATCATGGGCCTTGGGCCCTTGGACTACTATGTCTTGTGGATCAGTTGACTCTGACTGCCATGAGACTTCTCCCTCTCTTTTCTACCCCCTAATTTCAAATGCCACAATCACTTCTCTGGTACAGATTGAGATTCATTTTCTACCAGTTTCTTTAGTCTTGTAGGAAACAGTCATATTCGTAACCAGATTCAACCTCCTTTAGTCTGTAGTCTATGGTAAAATAGAAAAGCACACCTTTTTTCAAACTGTGAGCTTGATTCTTTGTTGAATTGAAGGTGTCTCTATTTAACTATTGTATGGAACAACAGAATGATAGTTTTACTTGGAAAAATATTCCTTTTTTAAAAATAATAATGTTACATGCAATAAATATTAATATTTCAAAAAACTATTTTAAATATAATATTACATGCAATAAATAATATTTCAAGAAAAAAAGATTTTAAATATAATAATATAACCAAAACTGTACTTACATAGTATAATATCACAAAAGTTGTAGGAAATATTAAAAATCTGCAAATATCAGGGTTACTTCAATTATATTCTAAAATATCTTTTTCCTCTGGCTCTATTTTTGTTCATCAGTTTATGTTGTTCATTTTAGTCCACAAATGAGTGAGATCATGTGGTATTTATCTTACTCTGACTGGCTTATTTTGCTTAGCATAATGATCTCCAGGTTGATCCATGCTGTTGCAAATGGTAAGAGTTTCTTCTTTTTTACAGCAGCATAGTATTCCATTGTATAGATGTACCAGAGTTTTTTAATCCACTCATCTGCTGATGGGCAGGCACTTAGGCTGATTCCAAATCTTACCTATTGTAAATTGTGCTGCTACGAAACAGAGGGGTGCATATATCCTTTCTGATTGGTGTTTCTGATTTCTTGGGATATATTCCTAGAAGTGGGATTACTGGTTCAAATGGGAGTTCCATTTTTAATTTTTTGAGGAAACTCCATATTGTTCTTCACAGTGGCTGCACCAGTCTGCATTTCCACCAGCAGTGCAAGAGGGTTCCTTTTTCTCCTCATCCTTCCCAGCACTTGTCGTTTGTTGATTTGTTGATGATAGCCATTCTGACAGGTGTGAGATAGTACTTCATTGTCATTTTGATTTGCATCTCCCAGATGATGAGTCGCTTTGACCATGTTTTCATATGTCTCTTGGCCATCTGTATGTCCTCTTTTAAAAAGTGTCTATTTAGGTCCTTTGCTCATTTTTTGATGGATTGTTTGCCTTCCTTTTGTTAAGTTATATGAGTTCCCTGTAAATTTTGGAGATGAAACCCTTATTGGATGTGACATTGGCAAATATGTTCTCCCATGAAGTGGGCTTTCTTGTTTTGTTGATGGTTTCTTTTGCTGTGCAAAAGCTTTTTATATTGATGTAGTCCCATTTGTTTATTTTATCCTTAGTTTCCATTGTCCTAAGAGCTGTATCAGTAAAGATATTGCTATGACATATCTCTGATATTTGCTGCCTATGGATTCTTCTAAGCTTTTTATGGTTTCTCATATTATATTTAAGTCTTTTATCCATATTGAGTTTATTTTTGTATATGGTGTACGTTGGTGATCTAGTTTCAGTTTTTTTTATGTATCTGTCCAATTTTCCCAACACCATTTATTGAAGAGACGGTCTTCACTCCATTGTATGCTCTTGCCTCCTTTTTCAAATATTAATTGAGTATAATGGCTTGTGTCGATTTATGGGTTCTCTGTTCTGTTCCATTGGTCTATATATCTGTTATTGTGCCAGTATCAGGCAGTTTTGAGAACAGTGGCTTTGTACTATAGCTTGATATCTGTATTGTGATCCCTCCAACTTTGTTCTTCTTTCTCAGGATTGCTGTGGCTATTCAAGGTCTTTATATATGCAATATGAATTATTGGAGAGTTTGTTCTAGGGATTGAATTAAATCTATAGATTGCTTTGAGTAATATGGACATTTCAATGATGTTGATTCTACCAATCCATGGACGTGGTACATTTTTCCATTTTTTAATATCTTCCTCTATGTCTTTTTTCAACATCCTGTAGTTGTCTGAGTACAGGTTTTGTTTACCTTCTTTTTTATTTTATGTATTTTTTATTGATTAAGATATTACAAATGTGTCCTTATCCCCCATTGTCCCCTCATCCCCCCAGTCCTGCCCTCACCCTCACCCCCTGTTGTCTGCATCTATCACTTAGGCTTATATGCAAGCATACAAGTCCTTTGGTTGATCTCGCTCTCTTACCCCCACCCTCCCTAACTTCCCTCTGCAGTTTGAGCATCTGATCAATGCTTCTCTGTCTCTGGATCTGTTTTTGTTCATCAGTTTATGTTGTTCATTATATTCCATAAATAAGTGAGATCATGTGATATTTATCTTACTCTGACTGGCTTATTTCACTTAGCATAATGCTCTCCAGTTCCATCCATGCTGTTGCAAATGGTAAGAATTCCTCCTTTTACACTGAAGCGTTGTATTCCATTGTGTAGATATACCATAGTTTTTTAATCCACTCATCTGCTGATGGGTACTTAGGCTGATTCCAAATCTTAGCTATGGTGAATTGTGCCACTATGAACACAGGGGTGCATATATCCTTTCTGATTGGTGTTTCTGTTTTCTTGGGATATATTCCTAGAAGTGGGATCACTGGGTCAAATGGAAGTTTCATTTTTAGTTTTTTGAGGAAACTCCATACTGTCTTCCATAGTGGCTGCACCAGTCTGCATTCCCAGCAACAGTGCACGAGAGTTCCTTTTTCTCCTCATCCTCACCAGCACTTTTCGTTTGTTAATTTGTTGATGATAGTCATTCTGACAGGTATGAGATGGTACCACATTGTTGATTTGATTTGCATCTCTCAGATAATTAGTGACTTTGCTGGGTTAGTGGTGATGTACTCCTTTAGCCTTTTTTTGTCTGAGAAGCTCTTTATTTGACCATCTATTTTGAATGATAGCCTTGCTGGATATAGTAATCTTGGTCTCAGATCCTTGCTTTCCACTACCTTGAGTACTTCATACCATTCCCTTCTGGACTGTAGAATTTCTAATGAGAAATCAGGTGTCAGCCTTATGGGAACTCCTTTGTAGGAACAGTTTTCTTTTCTCTTACTGCCGTTAAGATTCTCTCTTCGTCTTTAATTTTCGGCATTTTAATTATGATGTGTCTGGGTGTGGGCCTGTTTGTGTTCTTCTTGTTTGGGTTTCTCTGTGCCTCCTGAACTTGTGTGACTTTTTCCCGTACCAGGTTAGGGAAGTTTTCTGCCATTATTTCTTCAAACACCTTCTCTATGCCATTCTCCCTTTCTGCCTCTTGTGGAACACCTGCTATTCCAATATTGTTATGTTTCACATTTCACATTGTCCCACAGCTCCGTTAAGCTGTCCTCCTGTTTTTTAATTGTTTTTTTCTTTTTGGTTTTCTTTTTTTTTTTAATTAAATCTTTATTGTTCAGATTATTACATTTGTTCCTCTTTCCCCCCCCCCATAACTCCCCTCCTCCCAGTTCCCGCCCCACCCTCCGCCCTCACTCCCCACCCACTGTCCTCATCCATAGGTGCACGATTTTTGTCCAGTCTCTTCCTGCATCTCCCACACCCCTTTCCCCCCCAAGAATAGTCAGTCCATTCCCTTTCTATGTCCCTGATTCTATTATAATCACCAGTTCATTCTGTTCATCAGATTATTTATTCACTTGATTCTTAGATTCACTTGTTGATAGATGCATGTTTGTTGTTCATAATTTGTATCTTTACCTTTTCCTTCCTCTTCCTCTTCTTAAAGGATACCTTTCAGCATTTCATATAATCCTGGTTTGGTGGTGATGAACTCCTTTAGCTTTTCCTTATCTGTGAAGCTCTTTATCTGACCTTCAATTCTGAGTGATAGCTTTGCTGGATAAAGTAATCTTGGTTGTAGGTTCTTGCTATTCATCACTTTGAATATTTCTTGCCACTCCCTTCTGGCCTGCAAAGTTTCTGTTGAGAAATCAGCTGACAGTCGTATGGGTATTCCCTTGTAGGTAACTGAGTTTCTTTCTCTTGCTGCTTTTAAGATTCTCTCTTTATCTTTTGCTCTTGGCATTTTAATGATGATGTGTCTTGGTGTGGTCCTCTTTGGATTCCTTTTGTTTGGGGTTCTCCGCGCTTCTTGGACCTGTAAGTCCATTTCTTTCACCAGGTGGGGGAAGTTTTCTGTCATTATTTCTTCAAATAGGTTTTCAATATCTTGCTCTCTCTCATCTTCTGGCACCCCTATAATTCTGATGTTGGTACGCTTGAAGCTGTCCCAGAGGCTCCTTACACTATCCTCGCATTTTTGGATTCTTTTTTTATTTTGCTTTTCCGGTTGGGTGTTTTTTGCTTCCTCGCATTTCAAATCATTGACTTGATTCTTGCGCTCCTCTGGTCTGCTGTCGGGAGTCTGTATAATATTCGTTATTTCAGTCCGTGTATGCTTAATTTCTAGTTGGTTCCCCAATATAAGATCGAGGGTCTCATTAGTTTTCTTGTAGATCTCATTAAGTTTATCGGCGGCTTCTAAACAGTTCTTGAGAGACCTTAAAAGTGTGGTTCTGAACTCTATATCTTCCATTGACAATTTTGTCCTGTTTCTTTGTCTCCGCATTTTGTTATGCTTCCTTGGTGCACCCCCTAGTGGTCTTTGTTCGCAGTCTTATAATTAAACCTTGATTGTTGTAGCTAATACCAGGGAGGGTTTGACCTCCAGGCCAGGTGGCTATGAGAATCAGCTGTGTCAGCAGTGAGAGAACTTCTGTCCTCTAGGGAGGTGCTAATCTAGCCTTTGCCTGAGGCTATCCGGCAAATGCCTCTGTGCAGGGCTTGGGCGGGGCGGGTCCCACAGGATCAACAGGGTGGGCCGGAGAGAGCAGTTATGGCGGCTCTCAGTCCTGTCCCCAGGGGCTCTGCCTCTCTGAGTCCCAGCACCTGCTGCAAAGCTCGGAGAGAAAGCTGCACTCGCTCTGACCGAAGCCAGACAGTCCCGCTTCTCCCATTTGAGTCTGGGTCGCTAAAGACTCGCCCGGATCTGGAGCTCAGAGTCTGCGACTCCCTCCCGATTGAAAATGCCAACCGTGCCCTCCGCCGCCAGCCCGCTCCGCGCACTCCGCACCTCAGAATTTGACTTCAGCACTGCGCCTCCTCTGAGTGTCCGTATGCGTTTCTCTTTCCTCCTAGTTGTAGGACTTCCACTCAGCCAGCGTTCCTGTGGTTCTGGGTGATGTCCCTTCCGTCTTTTAGTTTCACTTTTGAAGTAGTTGTTCAAAGCAGCAAACTCTGGCATTAACCTATGCCGCCATCTTGGTTCTCCCAACCTGGTTTTCTGATTGAATGATATTTTCAACTCTGTCTTCTAATTCACTGTTTGATCCTCAGCTTCCCCTAATCTGCTGTGTATTCCTTCCAATGTGTTTTTTATTTGTGTTATGTCATTCTTTATCTCAGACTGTTCTTTTTTCATAGTTACTATGTCTTTTTTCATACTGTTGAGCATCTTTACCATTATTACTCTGAATTCTGCTTCAGATAAATTTCTTCTCCATGCTTTATTTATCTCTTCTTCTGGAGAATTCTCTAGTTCTTTCATTTGGGGGTTGTTTCTTTGTCTCCTCATTTTGGCTTTCTATTTGGGTTTGTGACTATGTATTAGGTAGATCTTCTATACCTCTCAATCTCTAGTGCAGGACAGTGTTAAAGGCTGTTTCTGACTAATTAGATCAGGGAAAGACCCAAAGCCTCCAGAGACTGCCTTTGCCTACAGCAGTGGTTCTCAACCTTCCTAATGCCATGACCCTTTAATACAGTTCCTCATGTTGTGGTGACCCCCAACCATAAAATTATTTTCGTTGCTACTTCATAACTGTAATTTTGCTACTGTTATGAATCATAATGTAAATATCTGATATGCAGGATGTATTAGGCGACCCCTGTGAAAGGGTTGTTTGACCCCCAAAGGGGTGGCAACCCACAGGTCGAGAACTGCTGGCCTACAGACTGTTAGGATTCTGACTTGAATTGTCCTCCAGGCAATCGTCCTCAGGTGTGGTGAAAATTTTATTTTAACGGGGTGGGGCAGTTTCTTCTGCCTGGAGGCTAATTGTTATTTTTAATCTCTTAAATAGCCTCAGGGTAAGGTGTTTTCCAATAGGGTGTGTCAACTGTCTTTACCCCAGGCAAGGCAAATGTCTATGTGGAAAGATGTTCTCTGCTGTGTGAGGGAATGACTCTGCCCAGGAAACTAGGGGTGTCTTCCTTCTGAGCTCTATCCCCTGAGTCTCCAGTCCTGGCTTCTGCTCTCACAGCTCCAGTCCACTTCACCCTCCCTTTGCTGGAGCACATGGTGGGTGGCTCCACAGGGAATTTTGTGTGTTGGTCCTTTAAGAGGGTGCCTGAATTTTCAGCTATTACTCTCTGGCAGACAGCACCCCACTGCTTTTCACAGCCAGATGTTATGTGGGTACCTCCTCAGTTTTGGTGTTCTCTGTCAGGGGGCCCAGCTTTGGGATTAGATCCTAGAATTCTCAATGGCAACTCCCCACAGCTGAGATATCTCTCTGGGACTTCAGTTGCTGTCTGTGGGTGCCTGGCCGGCCCTTTCAGGCCTCTGTTCCTCCTTCCAGTCTCTATGCCAGCAGTTCTCAACCTGTGGGTCGCGACCCCTTTGGGGGTTGAACGACCCTTTCACAGGGGTCACCTAAGACCATTGGAAAACACATATATAATTACATATTGTTTTTGTGATTAATCACTATGCTTTAATTATGTTCAATTCGTAACAATGAAATTGGGGGTCACCACAACATGAGGAACTGTGTTAAAGGGTCACGGAATTAAGAAGGTTGAGAACCAATGCTCTATGCGATCTCCACTTTTGGTCCTCAGGTGTCAAACTCTCCTGTAAGTTTTCTGTTGACTATTCAGGAAGTTTTTCTGTATTTTAATTGTAATACCAGTTTGTTCCTGGGAGCATGTCTGTGCAACATCCACTTACTCTGCTGCCATTTTTAATCTCCGGAAAAATATTCTTAAAATATACTTAATAAAATAAATTTTAAAGTATACTTAATAAACTTATAAAAATAATTATCTAAATTGAGATCACCAACATCTCTCTGAACTATCTTGCTACTTTGCTCTGGATGAGAAAAAATGTCTTATTTAAAATCATACCTGTAATTAGTGCATCAGGTCGGGATTGCTCCTTTCTCCATGCAGGCACAAATACAGTAATATCTTTATGGCCTTTATCTAGAAACCAATCCACAGCTAGTTGTATTCCTCTGCAAGAGAACTCTTCTTTATTCCCATGGCTTTAGAAAGACAAAGAGTAAGAGGAGAGGACTGACAACAGGTAGGAAAGAAATGCTTCAAACAGACTTTTTCTTAGTAGCAAGATATTAACATTTTCATACTTGATAATGCCAAAAATGTATTTTTAAAAAGAGGAAATAAAATTTTTTTATTCAATCATTACAAATTTTGCCATTATTATTATACCTTCATTCAAGGTCACAGATGGTTAAAAACAACTCCCAATTTATTAATGATAGGTTATTTCCTATTACTACTTCAATTTTTTCCTCTTTCTGTTCCTATTATAACCTTTTTTAAAAAAAATATACTTTATTGATTTTTTTACAGAGAGGAAGGGAGAAGGATAGAGAGCTAGAAACATCGATGAGAGAGAAACATCGATCAGCTGCCTCCTGCACACCTCCTACTAGGGATATGCCCGCAACCAAGGTACATGCCCTTGACCGGAATCAAACCCGGGACCTTTCAGTCTGCAGGCAGACGCTCTATCCACTGAGCCAAACCGGTTAGGGCTATAACCTTCTTTACAAAGACTTGGATATTATCAACAGATGAAAAATAAGAGGTGTCAGACATCAATTTACATTATAAAGCCACTGTTCTCGAAACTGCCTGGTACTGGCACAAGAACAGATATATAGACCAATGGAACAGAACAGAGAACTCAGAAATCAACCCAAGCCACTATGCTCAATCACTATTTGACAAAGGAGGACAAGAGAGCCCACTGCATGGGAGAATATATTTGCCAATGTTACATCTGATAAGGGTTTAATCTCTAAAATTTATAGGGAACTCATATAACTTAACAAAAGGAAGGCAAACAATCCAATTAAAAAATGGGCAAAGGACTTAAATAAACACTTCTTGAAAGTGGACATACAGAAGGCCAAGAGACATATGAAAAAATGCTCAAAGTCACTAATTATCCGAGAGATGAAAATCAAAACAACAATGAGGCACCACCTCACACCAGTTAGAATGGCTATCATCAACAAACCAACAAACGACAGTGCTGGTGGGGATGTGGAGAAAAAGGAACCTTCATACAGTCCTGGTGGGTGCCTGTATGAATGCAGACTGATGCAGCCACTGTGGAAAACAGTATGGAGTTTCATCAAAAAATTAAAAATGGAACTCCCATTTGACCCAGTAATCCTTCTCAGACTATATCCCAAAAAATCAGAAACACCAATCAGAAAGAACATATGCACCCCTAATGGTCATAGCAGCACAATTTACAGTAGCTAAGATTTGGAAACAGCTTAAGTGCCCATCAGCAGACGAGTGGATTAAAAACCTTTGCTACATCTATACAATGGAATACTACACTGCTGTAAAAAAGAAAGAACTCTTACCATTTGCAATAGCATGGATGGTCATGGAGATTATGCTAAGCAAAATAAGCCAGTCAGAGAAAGATAAGTATCATAGGATCTCACTCATTTGTGGAATATAATGAACAACATAAACTGATGATCAAAAATAGATTCAGAGACATAGAATCATCAGACAGTCACACCTCAGAGGGAAGGCAGGGGAGGGTGAGTGGGGGATATATGGGGCGTAAGAGATCAACCAAGGAACTTATATGCATATAAGCATAACCAATGGACACAGACAATGGGGCGGTGAAGGCTGGAGCTGGTTGGTGGGTGCAGGCTGGGAGAGGACAATGGGGGGAAAGGGGGACATATGTAATATATACATTTTTAATTTATTATTTTTATTTTTTTAATTTAATTTTTTTATTGATTAAGTTATTACATATGTGTCCTTATCCCCAAATTATCCCCCATCCTCCCTCCTCATGCCCTCACCCCCCTATTTTCTGTGTCCATTGGTTAGGTCTATATGCACACATACAAGTCCTTTGGTTGATCTCTCCCCCTTACCCTCCCCTACCTTCCCTCTGAGGTTTGATGGTCTGTTTGATGTTTCTCTGTCTCTGGATCTGTTTTTGTTCATAGTTTATGTTGTTCATTATATTCCATAAATGAGTGAGATCATGTGATATTTATCTTTCTCTGACTGGCTTATTTCACTTAGTGTAATGCTCTCCAGTTTCATCCATGCTGTTGCAAATGGCAAGAACTCCTTTTTTACCACAGCATAGTATTCCACTGTGTAGATGTACCACAGTTTTTTTTTAAAAAAATATTTTTTACTGATTTTTTACAGAGATGAAGGGAGAGGGATAGAGAGTTAGAAACATCGATGAGAGAGAAACATTGATCAGCTGCCTCCTGCACACTCCCCACTGGGTATGTGCCTGCAACCAAGGTACATGCCCTTGACAGGAATAGAACCTGGGATCCTTGAGTCCACAGGCCGACGCTCTATCCACTGAGCCAAACCAGTTAGGGCTGTACCACAGTTTTTAATCTACTCATCTACTGATGGGCATTTAGGCTGTTTCCAAATCTGAGAGATGCAAATAAAAATGACAATGCAGTACCACCTCACACCTGTCAGAATGGCTATCATCAACAAATCAATGAATGCCAAGTGCTGGGAAGGATGCAGAGAAAAAGGAACCCTCAAGCACTGTTGGTGGGAATGCAGACTGGTGCAGTCACTGTGGAGAACAGTATGGAGTTTCCTCAAAAAACTAAAAATGGAACTCCCATTTGACCCAGTGATCCTACTTCTAGGAATATATCCCAAGAAAATAGAAACACCAATTAGAAAGGATATATGCACCCCTATGTTCATAGTGGGACATATGTAATATTTTCAACAATAAAGAATTTTTAAAAAATTAAAAATAAAGAAGAAATATTGCAAAGATTTAGATAAAGTTTATATGAAGGATCAGTTGGAGATGAATCTTAAGTAGATATATTAAGCTTTAAAAAGAACATTGACAGCAAAAATGACACACATAAATGCTGACTGAAAATAGTTATCACATTTAATTAAATATAATACTCCAACAAAATCACATTTTTGAAAATTTTGATATGAGAAATGCTTACAATATAATAATAAAAGAGAAAAGAAAAGATACAGACTAGTATATATAATCCCAATTTTGTAAAAAACCGTCTATGTATCCTATATAATAAAGATGTAATATGCAAATTAACACTTATGCCCTCACAAGATGGCTACTTATGACCAGGCCAACACGGGGGTTAGTGAGGGACGACCAAATGACTGAACTGCAGGCTGCATGGGGTGACTAGGCCGGTGGGGGAGCTCTGAGGGGTGACCAGGCCAGCAGGGGGGGCAGTTGGGAGCAACCAGGCTGGAAGGGAGGGGGCAGTTGGAGGCGATCTGGCTAGCAGCAGGGGGCAGTTAGGGGCAATCAGGCTGGCAGGGGGGCAGTTAGGGGTGACCAGGCAGGAAGGTAGGTGAGCGATTAAGAGCCAGTGGTCCAGTATTGTGAGAGGGATCGGGCCTAAACCGGCAGTCAGACACGCCCTGAGGGCTCCCAGATTGGAGAGGGTGCAGGCTGGGCTGAGGGGACCGCCCCCCCTGCATAAATTTTGTGTACTGGACCTCTAGTAACCTTATAAAATAAAGGGTGTCCCAAAATTCACGCAAGAAGTAATTTTGATAGAAAACACAGGTTTATAATTAAAAATTGTAAATTTTTTATTGATTCATAAAGTATACAGTATAGGGTTATGTATGGAATAGCATATCGGGTAAATGGCCTCCACGGCTTTGAGGGCACATACACACTCTTTTGTTGAAATTTTCCATGACCGTTTTGCATAAATGTGGCTGAATTTCAATGAGGCTCATTTTCATCTTGATGGCTAGGTTAATCAAAACAATTGTCACATTTGGGGTTTGAAAATCCACGAGTGATTGTTGAGAAACAAATGCATCCACAACGTGTCACTGTTTGGTGCGGATTTTGGGTTGGAGGCATCATCGGGCCATTCTTCTTCGAAAATGTGGCTGCTCAGGCAATAACAGTTAATGGTGCTCACTATCGGGCCATGATAATCTAGTTTTTTGTGCCTAAATTGCAAGATATGGATGTGGACGACATGTGGTTTCAACAAGATGGTGCCACATGCCATACAGCCCAAGAAACAATTCAATTACTGCATGAGTCATTTCCTGGTCATGTAATTTCCCGTTTTGGTGATCAGAATTGGCCGCCCAGATCATGCGATTTAACACCGTTGGACTTTTTTCTTTGGGGTTTTTGAAGTCTAAGGTTTATGCCAATAGGCCCACGACCACCCATGCCTTGAAGGAGGAAATTGAGCGTTGTAGCAATGAAATTCAGCCACATTTATGCAAAAACGGTCATGGAAAATTTCAACAAAAGAGTGTGTATGTGCCAGAAAAGCCGTGGAGGCCATTTACCTGATATTCTTTTCCATACATAACCCTATACTGTATACTTTATAAGTCAATAAAAATTTACGCCGAAACCGGTTTGGCTCAGTGGATAGAGCGTCAGCCTGCGGACTGAAGGGTCCCAGGTTCGATTCCGGTCAAGGGCATGTACCTGGGTTGCGGGCACGGCCCCAGTGGGGGATGTGCAGGAGGCAGCTGATCGATGTTTCTCTTTCATCGATGTTTCTAACTATCTCTTTCCCTTCCTCTCTGTGGAAAATCAATAAAATATATTTTTTTAAAAAAAAAATTTACAATTTTTAATTATAAACTTGTGTTTTCTATCAAAATTACTTCTTGCGTGAATTTTGGGACACCCTTTACTAAAAAGTAGATATATTGAAATACTGATAAAAATTGTTATTCTGTGTGAGATGGCTCTAAGTGATTTATTTTCTTTCTCTAATTCTCAAATTCCTTCAAAATTAAGTATTTCTTTTAAAATTAGGTCATGATACAAAAATAGAAGACATTGTATCACAATTATTTTTAGGAACAAACACTGTCAAAATTAATTTGATTGGAAATTTGAAGAGGGAAAATTATCAGATGAATTGAAAAAAAAATTTTTTTGTAATAATCTTAAAAAAACTCACAAATGGTGTACTAGTTTGGCTGTGAAAATTCTGATTTCTTAGCATGGAATCTGGTACTCTGGCATATACATAAACCACAATAAATTACAGTAAGTTTAAACAGCTTGGATGGTAAAAACAAGTTGGTTTACATGTAGCAATTCCATTGCAATAACTGATATTACCTGTGGAACAAGGCTGCCCAGAAGAAAAGAAACATTTCGCTGCAAGACTAATTAAGATAATGTGATGGGGGCTCTCTTTAGATTTCTCACTTTCTCACTGATAATTACTCAACTACAAGAGAAATTAGCTGTAATTATCTTGGGTGAATTCATACATATTCTCAGGGGCCCCATTAATATATGCACTTCAAGAGTTTCCAGTCTGATCATTTTTGAGGTACATGACAAAAATTTATTAAATGTCCTAACAAGGACATTTCCAAACATGTTAATCATGTTTAAAATATCCAGTAAGTACTATAAAGCAATTCTACTACTCTACTAAAAGTCGAAGCACTTAAGGTAAAAGGAAGAAAACATATTTAACTGCCAATATACTCCAAGGTAGGCTTAGGGACAGCTACCACTGATTGCTTCTAAAAAGTTGAACTATGGGTAGATTGGGCAAGCCCATGGGTCTTAAATAGTTGTTATATTGGCTTATAAGGACGATGTCCAGTTGTGATTTTTCCCACTGCTATAATACTGGTAAGTGTAAGAATAACTTGAACTCTAAAAAAATCATCATAATTTCTATTAGAGGAGAAATTTGGAGAAATGGGATGGAATTTCATTTTACTTGGTTTTTCAGTGCTATAAAGTGTGCCATCTAAAAAACAGTCTACTGCACGCCCCCTACTAGCTATAGCAAGTGACCTCAAGGAAGTCACTTAACTTTGCTGAACTCTAGTTTTGTCATCTGTAAAATAAAGTTGCTGTGAGGATTAAATAGAACTATATATTAAAGTGTACCTTCAGTTAGTCTGTTAAGCAACTCCTGAATACAGCAATGGTATTGTTCATAAGAGTTGCCCCGATTCCTGCTCCCTTATATCTCTGTGGGAGCATCCAATACTATGCAATGTGATGTGGGGAAAACAAGGGAGGCATAAACAATAGTGGGCATAGAAATCAGCATAACTTACATGGAGATTGTTAAAGAGACTTATGTAAATGTGGGAGAGATAAAATCAAATGGGAAGAAGAAAAGGTCATATCACAGAATAAAAAATTTGTTCTGATTGTGTACAGTCTAAGTATCCCACTGAGCTCATCAAGCGATGGTGGACTCAATAGAAAGTTGGCTCCTGATCACTAGGAATGTTTAATCCAAACTTGGATGACAACTCATTTGAGAAACGGAAGAAGGAATTTCTAAGGCTCTCTGACATAAAATAAAAAATTGTACCAGAGAGTATAGAATGAAGTATGAAGGAATTCTTGTTTGTGTATTACTTTCCTACTGCTGATGTAATATTTAGTGGCTTAAAATCACACCAATTTATTCTCTTATAGTTCAGGAAGTCAGAAGTTTAAAATTAAAGTGTTGGCAAGGCTGTGTTCTTTCTGCAGATTTCAGGGGAGAATTCATTTCTTAGCCTTTTCAGCTTCTGAAAGTTGCCCACATTTCTTGGCTTATGGCCCCTTTTTTTACATACCTCTATACTTATACTATTCTTTCTGTCATTACATTTCCACCATTTATTCTGTTCCTGCTGTGTCCCTCACTCTTATAAGGACGCTTGTGATTATACTGATGCCACCTTGATAATCCAGGATAATCTCCCACACCTCAAGATCCTTAACTCAGCCATATCTGCAAAGCCCCTTTTACCGTGTAAAATAACAGATTCACCGATTCCAGGGATTAGGATGCAGACATCTTTAGGGAGTTATTATTCAGCCTACCATAAGTACAGCAGCTCAGAGACTATCATTGGGACCAGAAAAGTCAGAACATTGTTTGAAGAGGTGGTACAACATGAAGGGTATGAAGATAAGCAGGAGGTCATCCTAGGTTGGGAAGAAAAGGTCATATCACAAAATCAGGCAAAGGGATCCAAATTTGGTAGAATGGCAATCAGGAGTTACTGTAAGTTCCCAAGTATGCACTCAAGTCACATTATAAAAGCAACATTTTCAGGATGATTGGTCCAGCCAAGTACAAGTGGCAGAGGGGACTCCAAGAAAAACAAAGGCTAAATGGTTATGTCTTCTCTGAAGCATCACTGGTGTCTAAGCTGCTTTCAGCATACCTGAAAAAAAAATTGGCAACTATTTCAAAAGAGAAAGAAAAGGACAGGGCAGAAACATTTTAGCCTCTGTCCACTTAGAGGAGCACAAACTACAGACAATAACCAAGGGCCTCTCATAGTCTTTGGCAAAGGAAGACAATTTCTATGAGCTCAGGGCACTTTTAAAGAAAGATAGAGAAAATATACCAGTCTTACCTCATTGCCACATTACTTCCATCAATGACAACTGGCCTCAAATTGTCACTGCTGTCTATTTCATCTTCAAGAGACAGTTCAGGGCTTGCAATCTCTCTGGAGCTGGGTCCCCGGGGCACTAACAGACTCAAGTTGACCTGCCCTTCTGAATCACCTTTGTTCCCAAGTCTGACAAGCTCTGCCAATACATCATTAATAAGTGATTCTGGGCCCAGCTTGTTCAGCACTGATTGAATCTGTTCCTCTGCATAGCCCAGCTTTAGAGCAAAATCCACCTTGGCTTGGTATTCTTTTTCCAAGTCAACCTTCCCATCCTGTAGAATGCTGCTCTGGGAGAAGCTTGGACGATCTAGGCAGGGTGATCTACAGAGCTGGCGGTGTGGCTTGGAGGGAATCTCCTTTTTCTTCAACTGAACAACTCCAGGTTGGCAGCTATTGTCACTGCTGTTGCTGCTCTTAAGGCTCATCTGTTCAGGGTCACTCTCAGAGCTCATACACTCTTCAGAATCAGCATTGCCCTGTTCTTTGCTGTCTTGGTTAGGTTGCTGCTTCTCTTCTTTGGAGGCACTCTTCTTCATTTTTGGTGTTTCCACTGCAGCTGTGGCCGTCATCCCGTTTAGTGGGTCTGAGATCTAGTCAACTCTTTTTCTTTTTAGCCTGCTTGGAATCCACGTAGAGTGGCATTTCTTTGTGGTACAGTGTGGTAGTAGTGGTGGTGCAAGAGTTTGTCTGTTTGGTTTGGTATGTTTAGATGTTACCAATCCCTGCAAATGAACACACATATCACAATCATATTTAGTAAAATTCTGGAAAAGCATTTTAGAATATAGTGATTTCTTCTTAAGAAATTACAGGTTGTCTGACATTTTATTTTTCTACTTAAAATAGTTGGATTCACCTTGCATAAAAATATAGTTTTAAATTATGTAATAATTCTAGACATGTCTTTCAGTGGTGGCAATAATGCTATAATCCCCCCCACAAAAAAAAATCACAGCTAAAGTTAACAGCTTATCACAACTTAGAGAAACAGAAACACGGTGTTTCAACAGGGTGCAAATATATATAGTTCAAAGGACTCTCTCTCTCTTCCTTTATGCCAGGTAAGTTGTCTAGATCCCACACCAGCTCCTTCTTTAAAAAAACAAACACAACTTTTTTTTTGTTAATCCTCACCCAAGGCCATTTTTCCATTGATTTTTAGAGAGTGGAAGGGAGGGGGAGAAACACAGAGACTACCATAAGTACAGCAGCTCAGAGACTATCATTGGGACCAGAAAAGTCAGAACATTGTTTGAAGAGGTGGTACAACATGAAGGGTATGAAGATAAGCAGGAGGTCATCCTAGGTTGGGAAGAAAAGGTCATATCACAAAATCAGGCAAAGGGATCCAAATTTGGTAGAATGGCAATCAGGAGTTACTGTAAGTTCCCAAGTATGCACTCAAGTCACATTATAAAAGCAACATTTTCAGGATGATTGGTCCAGCCAAGTACAAGTGGCAGACTGCCGATTGCAACTTAGGTACGTGCCCTTGACTGGAATCGAACCCATGACTCTTCAGTTCATGGGCTGATGCTCTAACCACTAAGCAAACTAGCCAGGGCCACCAGATCCTTGTTGCTATAGTTGAGCTCCACTCTTGAAGAGTACAACTTTTCCAGCACTACTCTATGCAAAATATCAGGGACCTCATCTACTGGGGAAATTAGAAAACCATTAAAATTGTTTTCAAGCCATTGAAACAGGCTAGAAGGGTAACAAATAGAGGGGTGTGCTCCAGATAAGGAAAGAAGCTTGTGCACAATCATGAATTATATCTACAGCCTCTTTTATTTGTTGTAATTGTTTTTATTATATTGTAAAAGAAAGAAAATTGACTCAACTTGCATGAAAAACTAGAACATTTAAGAATATATAAATTACAGAAGAGAATCAGGGACAATTTTATTTCTAAATTTCTCTCACCTACCTGGTAGGTTTGAGTTCTAACCTGGCCAGAGTCTTTCATTCAATTTGAGCCTCACTTTTCTCTTATGTAAAGTGAGGCTATTGGTAGTTACCTCACAGGGTAAAGATTACACACAATGAGTAAGAAAAGTGTTTAGAAAAGTGAACAGAGCATAGTAGGTTCTCAAATTATGTAAAGGGTGCAATAAACACCACTAGGGGTTCAGTTAAAAAAAGAAGATGACTAACCATAATGGAAGGCTATAGACCTATGAGCACTGACAAGCTCTTCAGATAGCAGTTGTGCTCACTAATCTAAAACTAGACTATCTATATAATCAGCGTACTAGGGTAATCCAGTTACACTTCAATCTTATTTATACAAACAAGAAGAAGAGTTACCAATAGTTCTAAGAATAATATGGACAACTACATGCTTATTTAGAAGAGTCACACTTGAAAACATCATATGCACACAGAATTGACATCTGATAACTGGCATTCAGACAGCATATAATAACTCCTCTAATGATTATACTAGTACTTATGACTTCAATATTTTCATTTAATGAATTAGCCAACACAGATACCCATTGCACTTAGATTATTCCCTTTATAAGTTCCACATTAACTATCTGACTTACATTTTTATTCTCTTTAAAATAATTTTTAGGACATTGAGATTTCTGTCCCTGCATTTTTTTGCTTGTTTTTTATTTTATTTTATTTTATTTTATTTTATTTTATTTTATTTTTTAAAATCTTTATTGTTCAGGTTATTATAGTTGTTCCTCTTTTCCCCCCACATAGCTCCCCTCCACCCAGTTCCTACTCCACCTTCTGCCCTTCCCCTTCCCCACTGTCCTCATCCATAGGTGCACGATTTTTGTCCAGTTTCTTCCCGCACCCCCACATCCCTTTCCCCCCGAGAATAGTCAGTCCACTCCCTTTCTATGCCCCTGATTCTATTATATTCACCAGTTTATTCTGTTCATCAGATTTTTTATTCACTTGATTTTTAGATTCACTTGTTGATAGATATGTATTTGTTGTTCATAATTTTTATCTTTACCTTTTTTTTCTTCCTCTTCTTTTTTATTTTTATTTTTTTAATTAAATCTTTATTGTTCAGATTATTACAGTTGTTCCTTTTTTCCCCCCCATAGCTCCCCTCCACCGGTTCCCACCCTACCCTCTGCCCTTACCCCCCCCGCCACGGTCCTCATCCATAGGTGCATGA
This sequence comes from Myotis myotis, assembly GCF_014108235.1. NCBI lineage: Eukaryota > Metazoa > Chordata > Mammalia > Chiroptera > Vespertilionidae > Myotis > Myotis myotis. The sequence goes on from NW_023416346.1 coordinate 92,388,390, forward strand.
TTTTTGTCCAGTCTCTTCCCGCACCCCCCACCCTCCTTGCCCCCCAAGAATAGTCAGTCTATTCCCTTTCTATGCCACTGATTCTATTATATTCACCAGTTTATTCTGTTCATCAGATTATTTATTTACTTGATTTTTAGATTCACTTGTTGATAGATGTGTATTTGTTGTTCATAATTTGTATCTTTACCTTTTTCTTCTTCTTCCTCTCCTTAAAGGATACCTTTCAGCATTTCATATAATACTGGTTTGGTGGTGATGAACTCCTTTGGCTCTTTCTTATCTGTGAAGCTCTTTATCCGACCTTCAATTCTGAATGATAGCTTTGCTGGAAAAAGTAATCTTGGTTTTAGGTTCTTGGTATTCATCACTTTGAATATTTCTTGCCATTCCCTTCTGGCCTGCATAGTTTCTGTTGAGAAATCAGCTAACAGTCGTATGGGTACTCCCTTGTAGGTAACTGATTGTTTTTCTATTGCTGCCTTTAAGATTCTCTCTTTGTCTTTTGCTCTTGGCATTTTAATTATGATGTGTCTTGGTGTGGTCCTCTTTGGATTCCTTTTGTTTGGGGTTCTCTGTGCTTCCTGGACTTGTAAGTCTATTTCTTTCACCAGGAAGGGGAAGTTTTCTGTCATTAATTCTTCAAATAGGTTTTCAATATCTTGCTCTCTCTCTTCTTCTGGCACCCCTATAATTTGGATGTTGGTACACTTGAAGTGGTCCCAGAGGCTCCTTACACTATCTTCATGTTTTTGGATTCTTTTTTCTTTTTGTTTTTCCAGTTGGGTGTTTTTTGCTTCTTTGTATTTCAAATCTTTGACCTGATTCTTGTGATCCTCTAGTCTGCTGTTGGAACTCTGTATAATATTCTTTATTTCAGTCAGTGTATACTTAATTTCTAGTTGGTCCTTTTTCATAACCTCGAGGGTCTCACTAGATTTCTTGAGGGTCTCACTAAATTTATTGGTGGTTTCTAGAAAATTCTTGAAAAACCTTGGAAATGTGGTTTTGAACTCTATATCCTGTAGTTTGCTTTCCTCCATTTCTGTCATTTGTGACCTGTTTCTTTGTCTCCGCATTTTTTATGCTTCCCTGTGTTGATAGAGTGGCTTTCTGTGCTAGGTGTCCTATAGGGCCCAGTGGCTCAGCCTCCCCAATTACCTCAGGTGGACACTCTAGGTGCATCCCTTTGTGGGCTTTGTGCACAGTCTTGTTGTAGTTAAGCCTTGATTATTGTAGGTATCACTGGGAGGAATTGACCTCCAGGCCAACTGGCTGTGAGAATCAGCTGTGTCTACAGTGGGAGAACTTCTGTCCTGGAGACACCCTTCTGGGGCAAGACTTGCTTCAGTGGGGCTTTGGTGCTCACTGAGTCTGCGCCCTGAGTGTGTCCCTTATGAATCTGAGGAGTTGTAATCTGGATGGGCCCACTCTGACCACTGGGTACACTGGCTCTTGGATCTCTAAGGAGGTGCTAATTTAGCCTCTGCCTGGGGCTACCCAGCAGGAGCCCAGCTGTGAAGCAATGCAAGCTGCTGTGGGGCCTTGGGCCTTATTTTGGAAGTTCTGGGTTTCTCTGACCCAGCTGCAGTTTGTTAGGTAATTTTCAGATTGCAAAGGGCCAGGCCTTTCACATGCAAAAGCCTCTGTGCAAAGCTTGGATGGGGCATGGTCTCAGGGGATCAACAGGGTGGAGCAAGCAGCTATGGCTGCTCCTCAGTCCTACCCTAAGAGGCCCCGCTTCTCAGTGTCCTGGTAATCGCTGCAAGTACCTCTGAGAGAAAGCCGCCCTCAAGTTCTGACTGATGCCAGACAGTCCAGTTTCTCCTGTATGAGTTTGGGGCCCCAGAGACTCACCTGGAACTGGAGTTCAGAGCAGTCAGGAGCTTGAGACTCCCTCCCGATTGGAAAAGACAACCGTGTCTTCAGCTACTAGCCCTTTCCGCGTGCACCTCCATACCTCTGCACTTTACTTCCACACCGCACCTCCTCTGAGTCTCAGTGCACTTTTCTCTTTCCTTCTAGTTGTAGAATTTCCACTCATCCAGCCTTCCTGTGGTTCTGCATGATGTCTGTTTTGTCTTTTAGTTGTATTTTTGAAGTGGTTGTGCGAGGCAGCAATCTTAGGTGTTTACCTCCGCCATCATATTGGTTTCTCTTCCTTCTGTCCCTGCATTTATTCAAAGCTCCAAAGTCACTTAAAACAAGTGTTTAGCCTCAGTGTTGCTCATTGGTTAGAGCATTGGCCTGTACACCAAAGGATCGTGGGTTCTATTCCCAGTCAAGGGCACATATCTGTGATGCAAGTTTGTTCCCCAGCCCCAGTAGGGGCAAGTGCGGAAGGCAACCACTTGATGTTTCTCTCTAGAAACAATCTCTCTCTCTTCTCCCTCTCTCCCTTCCACTCTCTCTAAAAAAATCAATGGAAAAAATATCCTTGGGTGAGAATTAAAAACAACAAGAACAAACAAACAACTGTTTATAAGACTAAATATATATTTTCTTGACAAATGAGAGGTACGTGTAAAAGACATGTTTGAATTCTCTTAGCTAATGGAGCATAGAATGTTTTTCTCCTTCTCTACTACCTGTCCAGATTCACATTGGTGTGAAGACCTTTACCATGTTCACATAGACATACAATAGCAAATTTAAACTCAGGAAAATCCCGCAACATAGTAAATCCTCATTGAAATTACTAGTTATTATTATGAAATTTTCCTACTCAATATCCTAAAGAAGAAAAATAAATGACTTATCAGACATAAACATGGATTTACTATTCAAAGTCTTTAGCAATATAATTTTAAAGTTGTTTTTGTCTGTCCTAGAACCTATGTAGGTGTGTAGGTGTCATGTATATTTTGTTCTTGTTTTGTTTTACAATGCAAACCTCTTGAGGTAAAGATTGCAGGAATATCTTTTTTATGCAAAAGAACAACATATATTCATACCCAATGGATAAAAAAAGTAGTTTTGTGAAGGCCAAGGGAGAGTGAGGCAGGGATGAGTGAAGGTGAGAAAAGGGGGAAAGGGGGACACATGCAATAATGTCAAAATTAAAAATATTTTTAAAATCACTTTATTTTATTATTTTTATTTTTTTTAAATCCCTACCAAATGATTTTTTCCTTTGATTTTTAGAGAGAGTGGATTTTTTGGGGGGAGGGGGTAGCGGGGGGAGAAAGAGAGAAAAATTGATGTGAGAGAGACACATCAATTGGTTGCCTCCCACATGCAGGATCAAACTTGCAACCCAAATACGTACCCTTGACTGGGAATTGAACCTGCAACCCTGTTGTGCTCAGGCCATTGCTAACCACTGAGATTACTAGCCAGGGCAACATTTTAAAAAATTAATTAAAAAATTCCCTTTGGCATTTCTTGTAGTGCCCGGCTTTTGCTTGTCTGGGGAAATCTTGGTCTCACCTTCAGTTATGAATGGTGGCCTTGCTGGTTGGAGTATTTTTGGTTGTAGGTTTTTGTCTTTCATCATGTTGGATATATTGTGCTACTCCAAAAAACAAACACCACCGCCATCAAAAAAAAGAAAAAAAAAGAAAAAGAAACAAGAACAGCCATGACTGCCAGACACTATGATAAGTTCTGGATATAGGAAAAGAAACGAGAACTGATCATGTCCTCAAAAAACTTACAAAGTAATAAAAAAAATGGCTAGAAGTGGTCCTAGAAAGTTCTGAAACACAATTATGTTCAACTATAGTCCAAACTGGGACACTTTTGGGAATGAAAGGATGAATATTAATCATGTCAGAACACTAGTCAAACCTGAGGTCTGGTCACTCCTTCAAGTTACTTGAAAATTTACATTGAAATACAGAACAGAAAATGTTCAATTATGTCAGTGGGGTTGTAGATTGGAGTAGTGGGGTTACAGAATGGGATAAGAATGTTACCCCTGCGCCATAGCAGCACAACACAGCACTTGTCTGAGACTTGGGAAAAAGCCTTCCAGGAAGATGCACTCTGAAGGTTGCAGCTCTGTGCAGCACTCCAATCCCTCTGTGAGACTAAGCTTAGTATGATGAGGAGAGGTGGTTGAACATATTAGGAAAAAAATTCAGGAATGATATAATATTGAAGTTATTTTTTGACTTATTAAGTATCAGAAAACATGTCAGGGGCTGAAGATATAAAAACAGACAGTCCTGGATTTCAAAGTGCTTATAGTGGTGGTGGTGGGGAGTGGAGCCAGACAATAATAAAATAATTACATAATTAACAATTACAAACTGTGAAAAGTGATTAAGAGGCAGAGAAAGACAAATACTGCATTTCACTTGTATGTGAAATCTAAAGAACAAACAAAACAAAACAAAGCAAAAATAGACTCAGAGAGCCTGGTGATGTGGGCACCTTCGAGGCAGAGCAGCAGCCACGAGCCCGCTGACAGTGAGTGGAGGGTGTGGACGGACGGAGAGCGGCCATTCGGATGGCCGGGTCGCAGCGGCTTCCACGATGAGCTGGGGCACGGAGCGGAGGGAACAGCAACCTCCTGATCACCACATCCTCTGTCTGAGGAACAGCAGCTGTGTGTGAAGCCTCCCTCCACCAGCCAGAGGAGCCACCACAACTGTGAACAGCACCCACCAGAGGAGCTGCTACCAACTGAGGAGCAGCTGCTACCACAACTGCCCGAGGAGCAACCACAGCCCGAGGAGCCACTGCCACCCAAGGAGCAGCCACTGAATGACTCAATATCTATATATGGCGGTACGACCAAACATGGATAGACAAAGAAACCCCCAAAGGAAAGAAAAGGAGGACTCACCAGAAAAGCAGCTAAGTGATACAGAAGCATGCAACATGACAGAAAAAGAATTCAGATTAAGGGTCCTAGAGTGCATAAACCGGATGGAGGAAAAAATCAACAACTTATGCAAGAAGCAAGAAGAAACAGATGGAAAAATCAATAAATTAGGTAAGAATCAAGAAGAAATGAAGAGTGATATAGCCGCAAGAAAAAACACCATTGAAAGTTTCAACAGTAGACTAGGAGAAGCTGAGGATTGAATTAGCGAATTAGAAGAAAGGGAAACAAAACACACCCAAACTGAACAGCAGTTGGAGAAAAAAATTAAAAGGAGGAGAGCCTAAGGGAGCTATGGGACAACATGAAACAAAATAACATGCGAATAATAGGGGTGCCAAAACAACAGAAAGAGGAACAAGGGTTAGAGAACCTATTTGAAGAAATAATATCAGAAAACTTCCCAGAGGTGGGGAAGAAAAAAATCACACAAGGACAGAGAGTCCCAAACAAGGTGAACCTGAAGAGACCCACACCAAGACACATCATAATTACAGTGGCAAATGTGCAGGACAAAGAGAGAATCTTAAAGGCTGCAAGAGAGAGACAGAAAGTTACATTCAAGGGATCTCCCATTAGATTATCAAAAGATTTCTCAACAGAAACACATCAGGCCAGAAAAGAATGGACAGAAATTTACAACGTGATGCAAAGCAAAGGACTGAATCCAAGAATACGCTATCCAGCAAGGCTATCATTCAAAATTGAAGGGGAAATAAGCGTCACAGAAAAAAAAGGCTAAGTCAGTATATCACCATCAAGCCAGCAATGCAAGAAATGCTAAAGGGACTGGTGTAAAAAGAGGAAATAAAAAGCTCAGAAAGCAAACAGCCACACAAAAAAAGAAATGGCTACAAATAAGTACCTTTCAATAATAACTTTAAACCTAAATGGACTAAATGCTCCAACCAAAAGACATAGAGTTGCTAAATGGATAAAAAAAATGACCCATACATCTGCTGTCTACAAGAGACCCACCTCATTAGAAGGGACTCACACAGACTGAAAGTGAAGGGATGGAAAAACATCTTTCAGGCAAACGGAAAGGAAAAGAAAGCTGGGGTAGCAATACTTATATCGGACAAATCAGACTTCAAAGTGAAGGCCATAACAAGAGATAAGGAAGGCCACTTCATAATACTAAAGGGATCAATACAACAAGAAGATATAACCCTGATAAACATATATGCACCCAATGCAGGAGCACCCAAATACATAAAAAAAACTCCTGGAAGATATCAAAGGAGAGATCGACAACAATACAATCATAGTAGGGGACTTTAATACACCACTTACATCACTGGATAAATCCTCTAGACAAAGAATAAGCAAAGAAACAGCAATCTTAAATGACTCACTAGATCAGATGGACTTAATTGACATCTTCAGAACACTTCACCTGAAAGCCACGGAATATACATTCTTCTCAAGGGCTCTTGGGACATATTCAAAAATAGACCACATATTGGGTCACAAACAAAGTCTCCCCAAATTCAAGAAGATTGAAATCATACCAAGCATCTTCTCAGACCACAATGGCATAATATTAGAAATAAACTACAATAAAAACAACCCAAAATACTCAAACACTTGGAAGCTGAATAGCATGTTATTAAATATTAATTGGGTTACCAATGAGATCAAAGAAGAAATTAAAAACATCCTGGAAACTAATGACAATGAAAACACAACAATCCAAAACCTATGGGACACAATGAAAGCAATCCTGAGAGGGAAGGTTATAGCTCTAAGGCCTATCACAAAAAACAAGAAAAAATGGTAGTAAATCATCTAACTCTGCAACTCAAAGAATTAGAAAGAGAGCAACAAGAAAACCCCAGAGTGAGCAGAAGGAAGGAGATAATAAAGATTAGAGCAGAAATAAATGACATAGAGACAAAAAAATACATAAAATCAATGAAACCAAGAGCTGGTTCTTTGAAAGGATAAACAAGATTGATGAACCTCTAGGCAGGCTCACCGAGAAGCAAAGAGAGAGGACCCAAATAAACAAAATCAGAAATGATAGAGGTGAAATAACAACAGATCCCACAGAAATACAAATGATTGTTAAACAATACTATGGACAACTCTACTCCAACAAATTAGACAACCTGGAGGAAATGGACATATTCCTAGAAAAATGCAACATTCCAAAACTCAATCAGGAAGAATCTAAAAATCTCAACAGGCCAATAACTATGGAAGAAATTGAAGCAGTCATCAAAAAGCTTCCAGCAAACAAAAGCCCAGGACCAGATGGCTTCAAAGGGGAGTTTTACCAAACATTCAAGGAAGAACTAAAACCTATCCTGCTCAGGCTACTACAAAAAATCCAAGAGGAAGGAACACTTCCAAGCTCATTCTATGAAACCTGCATCACCCTAATACCAAAACCAGGTAAAGACAACACAATGAAAGAGAATTACAGGCTAATATCCCTCATGAACATAGATGCCAAAATCCTCAACAAAATGCTAGCAAATCGGATCCAGCAGTACATCAGAGAGATCATACACCATGACCAAGTAGGATTTATCCCAGGGATGCAAGGATGGTACAATATCCGAAAATCAGTAAATGTGATACATCACATAAACAAATTGAAAGAAAAAAAACCACATAGTCATATCAATTGATGCAGAAAAAGCACTTGACAAAATCCAACACCAATTTTTGATAAAAACTCTCAGCAACGTGGGAATAGAAGGATCATACCTCAACATAATAAAAGCCATATATGACAAACCCACAGCCAACATCATATTCAATGGGCAAAACTAACACCATTTCCCCTAAGAACAGGAACAAGACAGGGATGCCCACTCTCACCACTCCTGTTCGATATAGTACTGGAAGTATTAGCCATTGCAATTAGACAAGAAGAAGAAACAAAAGGCATCCAAATTGGAAAAGAAGAAGTAAAACTGTCCTTATTTGCATATGGCATGATATTATACATAAAAAACCCTAAAGACTCCATCAAAAAACTATTAGACTTAAAAAATGAATTCGGCAATATAGCGGGATACAAAATTAACGCCAAGAAATCTATGGCATTTCAATACACCAATAGTGAACTTTCAGAAAGAGAGACTAAAAAAACAATCCCATTTACCATTGCAACAAAAAAAATTAAGCTACCTAGGAATAAACTTAACTAAGGAGGTAAAAGACCTCTACTCAGAAAAGTACAGGAAGTTGATAAAAGAGATAGAGGAATACATAAACAGGTGGAAGAACATACCATGTTCTTGGATTTGTAGAATAAACATCATTAAAATGTCCATACTACCCAAAGCAATCTATAAATTCAACGCACTTCCCATTAAAATACCAACAACATATTTCACAGGCCTAGAACGAACTCTCCAAAAATTCATCGGGAATGAAAAAAGTCCCCGAATAAATGCAGTGATCCTGAGAAAGAATAAAGTAGGTGGGATCTCAATACCAGATATCAAGCTCTATTACAAAGCCACTGTTCTCAAAACTGCCTGGTATTGGCACAAGAACACACATATAGATCAATGGAATGGAATAGAAAGCCCAGAAATCGGCCTGAACCAATATGCTCAATTAATATTTGACAAAGGAGGCAAGAACATACAATGGAGTCAAGATAGTCTCTTCAATAAATGGTTTTGGGAAAATTGGACAGATGCATGCAAGAAAATGACACTAGACCACCAACTTACACCATACACAAAAATAAACTAAAAATGGATAAAGGACTTAAATGTATGACGGGAAACCATAAAAATACTAGAAGAATCCAAAGGCAACAAAATCTCAGACATATGCCCAAGCAATTTCTTCACCGATACAGCTCCTAGGACATTGGAAACTAAAGAGAAAATAAACAAATGGGACTACATCAAAATAAAAAGCTTCTGCACAGCAAAAGAAACCATCAACAAAACAATAAGAAAGCCCACTGCTTGGGAAAACATATTTGCCAATGTTATATCTGATAAGGGCCTAATCTCCAAAATTTATAGGGAACTCATACAACTTAACAAAAGGAAGATAAACAATCCAATCAAAAAATGGGCAAAGGACCTAAATAGACACATTTCAAAAGAGGACATTCAGAAAGCCAAGAGACATATGAAAACTTGTTCAAAGTCACTAATCATCTGAGAGATGCAAATCAAAACAACAATGAGGTAACATCTCATACCTGTCAGAATGGCTATTATCAAGAAATCCACAAAGGACAAGTGCTGGAGAGGATGTGGAGAAAGAGGAACACTCGTGCACTGCTGGTGGGAATGCAGACTGGTGCAGCCACTATGGAAGACAGTATGGAGTTTCCTCAAAAAACTAAAAATGGAACTCCCATTTGACCCTGTGATCTCACTTCTAAGACTATATCCCAAGAAACCAGAAACACCAATCAGAAAGGATATATGCACCCATATGTTCATAGCAGCCCAATTCACCATAGCTAAGATCTGGAAACAGCCTAAGTGCCCACAGTAGATGAATGGATTAGAAAACTGTGGTACATCTATAGGATGGAATACTATGCTGCTGTAAAAAAGAAGGAACTCCTACCATTTGCAACGGCATGGATGGAACTGGAGAGCATTATGCTAAGTGAAATAAGCCAGTCAATGAAGGAAAAACACCACATGATCTCACTCACTCATGGATAATAAAGACCATTATAAACTTATGATCAAAAATAGATACAAAGGCAGAGCTTCCTTGAACAGACTGTCAAACTACAGCGGGAAAGCCGGGGAGGGTTGAGGGGTGGGCGGGGGGTGGGGGGGGTCAGGTAAGAGATCAACCAAAGGACTTGTATGTATGCATGTAAGCATAACCAATGGACATAAGACACTGGGGGGTAGGGGAGGCCAGGGGATTGTTAAGGGCGGGAAAAAAAGTAGACATATATTATACTCTTTGTAATACTTTAAGCAATAAAACAATTAAAAAACAAAAACAAAACAGACTCAGAGAAACTGATAGCAAACTGAGAATTGCCAGAGGAGAGGAGCATGGTGGATGAGTGAAAAAAGGTGAAGGGGAATATAGTCAATAATAGTGTGATAACTTTGCAAGGTGACAGATGTTTACGAGACTCAATGTGTTGATCACATCATAGGGTATATAAATGTCTAATCACTATGTTAGACATTTGAAATTAATGTATACCTGAAATTAATATAATACTAGAGGCCTGATGCACAAAATTCATGCAAGGGTAGGCCCTCGCAGCCCTGGCTGCCCCAGCTCTTGCAGCCCCGACTGTTGCAGCCCCAGCTGCCTTGGTCCTCATGGCCCCTGCTGCCTCGTGGCCTGGCTGCCTCGTAGCCCTGTCCACCGGTTGTTCTGGAAGGTCATTCTGCTGTCTGGTCTAATTAGCATATTAACTCTTTATTATATAATACTAGAAGCCCAGTGCACAAAAATTTGTGCACTGGCGGGGGGTGGGGGGTGGGGAGGGCGTCCCTCAGCCCAACCTGTGCCCTCTCACAGTCTGGGACCCCTCGGGAGATAACCACCTGCTGGCTTAGGCCCGCTCCCCTGGTGGCAGATGGCACGTCCAATCCCGCGGTGTCTGCCCCATCTCCCCCGGTCACAGATGGTAGGCCCGGATCCTGCGCTGGGGCGGGCGGCGGCTCGGGATCGCGCTGAGGTCCCTGTGGATGTTCAGGCTTCGAAAGTGTAGGTTTTCTTTCTTGGTTTTGTTTTTACTTCTTGAAATTGAAATGTGTTAAAAAAATTTTTTTTTCCTGCACCTTTTCAGGTCCCAGGGACCGCGCCACGCACCAGCTGTCCTTTCCCAGCTCGGTGCTCCTCCGAGCTTTTCACGGAGGGGCAACCTTTTAGGTTGCGGGGTGCGTTGAGAGAAGCCCGGCTTTCTGAAAGCGAGTGTTTGATTTGGGGATTTGAGGTCTGGCTGAGGAGCCCCCAGGGCCCACTCAGAACAGTGGGGGCAGCCACAGTGAGTGACCAAAGAAACCAGAGAAAAGTTAGGAGACAATAAATGGTTCAATTTCTAATTCTGCACGTTGCAGGAGCCGAGGTGCGCCCGGGATTTTCCAGGGAGAGAGTGAGTGAGTGAGTGTCCACTGCCCCTCACACAGCCGGCCACTTGGAGTGTGACTTTTGCCAGCAAGGGCGTGGATGCAGCCGCCTGGGCCTTGTTCCTGGCTTTGCAGATGCATGTGTGTGTGTGTGTGTGGAGTGGGGAGAAGCAATTAGGACCAGGAGGCGGGTGCATGCTCTGGGGGTCATGAGGTCAGCGAGGCCTAGGTGCACCGGACACGCAGGGGCCGCCGCCCAGCTGTTGGGGCCAGCAGGGAGCCGCGGTGGCCACCTGCCCCGGGGTACCTGGGAGGCGGCGCTGCTCTGTGGTACTCTGCTTTCCCCACCCCAGGAGGCGCTGTTTGTCAAACTTGGCTGCCTTGGCAGGAGGTGCCTGCATGTTCTCACCGGGAGAATTGTTCCCTTTGCAGTTTTTGGATCTGGGCTCAGGAACCTTAGCCTCACAGAATGGTGGGGAGGGGGCAGGACGGGTGGTGTGTGTGTGCAAAGAAAAGGGGTCTGGGACCCAACAGTGTCTGCGTTTTACCTGTGAGTCCCGCCAGGCCTCCCACCTTCCAGGGCAGGAGAGAGGAGGCCGCTGGTGCTCCCATGCATTTGGGACGCAGTGCCCAGTTACTTGCCTCTCAGTGCGAGCGGGACTCGGGCCTGGCTTGGGTTCAGTCACCACATGCCTCCGGAGGGCCCCTTGGCCACCGTCTTCGCGCAGAGAGCGAAGGCGCCTTCCCTGGGCCTGACAAACCCACCCGAACGTGGCCTCCCCACCTTTGTGCGAAACTTCACAGGTTGGGGTGGCCCTTGCTTGCCCAGCCCACAGGCAGCATAACCCCCGTGATGCAAGGCAAAGCCCAGGAGCACTTGGGGCCCGCGTCACTGACCTGGGGTGGGCAGGGTTTGCCAGTGTGTGGCTGTTCCACCCTCTCCTGCAATTCACTGCACTTTCCAGGTGCCTCCTCCTGGGATTTCCCTCTTCTCAGGCTCTCCTGGCTCCTACGGCCTCCTTCCCTCCAGGGCCCGAGGTCCGTCTGGCTAAGGGTTTGGGGTTCTTCCTCTGGCCTCCCCTGTGCTTGGCACCGGCCCTGACCACAGGCGGGAGCCAGGCTGGAGGCCGGTAGCCACGTGGTATGAGCGTGACCCCCACGAGGAGGATGTGGGGGTGGGCCACACCTGCGGCTCCGCACTGGCCGTGAGAGTGTGAACTACCAGCCTAAGGCACGTTGGCTCGCACCGGTTCCAAGCACTCCGAGTTGCCTGGCCACGCAGCCTGGGCCTGAAGCCACCAGCCCTTGGAGGGCCCCTTGCCTGTCTGCACCCACACACCCCCGGCCCGGGCTTCTCCTCACCAGAAATGCACTTTATTACACTTTGGAAGGCTGGTAGGACGCTCGCAGACTCCTCGGGCTTTGCTGCAAGCAGGAAGGGGCATCCAGGAGTGGGCTCCTTGTCTCCGGTGGGCAGCGAGGGCTCGGGCGAGGTGATTGGCACCGCTTGCCTTCACCCCTGCCCCTGGGTCACACACGGGAGTGGGCCCTGTGTCTCCGGTGGGTGGCGAGGGCTCCAGGGAGGTGATCGGCAATTGCTTTGCCTGAGCCCCTGCCCCCAGGTCGCACATGGGGGCCTGGATGGCGGCTTGCTCTGTCCTAACCTACCTGCAGTATGTAAATTAGCCGCCATCTTTATTGGTGGTTAACCGCCATCTTGGCTGGTGATTAATTTGCATATCTCACTGATTAGCCAATGGGAAGGGTAGCAAAGTTACGGTTAATTGCCATGTTTCTCTATTATTAGATAGGATAGGATTGTATGTCAACTATAGGGAGCTATGAGTTGAGTCTTAAAGGAAAGAGTAGCAATTTTTAAAATTATAAGCATATGATGATTAATATGATATTGTGCCTTAGTCAAAACCTCATGCCTAATATTACTGGTAAGCAGTGATAGATAAAAACATTGACGATAACTACAAGAAAGTAGTTACTTTTGCCCCAAAATGAAGTTAATGGGAAGAAAGTTTCAAATATAATGTTCTAGCACAATCATGGCGAACCTTTTGAGCTCAGCATGTCAGCATTTTGAAAAACCCTAACTTAACTCTGGTGCCGTGTCACATTTAGAAATTTTTTGATATTTGCAACCATAGTAAAACAAAGATTTATATTTTTGATATTTATTTTATATATTTAAATGCCATTTAACAAAGAAAAATCAACCAAACTGAGTTCGCGTGTCATAGGTTCACCATCACTGTTCTAGCATGTACTTATGACAGGTGTTGAAAGAGTTTTTATCTTTCATTGTTATTGATTGAAAAAAATCACAAATGAATGAACTGATGACTGGAATACTTTGGAAAATCACATTAGTCAGATGAAATTATAAGACCGGATGTAATTTGTTTAAAGAAAGCCAGGTATTATAGGTACAAAACTTGCCTATAATTTGTTTACAAATATGATTAAGCAAATGATTGCAAACTTGCACTTGAATCTAAAATAGCAGAGAAACCTATGCAGGGAAAAGCTACCAATTGTGACCTCAAGAAATTTTCATCAAGAAAAAAAGAAAATAAAACAAATCAAAATCTTCTTATTACCATTCATTCTTCCTCCAATCCCATCATTCTTTTATGAAATAAAATTAATCTATTTTTTATATGCACAGAAAAATCTTCTAAGATCAATCTTTAGGTGCTACTACACATGTTACTTTATTTTTTAAATTTATTTTTAATATATTTTTATTGATTTCAGAGAGGAAGGGAGAGAGCTAGAGAGATAGAAACATCAATGATGAGAGAGAACCATTGATCAGTTGCCTCCTGCACACCCAGGCATGTGCCCTTGACCGGAGTTGAACCCACAACTCTTCAGTCTGCAGGCCAACACTCTATCCATTGAGCCAAGCTGGCTAGGGCTTACTTTATTATTTTTTATTTTTTTATTTTTTTCAAAAACATTTTTATTGATTTCAGAGAGGAAGGGAAAGGGAAGAGAGAAATAGAAACAGCAATGATGAGACTCATTGATTATGAGTCCTGCATGTCCAACACTGGGGACCGAGCAGGCAACCTGGGCATGTGCCCTTGACTGGAATCGAACCCGGGGACCCTTCAGTACACAGGCTAACGCTATATCCAGTGAGCCAAACCAGCTAGAGCTACTTCCTCTTTTTCTTTTCAACAGGCTTTTAAAAGAGTGTAACCATGTGATCCAGAGAACGGGCATCATTTGCCCCTAAAGGTCCTGTGTGTGGAGAGGGCACAGGACCCAGTGTAGCAGTATGTGATGGTCCGTTCTTGCCCTGGGCCCGGCCCAGCGCAGTTCCTTAAATCCAGGTACAACCACACTCAGCATGGCTGGGTGTTGCCTGCCCTGAAGGTCCCTGCTCTTTTGGGGTCTGCAAATACCCTGCTCTTGGCCCCTCACTGCCTGTGGGGGTGCAGGCATGTGGAGTCTGTGGCACCCCAGAACCTGCACCCAGTGAGGCATCCTCACCTTTTCCCTCTGGGGCAGGAGGAACCTTCCATTCTGGGCCCCAAGAATCAGCAGGGGGCCGAGGAGCGGGAGCTTGAAGAGGAGCAGCAGGAGCAGCTGACTGCAGTCCAGGAGGCCCTGATGCAGGACCCCGCATGCCTGGGGGCGCTCCTATGAGTCCGGGCCTAGCGGTGGGTTTCCTTCCTCAGGCAGCAGGACCAGCTCCAACATGAGGTGGCACTGCACGAGCTAAGGAAGCTCTGGACCACCAGCTGGGAGGCCCTGCTGCAGGACCCTGCATGCTTGGGGGTGCCCCATGACCAACTGACAGGGCAGGACGAGGCCCTCATGGACCAGCACAGCCACCCGAGACGCTGCTGCGTGGGTCCCTGGAGATGGAAAGCCAGGCGGTCAGGCTGAGGTGAATGGCGGTCACTGGCGGGGTGATTGGTGGGCTCACCAGGGCTCCTGTCCCCCCTTCATTGTGGCCTGTCATGTTTCCCTTGGACCCGCTGCTTCACAGGGACTGGAACGGACCCTGGGGACACATGGGGCGGAGGGGAGGACTGGAGTCTGGGGCTGGAGGAGACCCCTGCCCATCCGCGCCTCCCTCAGCTCTGCAGAGAAGCTGCTCACAGAGGCTGTGCAGGCTCCTGTGAGTCTGGGCCTAGCGGGTGGGTTTCCCTCCTCAGGCAGCAGGACCAGCTCCAACAGGAGGCAGCGCTGCACGAGCTAAGGAAGCTCTTGACGGCCAGCCAGGAAGCCCTGCTGCAGGACCCCGCATGCTTGGGGGCACCCCATGACCACCTGTCTGGGCAGGATGAGGCCCTCATGGGCCAGCACAGCCACCTGAGACACTGCCGCATTGGTCCCTAGAGATGGAGAGCCAGGCGGTCAGGCTGAGGTGAGTACCAGCCATTGGTGGGGTGACTGGTGGGGTCCCCAGGGCTCCTGTCACCCCTTCACTGTGGCCTGTTGTGTTTCCCTTGGACCCAATGCTTCACAGGGACTGGAAGGGGCCCTAGGGAACGGTCAGGTGGGAGGAGGGACACTTGGCTCTGGGGCTGGAGGAGACCCCTGCCCATCCCTGCCTCCCTCAGCTCTGCAGAGAAGCTGCTCACAGAGGCTGTGCAGGCTCCTAGCGGGTGGGTTTCCTTCCTCAGGCAGCAGGACCAGCTCCAGTAGGAGGCAGCGCTGTAGGAGCAGGAGGCCAAGGCCCTGGCTGCCCAGGAGAACGAGAGGCTGCCATAGGAGGTAGACAGGTAACTGCCTCCGCCCCTGCAGGGCAGCTTATTAATGAGATAGTTTACATTGTTTAAGTCCTCAGAATCTGTTGTATATGTTGCACTAATGGTGCGTTTCAGCTCAGAATGGCTGTGCGTTCAGTGCTCAGTGGCCACACGTGGTAGTGGCTGCCTGATTGCAAAGTGCACTTGGCCATCCCCATGTCATTGGCTGTGTTGGTCCTTCCAACTGGTGTAGATCACACCGAAATGGCCATCTTTATGATGTGGCCTTTTTCTTCTTTTAGGAGCAGATTCCCAGCAGTGGAGTCACAGGGGCGTGTGGTGTGTGAGACATTGCTGATCTGGGTTTTAGGTGCTCACCCATGTGAGGCAGACCTTGGAGGAAGAAAAACGTAAGTTCAGGAGCCAGATCAAGATGTTGGCCAAGCAGAACCGGAGACTTCTAGAAGAGAGTGCGGAGAACAAGGCTCGGTGCATGTAAGGGGCGGGGGCTGACCGACACCTGTCCACACAGGGCTCCTGGCTTCCAGCTCCACGCCCAGGCCTCGACATTCTGGGCAGAGAACCCCCTGGTGCACTCGTGTCCCAAGGGCAAGGGACAGACCATCGCCCAGTGCATCCTTCTCTTGTTTCTTGGAATGGTTCTAGCTTTCTGCAAGGAGGGGTGTTTGGCTTTTGTTGGCTTTTCAAAGACAGTGCCCATTGCCAGACAATTCTTAATCTGCTTTTGGAATTAAGTTCAATTTAAAAACATGACAGAGATACCTAGAGAAGGAATTCAGATTGCAGGCTCAGCCCTTTGTGTCTGATTTCCCCTTAATGGGCTGGAGAGAGGGTTGTGGGTGCATTGTGGTTGTCCTCCCTCTGACAACAGGACACAGACCTGTGAGGCACACAGAACCAATGACCCGATGGCCAGGAGCCAGGAGGTGTGATGGGATGTGAGCAGAGCTGTGTGCACACCAGGTAAGTGTTGAGGAGCTCCATGGAGGCATAGAAGGCAGCATGGTGGTGGGAGTTAGAATTCTGCTGCTAACAAGGCTAGCCAGTGGGGGAGGTGAAGCTGGAGCGTGACGTGGTCCGTGTGCAGGGAAGTGCCGGCAGTGGCAGAAGGGAAGGCTGGCATAGGCGGTGCTCAGCTGTGGAGGACATCCATGCCCCGCTAATGATTTGGATTCACTTGAAGTATTTAAGAGATGCTGGTCAACAAGTCTGGGGGAGCTGCCAGAAATGAGGCAGGAGGAAGAGGCTTGGTGCGGGAAATCTTGTGGTTTGGATGTCAAGTAATCCGAGATGCACCTGGTGGGTCCATGGTGGTCTTCACCCCTCAGTGTTGTGCTGCTGGACTGTCCTTGCTTGTGATCGGGACTGGCTGGCCATGAGGGACAGAGAGACATGGTCACAGTAACCACAGGGGCACTGGCCCAGCCCCTGGGGGTCACGATGCTGCTTCACTGTTCTCCTGGAGTCTTCTGCTCGTCTACAAGTGGCTCACCACCTACCAAGAATGGTCTACATGGAAAACCACACTACAGTTTTGGTGTAGAAATGACTGTGGCCTGAAATTGGCTCTCTATAATGCAGCTGGTAAAAATTACCAACAGAGGTCAGGCAGGTGCTAACTAGAAGAGCAGAGCCTGGTACAGAGGAGGATGATCTGATGATGGTTTCACATTAGACAGTGTCTGCAGGAGGCCAGGGAGTTGGCAGGCTTCCTGAGTCTGCTCCTAGTGGAGTCGTCCCCAGCACGGGGAAGGTTGCAGGGCCTGCCATCCGTGATTTTGGGTGCCTAGGGGTGGGGGGGTCGGTCAGAGCCAGACAAGAAAGCACTGTAGCACAAGGCCAAGCAGCAGGGCTGTGGGAGAACACCACAGACTAGAAGACCAGATGCTGAGCCAAGGGCGCTGGGAGCAGAGCAAGGTCAGTGGTCAGGGGCCCAGCTGTTTGTGAACCATCACTGTTCATGGGCTGCTTACTTCATGGTGAGCTCTCAGAAAAGCCCTCGTATTAGGTGGGACCTCATGAGCCTCATGGCTGAAGGAGCCTGAGCAGCTGCCTCAATCCAGCAGAAAACCAGGGTCTGACTTGTCTAGGCCCACGCATTTCTGAGCTGAGGTTCAGACGGTTCAAGGTTTGCTCTCCTGAGATGGTGTACAGCCTGACCCTCGATGCTTCAGCAGGTCTTGTCGACATTTAGGGTTCCCAGACCCACGTCACGTCCTTCCATCCCCATATTCCCAACTCCGTAATCATGACAGTCATGAGCACCATGATGTCTGAGTCCCAGAAAAATGCCGGCCATTCTCAGCCAGGTCCCAGCCTGGGCCAGTGAGTCAATTTACGTGTTCTATTGTAAAAACAAGATTGTTTTTTCTTTTGCCTCTGTTTATAGAGACAAGTTCAATGCCTTACATACAATAAAGGAAGAAGAGGAGTACACAATTATGGATCAATACAAGTCCCAGGATCCTATTCCCAAGAAGTGAGTTGATGCAAGCAGCAGTAACTTAAACACAGAACAGGAAGCTTGCATCTTCACAAGTGGGGAAAGTTGTAGCATCTAGAGCAGTGAGCAGTTTGTTGGGCCTGCATCTTCTACTCGATGGCAGGTCCCTACCAGCACTGAAAGAATTTAGAGTTTCTTTCCGTCCTGCCCTCAGGGTTCTCCTGTGGGGGATGGCAAAAGCCAGCTGGCCATGAGCCTGTTTAAGGGGACAGAGAGTCTGTGGTTTAGAGCCACCAGAGAAGGAGTATCAGGTTTTGTCTCAAGGTTTCAGGACCTAGAAAACCATGTATTTGTTTGGGAAGGAAGCTTGAGCCAGACACCTGGACCAGCACTCATAGTCTTCAACCACAGGAACCTTGGTCTTCCCTACATTCTTCTGGAGTCACTGGACCCCAGGGTGGTTCACAAACACGATCCCTTCTCCAGAGATCAGCAGCCCCAGTGGTGGGCTGGTTCGGTCCCCGAGACTTCCGGCCTCTGTCCTGCAGGGCTTCCCCTAGGCTGGGGCCTGAGCCCCAGGTGCTGGGCCTTCACATTGTCCTGTCTCAGCCCAGCCTTGAGGTCAAATCACCATGAGTCCCGCATGGCCTCTCTGTAGAAATCACAGAACCACAGAATTTCCGACCCCCCACCTGTCCCTTCTGTTGACAGGGAAATTGAGGCATCAATGAGGAAAGGAAGCAAGTTGAGTAAGCACAGTGCTGCTCCGTGGCAGAGCCAGGATTAGAACCCAGATGAGGTCCTTCTTGTGACATTAGAATGCCTCCATTTCCGGTTAGCTGCAATGTATTACCCTTTAAATTCACTGTTTTCATTTACTTATTTTTACTTTTTTAAAACCTCATATGAGAATATTTTCTGAGAAATATAGACTTTTTCTCATGTGCTAAGTAACGCATTGGCACAAGGGTGCCACCACATTCATTAAATGGAGTCAGAGCATAAATGATTCACTGAGTCCTGATTCTGGTTTTGCCATGGGTAATGTTTCCATCACTCCTGGGCTGGAGAGGATTCTGATTTTCCAAGTACATTTAGCTAATGTGGTGTCATTTGTTATTGTGTGGTTTTGTTTTGTTTTGTTTTTCCTTCCTCTCTTGGGTTATCCGGGAATAACAATTTAGCAATTGGGTGCAAAGAGAGTCACTTTTGGAGAAGGAAAAGCAAGGACAAGTCTCCTTTAGGCTGTAGGCTGTAGAGCTCTGTCTAAATGTCTAAGATTCTGGTCTTCTGACATGCCACCCTCTCCTAACTAGCCTCTCAGTTTTTCTCGACCCTATGGATTTCCGAACCTTTCCATTTATTAGTATCTTCACCGTATACCCTCCTTCATGTCTGAAATAAAAAACAAAGCAAGCAGAAAAAACAGTACGTAAAAGAAAAAAACTCCTGTACCTAAAGGCCAGATGACACAGAGTGGATGCCTCCTGCTGACCCCAAGGTGAAGTAGCCAATGTGGGTTCTGATTTTAGAAGAGATGAATGGTCACAGCCTCTGGGCCGTACTCCAGCACAGTACAGTTTTACAGGAGCCTCGGGACACACACACAGGTCCTTGGGCCAAAATGTCCCTGCTCAGTAAGTCCCCTGCCTGACTGCTCTACCCCCTCTCGAGAACCTGCAGCTTGAAGGTCATGCCCGTGTGCAGTGCAGAACTCATTGGCAGTCACTGTGCTTTATCACATGTGGGGCCTCCATTGGAAGATTTTTTTCTTAGCCTCAGTTGGAAGATTTTTTTCTTAAGAGCTATTTTTGAGCAGCTAAATCAAAAACTGCTGCCCAATTCCAAGCTCATTGTCAGAGCAGAAATTGTTGGCTTTTGCAGGTAAGTCCCCTTTCAGATATGTGTTATGTTTTGAAGTATTTATTGCTCCACTCAAGCATTTTGAATAATTGGATAGAGGTTGCCGAGCCAGGATTCAGCCCAGAGTGACATTAGGGCTGTGCTAAGGGTGTGCGACATCTTGGATGATGCAGTGAGAGGAGCAGTGGACAGACAGAACCTCAGTTCACAGTCATGACAGAGCTGGGACTGCTGGTCCACAGAGGCCTTGAGCTACGGCCTTGTTTTGTCTTCATCCTTGTACCATCGCTCCGACGTTGCTCTGCTTATATCACCTCTGTGATTACTTACATCTTTTCCCTCAAATGGGCTCACCATTTCCATTTGCCTTTCTTTTAAAAGAAAAAGTTATTATTGGTCCTGTAAATGGCAAAGCAGTATCACCATAAAAACAAGGTCCCCATAAAAGTAAATGCGTGACCATTACACTGTCCTATTCGGTGGATGCGGCACTTACTTGATCTCATGCACCTGCTCTGATTCCTGAGCTGCCAAGTGCTGGGCTGCCCTTCGCCTTCTCCCGGTGAGCTGCTGGGAACTCGAGCTCTCTCTGCCTTTGCTGCTGTCTGCACATCTCCTTCTCTCTGCTCCGCATGCTGACTTCATACAGTGGATGCTTGTCTGGTCCATTGCACCAGACTTAAAGCCAAATTTTCCCCTTGATTTCAAGTGGTAAGAGGTGGGTGCTTCAAACTTCACGGTGAGTGCAGACACTGAGTGGCTGGAGGGCTGGGGGATAGGTCCTAGGAGAGTGTGGAAGGGGCAGGAATCCCAACAGTGGGCGTGGCTCTGGGCCCACAGTCCTCAGGAGGCCTGGAGCCAGACACTGTGCAAAACAGCCTTGTCCTAATGCTCCTAGAACTCCAATCACATGCAGTTTTCATTTGTATAGGGTGTCCCAAAATTCACCCAAGACTTGCAATTCAATTCAATTGCAAATGTTGCGTGAATTTTGGGACACCCTATATTTGGAGAGCCCATCCCCTGTCTTACTATGAGGTAGTTCAAGGTCTTTCAGGGGTTTTCCCCTAATTTTTCTTCAATTACCTTTGACAAGAGTATATGTTCATGGTAGAAGATTCAGAGATTGCAGAAAAGCACAAAATACAAGGTAACAATGATTTTGCAGTCAAAATCACCATGCAGAGATGAGGGTTTTCTCCCAGCTGCTCAGGACTCACCCCCGTGAGCCATAGTTAGAGCAAGGGCTGGCCTCCCAGGGCCTCCAGCTCAGGTCTGCAGCCAGGGGCTCCCATTCAGACCACAGTCTGTGAGGTATGCAGCCCCGCTTTCTTCCCTGGGCTCCGTGTTCCCTGCTGCCTCTGCTTCTAGGCCTTGGTGTTATCACCCCACCTTGGCATGGGATGTTGCAGCCCCATTTGTCGCTGTCCTTCTCTGCCCCAGGCCCTGGGGACCTAATACCAAAGGGAGGGGCCCCCCATAGAGGCAGCTTTGACCACACAGGTGCCTCTGCTGACCCAGCCACCAAGCCCTAGCCATCCTGACCAAGGGCGCTGTGTGTTGGGGTGATGCTAGGCTGTGAACAGGTCGAGTAGGAGCAGAAATTTTGGTCCTGGACACGTGGCCTACACAGGGGACATCTGGGGGAGGCGAGTAGGGAAAGGGAGGGCTCTCCAAGGACACTCCTGCCCTCATGCCTGCCTTTCAGTTCTTCCTCTCTTCTCTGTAGGACACTCCCCCAGTTTCCGGGATGATGTGCTAATGACCTCCTCAGGAAGACCACGATCTCCTAATAATCAGAGGCCAGCCAGGCCTACCTGCCAGGAGAGAAGGGGCCAGGATGCCCTCCAGCTTGGTGCCCCCTCAGGATGACTGTCAATACCTCTGAGGGGAAGCTGTCTGTAAAACTCGTGACTCCAGACACTTTCTGCACTTTGTGAAACAATGGGTGTTAGGGATGCTCGAGGAGTTCATTGCTCAGGACTCTCCACACAGCTCAGCACTGGCAGCTGCAGCACAGATGACAAGAGGGTGGGTGAATCATCAGAGTCCACGGACTGGAGATGCTACAAGTGTAAAAATTACCAGCATCACATCACAGAAGTCTCTGAGTCTCATCAAGGAACCCCCACTCCTGATAGAAGGCGATGGCCATGTCCTCAAAGTTCATATCTGTTCTGGACACTGCGACCTGGGCTGTGGGACCTGAGCGGCACTTGCACCCGAGGCTGGAGGGTTCAATGGGGTGAGACTGAGTGGACTCTGTCAGCGGAGAGGAGTCTGGGCGGCACGGAGATGCCAATCCTCGGTGTTGGGCTCAACAGGCTCAGACCCACCTTTCGCAGTGGAGACACTGCCTCCCGAACCTCCTCCTACTCGTGCCCAATGCCCAACGGGAGTGCTGAACCCCATAGGTCCGTTAATGGAAGCCAAAACCTCCCCCAGGAGGAACATACCGGAAGCTACTTTATTTTTTTAATCAAAATATGCAGGGGAAAAACACCTTGCATGGAAACAGAAACACCTGATATGTCTACTGAGCCAAAACCACTGGAAATGTAAAAAAAATAAATAAAAATCCAATAGTCATGTAGGACAGAGCTACATCAATAATAGAATAGAGAGTTCCATCAAGATGGCAGTGTAGGTAAACATGGGACTTGCCACCTTCCACAACCACATCAAAATTACAACTAAAATACAGAACAACCATCATTCAGAGCCACCAGAAATCTGGCTTACTGGAAGTCCTACAACTAAGGACATCCAGACTGGTAGGAAAGGCGAAGACACAGGGCAGAATCTCTGAACCAGCTGGTCCCACAGCCACATGTGGTGTTTTAAAATCGGGAGGGATATCTTGGCTGTGAAGGTTTCCCTGAGGAATGGGGGGGGGGGGGGGGTCCCAGCCCCACACTAGGCTCCCAAGCCCAGGGTTCCAGTACTGGGAAGAGAAGTCCTCACATCTTGTGGCTGTAAAAACCAGCAAGGATTGTGGCTGAGTGACAGAGGCTGCTGGAGTCCCAGGCAGTTCCTCTTAAAGGGCCTGCACACGGACTTACTTGGACTCACTCCCTCTGAGCTCCACCGCTAGTGCAGCAGCTTGAAAGGAACCTGGGATATTGGGGGAGGAACTAACTTGCCTGGAATCAGAGCAAGAGTTGGAGGGGCAGCTTTCTCTAAGACAGAAATGCTGGCAGAGTCCATTGTTTCTTTGCTGAGCCCTCACTGTGACGCAGCTGGCAGACAGGGCAGCATATATGAATCTCTATCAATCTGGATCACACTTTTTGCTCCACCCTAGTGATTCTCTGAGACCCTACCTCTTGCTATTTTCAGGCTCATCCAAGCCATTTCCATGGCTTTTCCATACAACTGGCCTCTTTTGCCTCATGCTTTGGACTTTCCTAAAATCTTTCAAACAAGCAGCACCTGGCCTCAGCATGCCCTGTACTTCTTTTTTTTTTTTTTTAATATATTTTATTGACTTTTTTACAGACAGGAAGGGAGAGGGATAGAGAGTTAGAAACATCGATGAGAGAGAAACATCGATCAGCTACCTCTTGCACACCCCCTACTGGGGATGTGCCTGCAACCAAGGTACATGCCCTTGACCGGAATCAAACCTGGGACTCTTGAGTCCGCAGGCCGATGCTCTATCCACTGAGCCAAACCGGTTAGGGCGATGCCCTGTACTTCTTAATAAGTGGCCCCAGGCCTGGTACTTGCCTTGGTTCATTGCTTGGCCTCTTCCAAGCCCAACACAAGTAACAGCCATCTCCAGAATGCTTTGTAGCTCATGCTGGGCACTGGGCAGGGTATAGGCAGTGGTTGACTTTGCACCTCCAGGGAGGTGCAAATGCACCTGGTGGTCAGCTTTGACCACGCAATTACAACCTTACCACATCCACGAGTAACACACTCAAGGGGAAGACTTGGTGAACACCAAAGCCCCACTGAAGCAAGTCCTACTCCATAGGGGTGTGTCCTGCACAGCAGGTCTTCTGCTGTAGTGGCAGCTGAGCCTCTTAACTGATTGGCCTGGTGGTCAATACCTCCCAGCAATGTCAATATCAAGAAAGACTCAACTACAGTTGTACAGTGCACACAGCTCCCACAGGGTTGCACCTGGAGTGCCCAGCCCAGGTGACTGGAGAGGCTGAGCCACTAGGCCCTACATGACATCTATTACAAAAGGCCACACCACCAATTCCAAGAGACATAGCAGCTCTACCTAATGCACAGAAACAAATACAGGGAAGTAGCCAAAATGCAGATACAAAGAAATATGTCACAAATGAAAGAATAGAAGAAATATCCAGAAAAAGAACTAAATGAATTGGAAGCAAACCTACTACTAGATATGGAGTTCAAAACAACCGTTATAAGGATGCTCAAGGAACTTAGTGAGGACTTCAAGGAACTTAGTGAGTACATCAACAACATAAAAAGGACCAGTCAGAAATGAAGAATATTTATAGGGAACCAACAATAGCAGCCACTAAGAATCAAATCAGTGATTTGGAATATGAGGAAGCAAAACACACCCAATCAGAAGAGCAAAAATAAAAAATAATAAAAAAATATGAAGATAGTGTAAGGATCCTCTGGGACAACTTCAAGCATACCAACATTTGTACTATGAGGGTGCTGGAAGGAGAATAGAGGAAACAAGATATTGAGAACATATTTGAAAAAAATAATGACAGAAAAATTCTCTTACCTGGTGAAAGAAATAGACATACAACTCCAGGAAGCACAGAGAGTCCCAAACAAGATAAACCCAAAGAGGCCCACACCAAGACACATCATAATTAAAATTCCAAAGGTTAAAGACAAAGAAAGAATCTTAAGAGCAGCAAGAGAAAAGCAGTTAGTTACTTACAAGGGAGCACCATAAGACTGTCAGAACTGATTTCTCAACAGAAACTTTGCAGGCAAGAAGGGAGTGGCAAGAAATATTCAAAGTGATGAAAAGCAATGACCTACAACTAAGATTACTCTACCCAGCAGAGCTATCATTTAGAATTGAAGGTTAGATAGAGATTCCCAGACAAGAAAAAGCTAAAGGAGTATTACATGAAATGTTAAAGGGTCTTCTTTGATAAGAAGAAGAAAAAAATATCAAGGATAGGAGAAATAAAATGGTAATAAATACATACCTATCAACAATTGAATCTAAAAATAAAAATAAACAACCAGGCAAAACAATAACAGACTTATAGGCACAGAGAACATTTTGATGGTTGACAGATGGGAGGAGGGTTGGGGGAATGGGTGAAAAACGTGAAGGGATTTAGAAGTACAAATTAGTCATAGCCCATAGACACAGACAATAGACAGGTGAAGGCCTGGGATGGGGTGGGAGATGGGTGGAGGGGGAAAGTAAGGGACATCCATAATACTCTCAACAATAAAAAACATTAAAAAAAACAGAATAGTAAATTATCAATTATCTACATATGGTTAAACCACTTTATTATTTGTGGAATTGTTAAATCTCAAGCTGTGCTGTATAAAGGAGTGTTTTGAGAAAGACTTAGAAATACCTATTTAGACAACTTGCCTTCCCTTTCCCTTTTAGCATTTTTTTTTTTTCATATCAGGCATCCTCAAAGAAAATATGTGTATAGTCTGGCCAGTGTGGCTCGTGGTTGAGTGTTGATCTATGAACTAGGAGGTCACAGTTTGATTCTCAGTCAGAGCACATGCCCGAGTTGTGGGCTCAATCCCCAGTAGGGGGTGTGCAGGAGGCAGCCTATCAATGATTCTCTCTCATTATTGATGTTTCTATCTCTCTTTCCCTCTCTGAAATCAATAAAAATATACTTAAAAAATAAAATATGTGAATAAAATTATCTACTAAGTGGAATTTTTAGTGGGGCCCAGGTAAATGAGAAGGGACTATAGTTTAGTCATCATGAGAACATTAAGCTCTTTTCTTAGTTTCTACTTTTTGAACTGTACCATTTTTAAGGAATTAGCTTTAAAGAGAACAAATCTAAATCTCTATTGTATTATGAAACTTTAGGAAGAGTAATAACATATAATTTCCTTTTGCATTGCATATTAGAGTTACCTAAGTGCTTTCACATACACACTTTCAATCAACAGGGCCACATTATTACTTATACAACCCAGATTTGGTTTATTAACTTATATAGCCCAATTTAATTCCTCATGTCAAGGACATCTTTGGAATAAGTTACACAAATCCCAGGGAGAAACAAAGTGTAAGTTTTTTTAATGCTTGGGAAGCAAAGGGACTTGAAACATTTACTGATTCTAAAAATGTAAAGAGTTCACATGAAGGTTAATTGAGATAATCCAAAATCCAAAATCTTTCACCTTGGCCAGTGTGGCTCAGTTGATTGATCATCACCCTGTGCACCGAAAAGTCACCTGTTAGATTCCCAGTCAGGGCACATACCCAGGTTGCAGGTTAGGGTGCCTGCGGGAGGCAACTGATTGATGTTTCTCTCTCACATTGATCTCTCCTATGTCTCTCTCTCTCTCTCTCAAAAATCAATAAAAATATATTTAAAAATAAATAAAATAAAATGTGTTTCCATTTTTATTTATATTAAATTAATTACATACAGCAATTATGTCATAAAGGAGATAAAGACTTGCTTCACTGCTCCCTCAATCTCCAATTACAACCACTAATTCATGCACTCTTAAATGGCTTATAGGTAGATAACACTTAGCAAAGAAATAAGTATAAGAAATAGCAAAGAAATAAGTACAAGAAATAGCATATTTTCTATGGTTTGTGAAAATGAGATTTTCCTCAAGCATTAAGAATATGCTTGGTGGACTGTGTGTTTTTATACTACCCTCTAAAATAAAATTGGATTTTTCTTTTTTTCTTTGCATTTTTTTGTCTTCCGTGTATTCTCAATATGATGTGTGTCACAGCAAAAACTGTCACCACAAGCCCAGCCGGCGTGGCTCAATGGTTGAGCATCGACCTATGAAACAGGAGGTCACGGTTCCATTCCCAGTCAGGGCACATGCCCTGGGTGCGGCTCATTCCTCTGGGGGTGGGGGGGAGGGCTGCAGTAAGCAGCCAATCAATTATTCTCTCTCATCATTGATGTTTCTCTCTCTCTCCCTCTCCCTTCCTCTCTGAAATCAATAAAAATATATAAAAAAATTGTCACCACAAGAACTAAGCACAACCAAACTTATTTAAAATTTTATAGCTTTGTGTGATTAGAAGGCTTCAATTCTTGTCCCTTGCCCCCACATCAAATGTTGATGTTTTATACAAAATTTTGACAGGAAAATAATAGGCTGTTGATTTTCATTATTCATTCATCTTTTTAGGATTTCAAACATAACAGACACACAGTGATTTGATTTCAAGATTCCTAGGTTTTAACCTGGGGTTCATTTTCCTGCTACCTTCTACCACCATTTATCCCATTGGGAAGGACTTAGGTCCATAGCACATCTAAAACACCTTGCATTACACCCACACTCTGTTGTCAAAACTAATTAAAACCACATTGGTAAATGTAACCTTAATTTGTACTGGATTCCATCTCCCACACAAAGCATTTGTAGTGTTTAATGTTCTAGAAGGACAAGAAAGCTGTAGTTTACATACTTACTAGTTACTTCTTGCTATATAAAGAAAGTCTGGAAAAAATCAGCTTAAATTCATGTAGGAAAGCTGCATCACACACTACAGGAGATGGTCTCTTTTAGAGTAACTGTGCAGTGAATGTGTGTTCTCTAGTCACTCCAGTGATGCCTGGGGAGTGGTTATTAAAGTGGCTCCAACTTTCATGACTCATTTGTGAAGTTCCTGATTTCTCTTTTGCTCTCTTCTCTCCTCTTTTACCTCTCCCCTTTTCTCTCCCCCATCTCCATTCTCTCTCTTTCTTTTTTAAAAATATATTTTTACTAGAGGCCCAGTGCATGAATCCATGCACTGGTGGGGTCCTTTGGGGTGGCCTGCGGGGATCAGGCCAAAACCCACAGTCCAACACTGCCTGCAGCTCCTACCTGCTGCTCCCACTCAACCCGGCCCTACTGCGCCGCTGCAGGCTCGTGCCCAATCAGTCCTGATCAGGAGAGGCTTGCGCTGTCACAGCAGCGCTTGCCAGCAGTGAGCTCTGTGTCTGGCGCCCTCCCGAGGGGAGTGGCCTGAGGGATGAGCAGAAACCAGCTCTCCTACATCCCCCGAGGGGTCCTGGATTGTGAGAGGAAGCAGACCAGGCCGAGGGACCCCACTGGTGCATGATCAGGGCCAGAAAGGGACCACGGGATGGGGTCTTGGCTGGACCCCAGAAGCAAGCTAACCTACCAGTTGGAGCGTCTGCTCCCTGGTGGTCAGTGCATGTCATAGCGAGCAGTTGAACAGCCTTAGCATATCATTAGCATATTATGCTTTGATTGGTTGAACAGTTGACCAGTCACTGGATGACCGGACACTTAGCATATTAGGCTTTTATTATATAGGGTTTATTTCAGAGAGGAAGGGAGAGGGAGAGAGAGATAGAAACATCAATGATGAGAGAGAATAATTGATGGGCTGCCTCCTGCACCGCCCCCCACTGGGGATCCAGCCTGCAACTGGGCATGTGCCCTTGACCAGAATCAAACCTGGGACCTTTCAGTCTGCAGGCTGATGCTCTGTCCACTGAGCCAAACCAGCTAGGGCCGCTCTCTTTCTCTTTATGCTACACACTCCTACTCCTAAAACTCGCGGAGATGTCACAAGTGACTGTGAATCAGCTCCTGCTCCATCCCTACACGCGGCTCCCTTCCGACCTGCCTCTGCCAAACCCTGGCCTTTAACTGCCCCCACTTCGCCGCCCGTGGTCAGCTGGAAGTAGCTAGAAAGAGTCGTCGTCCCTTATCACCAAAAGGCCGGGATGTTAGGTCGGAGAGAGCCCAGGATCGGATACATGCAGACATGACAAGATAATGGACTTCCCCTGGAATTTCTCACAGATCAAGGTGCCAGACACAGATACCAGCTTCTTCTCCCTGAATTCACATACCCCCACACAGATAAGAACTTCGTCCTGAATATTCCGCCCATTCCCTGCAGCAGAGAATTCCTCAGCTCATGTCCCCGCCCCTCACCCAACCGCAGTATAAAAAAGGCGCCCCCCTCCCTGTTGGCGTGAATCCACGTGCCCTGTCCTTGGGGTACGTGGGTCTCCCGGGGACGCAGAATAAACCTTTTCCTTTCCTTTCTTTTCTGATTCACTGGACTCTATTTCTTGCGCCGCCTCCTGAGCTACCTAACCTAACAAAAAGCTGTAGGGAAATGTGGCTATGCCATTCTATACTTCCAGTAAATTGAAAAAAAAAATAGTGCCTATTTTATAACTTTAACAGCAATAAAAGTGTTTTAAATATTACATTCAGTTAATAATACTGAGCTTGATCTTTTTTTATTCTCTCCAATTCAATTGCTTTGAAAAATGAATGGACTAGAGCCGTGGTTGGCAAACTGCGGCTCGCGAGCCACATGCGGCTCTTTGGCCCCTTGAGTGTGGCTCTTCTTAAGCCTTAGGAGTACCCTAATTAAGTTAATATCAATGTACCTACCTATATAGTTTAAGTTTAAAAAATTTTGCTCTCAAAAGAAATTTCAATAGTTGTACTGTTGATATTTGGCTCTGTTGACTAATGAGTTTGACGACCACTGGATTAGAGTATATTCTGTTTTTTTTCTTCATGTGCAAATAATTAGACTAAAATGAGAAAGGACTGAATAGTCAGGACAGTTCTGAGGGATGGATGTAGTATTGTAGCCATGATGTTGTCAACTTAAGTCTGGTTATCCCCAAAGATCCTCAAGAAGAAATCTAAATGTATTGATAGGCAAATTGAAGTAGAAGGGAAAGGTGGGAGGTGAAACAGATGTTATTAGACTCTCCTAAGTCTTAATTCTCCTTATTTAAACCAATACATTGCTTGGCCGGCGTGGCTCAGCAGTTGGGCATTGACCTATGAACCAGGAGGTTATGGTTCGATTCCCAGTGAGGGCACATGCCCAGGTTGCAGGTTCGATCCCCAGTGTGGGGTGTGCAAGAGACAGCTAATCAATTATTCTCTCTCATAATTGATGTTTCTCTCTCTCTCCTTCTCCCTTCCTCTATGAAATCAATAAAAATATACTAAAAAAATAAAACAATACACTATTTGTTTTTACTTCCTCAGACAGTTATATGCTGTTGTTTTCAACAGCTTTGTTCTATCTCAGCAGCACTACACTTCTGTGGTCAGTGAAGGTCATAAGAAATAGTTTTAAAAATGGAATGAAGAGTCTGGTGTTCTATTCCAGTCAAGGGCACGTACCTCGGTTGCAGGCTTCTTCTCCCCTGCCTGGACCCTGGTAGGGGCTCATGCAGGAGACAACCAATTGATGTGTTTCTCTCACACCAATATTTCTTTCTGTCTTTCCCTCTCTCTCCCACTCTCTCTAAGATTCAATGGACAAATATTCTTGGGTAAGGATTGAAAAAAAAAGAAATAGTTTTAAAAGCATTTCAGAGGCTTTCAGAATAAGGAATACGTAATAATGCAATATATGTTATACTAAATGTGTCAACCATGTTATGCTAGAGATACCCTCCTGCCTGCCCCATCAGCCTAGCTTGCTGGTGATCCTTGAAGGTTCAAATCAGGAATAGGTGAGTCAAATAATAGTGAGGAACTTTCTGTATTTGGAGTTGGAGTCAGGAGATATGGGTTCAAATCTTCCTTTTACCACTTACAAGAGCTGTGTGACTCTATGCAGGCATGTCACCTATGAGTCTGTTTTCTTATCTGTCTGCGGAGAGGACTGGTGTGAGGAACAAGAAAATTTATGATACAATCTACATATATATATTAAGAATCAATATGCAAATGAGGTCAAGACTCCCTCACGGTCATGACCAGCTCCAGAGTAGGGGCCGGGCTCTGCCCGAGCCTGAGAGATCAACACAGAGGGGTGCCTGCTCTGAGTCTCTGTGGGGTGGCTGGGGGAAGACCCCCAGCGGACACACACACACACGGGGTGCTTGCTCCCAGACTCTGACACGGCTGGGGGCAGGCCCCCAATGGGGACGCACACACACACCCACACACACACACATAGTGCCTGCTCCAAGCCTCCGTGGCCAGACTGTGGGGAGTGGGCCTAAGCCATCAGTAGGACATCCCCTAAGGGCTCCTGGACTGTTTGAAGGGGCAGGCTGGGGAGAGGGACCCCCAACCTCAGTGCACGAATTTTGTGCACCAGGCCTCTAGTTATGTTATAAGTTGTAAAATTGTATACATTGCTACTATTGGTTACAGCAGAGAGAGGTGGAACTTTTTAATAAGCAGTGACAACTATAGTAAAATGAGAGTCAGTAGATTTAACTGCTAGTCCCAACTCTACTGTGACTAATTATGGGATTGTGGGAAAATTATAATATCTCTCTGGGCCATAGTTTTCTCACCTGTAAAGTGAGAACAATGATGGCACCTATTTCTTACGGGTTTGTAAAGATTAAATGCAAAACATTTGAAAGCTGTTTATAAGCTGTAAAGTTCTCTACCAGTTGTCCATCTGACCTATTTTCATACCCCAGTAGGTTGCTTCGCAATCAACTATACTGTAGAAGCATGTCAAAGCAGTATTTCTCTTAGGCTTGCACTCATCACTTAGCCAGACATTACCACTAGGATGATATCCAAAAGCTGCCCTTCCACATTATAAAATCACTGTGCCAATTTGTATCTTTGAAGTTAGGAAGTTCTAATTTTTCACTCCTTCTCTGAAAACTCTGTGCTCAGCACTGCTTCAAGTATTGAGGGTTCTTAACCTGATAATCCCTTTACTGTTTACCAAACTTTACTTTTGATATGCTTGTATGCATCCCTAAACGGCAAATGTGTAGTCAAGTAAATAAAAGCTGACAGGTCCAGGGTTTTGGGGAGCTTCTCCACTAGAGGGAAGTTTCCACCTGGCTCCCCCATGCCTTCTAAATTCATATTTCTTGTCTAGTGTTTTCATTTGTGCATGGCCCCCTTTTCAGATCCTGAACCCTAGCTGTAAATGGATGTGGCAATTATTTCTTCAAATAGGTTTTCAATATCTTGCTCTCTCTCATCTCTTTCTGGCACCCCATAATATGAATGTTGGTATGCTTGAAGTTGTCCCAGAGGCTCCTTATACTATCTTCATATTTTTGGATTTTTTTTCTTTTTGTTCTTCTAATTGGTGTTTTCTTCCTCATATTTCACATCATTGATTTGATTCTCAGACTCCTTTGCTGTTGAATCCCTGTAAATTATTCTTTGTTTCAATTAGTTTATGCTTAATTTCTGACTGGTCATTCTTCATGTCTTTGATGTTCTCACTAAGATCCTTGAAAGTTTCATGAAGATACTTGAATAACTTTATAACCATGGTTTTGAACTCTGTATCCAAAACTTTGCTTGCTTACATTTCTTCCATTGTGACATGTTTCTTTGTCTCCCCATTTTTGCTGCTTCCTTGTGTTTGTTTCTATGTATTAGGTAGAGCTGCTATGTTTCTTGGAATTGGTAAAGTGGCCTTGTATAGTAGGCGTCTTGTAGGGCCCAGTGGCTCAGCATCCCCAGTTACCTGAGCTGGGCACTATAGGTGCCCCCCTGTGTAGGCTGTGTGCACAGTCTTGTTGTAGTTGAGCCTTGATTACTGTTGGCATCACTGGGAGGACTTGACCTCCAGGCCAATTGGCTGTGAGGGCCAGCTACTTCTACAATGAAAGAGCTGTTGTGTAGGAGACACCCTTATGGAGCAGGACTTGTTTCAGTGGGGCTTTGGTGCTCACTGAATCTGCCCTTTGAGTGTATCCCTTATAGATGGGTAGAGTTGTAATCTACTATGGTTTGAAGCTGTCCACTGGGTGTGCTGGCTCTGGGCCTCCAGGGAGGCGCAAAGTTAGCCACTATTTGGGGCCACCCTGCAGGAGCTATTTGCATTTGGCTTGGAGGTGCCCAGGCAAGGCCTAGCTGTGAAGCAAGGTAGGCCTATGCTAGTGCCAGCTTATGGGTCTCTTATTGATAGCTTTGAGACATGCTGCCCCAGCTATGGCTTGAGAGATTTTAGCAAAGTCTGAAACCTGAGCAAGTATAGACCATTCATATGCAAAATCCACTGCAAACAGATTAGGTGGGGCTGCAAATTGCATGGGGAGGGGTCTCAGGGAATCACCAGGGTGGAGCAAACATATATGGCTGTCAGACAGCCCTGCAACAGAGTAAGTCCCAGCATGGGAACAATGACCCCTGCGAGCACCTCAGTCTGGGAGAAAGCCACTCCCCAAGTTACTGCCCGAATGCCAGACAACCTAGTTCCTCCTTTTTTGTGTCTGAGTCCCTCAGAGCCTCACCCTGGCACTGGAGTTCGGAGGAAGCAAGACCTTGTAAGTTCAGTTCGTGCGCTGGCTTTTTAAAAGGAACACCTGAAAAAAAAAAATAAAAGGAACACCTGGATCTCCAGCAGCCTCCATGCCACCGAGCCCCAATCCCCATTGGTTTTTACAGCCTATAATTATGGGGAATTCTCTTCCCAGATCTGGGAGCCTGGGCTCAGGGTCTGGTGTGGGGTTGGGACCCCTTGATCCTCACAGGGGGCATCTGCAGAGACCATCTCCCTTCTGATTAAAAAAATGGCACACATGGGTGTGGGTCCAGCCCATTCTGCAACTACGCTCCTCCTTACAGTCTCAATGTGCTCTCTTCTTTACTTCTCTAGTTGTAGGACTTCCATTCAGCCAGATTTCAGTTGGTTCTGAATGATGATTATTCTGTATTTTGATGTGGTTGTAGGAGGTGGTGAGTACAGGCAATTACTTATGCCACAATCTTGGTTCCCTTAACCCTGACTTTTAAATAAATGATGAAGAGTTGGGTTAAAATTATTTATTTTGAGTCACTTATTATCTAAGGGGGATTTTCAAAAACCTATATATAATTGATTTTGTACTTCAGTGAACATTACTAGTTTTTTTGGAAAGCATCTTTTTCATAGTAGAGATTAAAAATAATAAAAAATGTATAGCAATAACTCTCCCAATGTCTAAAAGTTTATGTAGTTACTATGCCATGAAAACTTTTGGTAGTTACATGACTTTTTAAATTTTTTATTGTTGACACTATTACAGATGTCCCCGTTCCACCCTCCCTTGCCCACCTGCCTCCCATTCTCACCCTCCCCTTCCCTCTGGCCATCATCACTGCTGTGTGTGTCTGTGTGTCATGCATATATATTCTTTAGCTAATCTCTTCATCTTCACTCAGTCACCCTTCCCTATACCCTCAGAACTCTGTCAGACTATTCCATGTATCCATGCCTCTGTTTCTATTTTGTTTCCGTCAGTTTTATTTATTTTTTTCATTAGATTCCACGTATAAGTGAGATCATACGGTATTAGTTTTTCTCTGACTGGCTTATTTCACTTAGCATAATAATCTCCAAGTCCATCCATGTTGTCGTAAAAGGTAAAAGTTCCTTCTTTTTTACACCCACATAATATTCCATTGTGTAAATGTACCACAGCTTTTTTTTTTTTTTTTTTTTATCCACTCATCTACTGATGGGCACGTGCACTGTTTCTAGATCTTGGCTATTGTAAATAGTGCTGCTATGAACATGGGGGTGCATATATACTTTGTGATTGGTGTTTTGAGATTCTTGGGATATATTCCCAAAAGTGGGACTGCTAGGTCAAAAGGCAATTCCATTTTTAATTTTTTGAGGACACTCCATACTGTTTTCCATAATGGCTGCACCAGTCTGCATTCCCACCAACAGTGTAGTATGGTTCTCTTTTCTTCACATCCTCACCAGCACTTGTTGTTTGTTGATTTATCCATGATAGTCATTCTGGCAGGTGTGAGGTAATATCTCAATATTGTTTTAGTTTTTATCTCTCTGATGATTAGTGACAATGAACATTTTTTCATTTGTCTATTGGCCATCTGTATGTCTTCTTTGGAGGAGTGTCTATTCAGGTCCTTTGCCCATTTTAATTGGATTATTTGTGTTCCTGGTGTTAAGTTATATAAGTTCTTTATATATTTTGGAAACTAACCCCTTATCAGATATACCATTGGCAAATATGTTCTCCAATACAGTGGGTTCCCTTTCCATTTTGTTGATGGTTTCTTTTGCTGTGCAGAAGATTTTTAGTTTGATGTAGTCCCATTTGTTTATTTTTTTCCTTTGTTTCCTGTGCCCTAGGAGATATATTGGCAAAAATATTGCTACAAGAGATGGCTGAGACTTTACTGCCTATGTTTTATTCAAGGATTTTTTTTTAATCCTCACCCAAGGATATTTTTCCATTGATTTTTAGAGAGTGTAAGAGAGACAGAAAGAGATAAATACTGATATGAGAGAAATACATCAATTGGTTGCCTCCTGCATGACCCCTGTTCAGAGTCTAGGTCAGGAAGGAGCCAACAACTGAGGTATGTGCCCTTGACTGAAATTGAACCTGGGACCCTTTGGTCCACGGGCCCACACTCTATCCACTGGGCAAAACTGGCTAGGGCACTTCTAGAATTTTTATGGCTTTACAACTTACATATAAATCTTTTTTTTTATCCATTTTGAGTTTATTCTTGTGTATAGTATAATTTAGTGGTCTAGTTTCTTTCTTTCTTTTTTTTTTTTTTTTGCATATACCTGTCCAATTTTCCCAAGATCATTTATTGAAAGACGGTCTTTACTACATTGTATGCTCTAGTGTCCTTTGTCAAATTGACCATAAAATTATGGATTGATTTCTGGGGTCTCTGTTCTGTTCCATTGATCTATATGCCTGTTCTTGTCCAGTCCCAGGCTAGTTTTATTACAGTGTCTTTGCCATATAACTTGATATCTGGTATTGTGATACCTCCAATTTTGTTCTTGCTCAAGATTGCTGAGGCTGTTAAGGGTCCTTTTTGGTTCCATATACATTTTTGGAATATTTGTTCTATATCTGTGAAATACGCCATTGGTATTTTATAGGAATTGTGCTGAATCTATAGATTGCTTTGAGTAGTATGGATATTTTAATGATGTTAATTTTTCCAATCCATGAACATGGTATATGCTTCCAGTTATTTATAATTTCCCAATTTCTTTCTTCAATGTTTTATAGTTTTCTGTGTCCTATAGTTTTCTGAGTGCAGGTCTTTTACCTTGTTGGTTAAATGTATTCCTGTTTACCTTACTTTGTTGTTACTGTTGCAATAGTAAATGGGATTGTTTTCCTAGTTTCTCTTTGTGATAGTTCATTATAAATGTATAAAGAAGACACCAATTTCTGAATATTAATTTTGAATTTTGTCAAATTCATTTATTAGAACTAGTAGTTTTTTGTTGGAGACTTTTAAAAATAATTCTTTATTGTTGAAAGTATTACATATGTCCCACTTTTACCCCATTGACCCCCTCCAGCCTGCCCCCGTCCCCCACCCTGCCCCAGACCTTCAGCACCCTATTGTCTGTGTCCATGGGTTATGCATATACGCATACAAGGTCTTTGGTTGATTACCACCCACCCACCCTCCCCGCCTTCTGAGATTCTTCACTCTGTCCCATGCTTAGAGTCTCTGGATCCACTCCATTCATCAGTTTATTTTGTTAATTAGATTCTACATATGAGTGAAATCATGTGATACTTGTCTTCTTCTGACTGACTTATTTCACTTAGCATGATATTCTCCAGGTCCTTCTACACTGTCTCAAAGGGTAAGAGATTCTTCTTTTAACTGCTGCATAGTATTCCATGGTATAAATGTACCACAGTATTTTTATCCACTCATCTGCTGATGGGTGCTTGGGCTGTTTCCAGATCTTAGCTATTGTAAAATTATGCTGCTATGAATATAGGGGTGCTTACATTCTTTCTGATTGGTGCTTCGGGCTTCTTTCATATATTTTTACATGCAATAAACATTAATATTTCAAGAAAAACAATTTAAGTATAATATTACATGCAATAAACATTAATATTACAAGAAAAATGTGTTTAAATATAATAATATTAACCAAACTGTACTAACATAGTATAATATCTCAAAAGTTGTGGGAAATATTAAAAATCTGTGAATAACAGAATTACTTCTATTATATTCTAAAATATTTTTCTTCTCGAACTTTATTTTTATTCATCAGTTTATGTTGGTCATTATTTTCCTCAAATGAGTGAGATCATGTGATATTTATCTTTCTCTGACTGGCTTATTTCGCTTAGTTTATGCTCTCCAGCTCCATCCATGATGTTGCAAATGGTAGGAGTTTCTTCCTTTTTACTGTGGCATAATATTCCATTGCATAGATGTGCCAAAGTTTTTTAATCCACTCATCTGCTGATGGGCACTTAGGCTGATTCCAAATCTTAGCTAGTATAAACTGTGCTGCTATGAACATAGGGATGCATATATCCTTTCTGATTGGTGTTTCTGGTTTCTTGGGATATATTCCTAGAAGTGGGATCACTGGGTCAAACAGAAGTTGCATTTTTAGTTTTTTGAGGAAACTGCATACTGTTCTCTACAGTGGCTGCACCAGTCTGCATTCCCACCAGCAGTGCACAAGTGTTCCTTTTTCTCCGCATCCTCTCCAGCATTTGTCATTTGTTGATTTGTTGATGATAGCCATTCTGACAGGTGTGAGATGGCACCTCATTTTCGTTTTGATTTCCATCCCTCGGATGATTAGTGACTTTGAGCATGTTTTCATATGTCTCTTGGCTGTCCTTATGTCTTCTTTAGAAAAGTATCTATTTAGATCCATTGCTCATTTTTTTGATTGGGTTGTTTGTCTTCCTTTTGTTAAGTTACATGAGTTCCCTGTAAATGTTGGAGATTAAACCCTTATTGGAAATATTATTGGCAAATATGTTCTCCCATGCAGTGGGTTTTATTGTTGTTTTGTTGATGGTTTCTTTTGCTGTGCAGAAGCTTTTTATTTTTATGTAGTCCCATTTGTTTATTTTCCCTTTAGTTTCCATTGCCCTAGGTCACTGATGGCGAACCTATGACATGCGTGTCAGAGGTGACACGCAAACTCATTTTTTTGGTTGATTTTTCTTTGTTAAATGGCATTTAAATATATAAAATAAATATCAAAAATATAAGTCTTTGTTTTACTATGGTTGCAAATATCAAAAAATTTCTATATGTGACACGGCACCAGAGTTAAGTTAGGGTTTTTCAAAATGCTGACACGCCGAGCTCAAAAGGTTCACCATCACTGTCCTAGGTCCTAGGGCCTAGGAGGTGTGTTGGTGGAGATATTGCTTCACCATATATATGAGATCTTGCTGCCTGTGAATTCCTCTAATATTTTTATGGTTTCCCATCTTATGTTTAAATCCTTTATCCATTTTGAATTTATTTTTGTGTATGGTGTAAGTTGGTGATCTAGTTTCATTTTTTTGCATGTGTCTGACCAAGTTTCCCAGCACCATTTATCGGAGAGACTGTCTTGACTCCATTGTATGTATGTTCTTGCCTCCTTTATCAAATATTAACTGAGCATAGTAGGTTGGGTGGATTTCTGGGTTCTTTAGTCTATTCCATTGGTCTGTATGTCTGTTCTTGTGCCAGTATCAGGCAGTTTTGAGAACAGTGGCTTTGTAATACATCTTGATATCTGGTATTGAGATCCCTCCTACTTTGTTCTTCTTTCTCAGGATCGCTGCAGCTATTTGTTTTTTTTGTTTGTTTGTTTTTTTGTTTTTTTTAAATTCCAGATGAATTTTTGGAGAGTTGTTTCTAGATCTGTGAAATATGCTGTTGGTATTTTAATGGTGAGTGCATTGAATTTATAAATTGCTTTGAGTAGTATGGACATTTTAATGATATTGATTCTAACAATCCATGAAAACGGTATGTTCTTCCATCTGTTTATGTCTTCCTCTATCTCTTTTTTCAACGTCCTGTAGTTTTCTGAGTAGAGGTTTTTTACTTCCTTAGTTAAGTTTATTCCTAGGTATCTTAATTTTTTTTGTGTGCAATGGTAAATGGGATTGTTTTTTTAATTTCTCTTTCTGTAAGTTCACTATTGGTGTATAAAAATGCCATAGATTTCTTGGCATTAATATTGTAACCTGCTACATTGCCAAACTCATTTATTAAGTCTAATAGTTTTTTGATGGAGTCTTTAGGGTTTTCTATATACAGTATCATGTCATCTGTGAATAATGAAAATTTTATTTCTTTTCCAATTTGGATGCCTTTTATTTCTTCTTGTCTGATTGCTATGACTAGTACTTCTAGTACTATGTTGAACAGGAGTGGTGATAGCGGGCATCCCTGTTTTGTTCCTGTTCTTAAGGGAAATGGTTTTAGTTTTTGCCTATTGAGTATGATGTTGGCTGTAGGTTTGTCATATAAGGCTTATGATCCTTCTATTTGCACTTTGCTGAGTGTTTTTATCAGAAAAGGGTGCTGGACTTTGTCAAATGCCTTTTCTGCATCAATTGATATTATTATGTGATTTTTGTCTCTCAATTTGTTTATGTGATGTATCACGTTTATTGATTTGCGGATACTGTACCAGCCTTGTATCCCTAGAATAAATCCCACTTGGTCATGGTGTATAATTTTTCTAATGTAATGCTGGATCTGGTTTGCTAGGATTTTGTTGAGGATTTTAGCATGTATGTTCATCAGGGATATTGGCCTGTAATTCTCTTTCTTTGTGGTGTCTTTATCTGGTTTTGGGATTAGAGTAATGCTGGCTTCATAGAAAGAGCTTGGAAGTGTGCCTACCTCTTGAATTTTTTGGAATAGTCTGAGAAGGATTGGTTTTAGTTCTTCTTTGAATGTTCGGTAAAACTCCCCTGTGAAGCCATCTGGTCCAGGGCTTTTGTTTGCTGGAAGCTTTTTGATTACTGTTTCAATTTCATTAATAGTTATTGGCCTATTCAGGTTTTTTTATTCTTCCTGATTGAGTTTTGGAAGCTTGTATTTTTCTAGGAATGTGTTCATTTCGTTGAGGTTGTCCAGTTTTTTGGAGTAGAGTTGTTCGTAGCATTTTTTTTTTACAGTCATTTGTATATCAGTAAGGTCAGTTGTTACTTCACCTCTTTCATTTCTGATTTTGTTTATTTGGGTCCTCTCTCTTTGTTTCTTGGTGAGGCTGGCAAGAGGTTCATCAATCTTGTTTATCCTTTCAAAGAACTAGCTGTTGGTTTCATTGATTTTTTGTATTGTTTTTTTGTTCTCTGTCGTTATTTCTGCTCTGATCTTTATTATTTCCTTCCTTCTGGATACTGTGGGCTTTTCTTGTCGCTATCTTTCTAATTCTTTAAGTTGCAAGGTTAGATAATTTATTACAAATTTTTCTTGTTTTTTGAGGTAGGCCTGTAGATCTATGAAATTCCTTCTCAGGACTGCTTTCATTGTGTCCCATAGATTTTGGACTGTTGTGTTTTCATTATCATTTGTTTCCAGGATGCTTTTTATTTCTTCTTTGATCTCTTTGGTAACCCAATCATTGTTTAATAGCATGCTATTCAGCCTCCAAGTGTTTGATTTTTTTGTTTTTATTGTAGTGATTTCTAGTTTTATGCCAATTTGATCTGAGAAGATGCTTGTTATCATTTCTATCTTGAATTGGAAGAGTCTTTGCCTATGTCCTAATATGTGGTCTATCTTTGAAAATGTCCCATGTGCAGCGGAGAAGAATGCATATTCTGTGGCTTTGGGGTGAAATATTCTGAAGATGTCAATTAAGTCCATCTGATATAGTGAGTCATTTAGGATTGCTATTTCTTTTCTGATTTTTTGTTTAGAGGATTTATCCAGTGGTGTCAGTGGGATATTAAAGTCCCCCACTATGACTGTATTGTTATTGATCTCTCCCTTAATATCTTCCAGAAGTTATTTTATCATTTGGGTGCTTCCGTATTGGGTGCATATATGTTTACCAGAATTATATCTTCTTGTTGAATTGCTTCCTTTAGTATTATGCAGTGGCCTTCCTTATCTCTTGTTATGGCCTTTACTTTGAGGTCTATTTTGTCAGTTATAAGTATCGCAACCCCAGCTTTTTTCTCATTTCCATTTTCCTGAATATTTTTTTCTATCCCTTTACTGTCAGTCTGTGTGAATCCTTTGTTCTGAGGTGTGTTTCTTGCAGACAGCAAATATATGGATCATGTTTTCTTATCCATTCTGCTATCCTATGTCTTTTGATTGGTGCATTTAATCCATTTACGTTTAATGTTATTATTTATAAGTACTTGTTTGTTGTCATTTTTATTCTTAATGTTTGTGTTTCTTCTTGCCTTTCTGTTTCTTAGTTTTACAGCAGTCCCTTTAGCATTTCTTGCATTGCTGGCTTAGTAGTAATAAACTCTCTTAGCCCTTTTTTGTCTATGAAGCTCCTGATTCCACCTTCAATTTTGATTGATAGCCTTGCTGGGTATAGTATTCTTGGATTCAGTCCCTTTTTTTGCATCACTTTGTGTATTTCCTTCCATTCCCTTCTGGCCTGGTGTGTTTCTGTTGAAAAATTAGTTGATATTCTAATAGGAGCTCTCTTGTAAGTAACTTTCTGTCTCTCTCTGGCAGCCTTTAAGATTCTTACTTTGTTGTTGGTATTTGCCAATTTAATTATGAAGTGTCTTGGTGTCGGTCTCTTGGGGTTCATCTTGGTTGGGACTCTATGTGCTTCTTGGACTTGCATAGTTTTTTGTCTTGCCAATATCAGGGAAGTTTTCTGTCATTATTTCTTCAAGCAGGTTTTCTATTCTTTGCTTCTCTTCCTCTCCTTCTGGTACCCCTATTATTCAAATATTATTTTGTTTTGTGTTGTCCCAAAGCTCCCTTATGCTCTCCTCTTGCTTTTTGAATCTTCTTTCCAGTTGCTGTTGTGTTTGTGTGTTTTTCCTACCTTGTCTTCTAATTCGCTGATATTGTCCTCAGCCTCTTGTAGTCTACTGTTTAAGCCTTT
This sequence comes from Myotis myotis, assembly GCF_014108235.1. Classification (NCBI taxonomy): domain Eukaryota; kingdom Metazoa; phylum Chordata; class Mammalia; order Chiroptera; family Vespertilionidae; genus Myotis; species Myotis myotis. Next base: position 92,430,256 of record NW_023416346.1, read on the forward strand.
CATTGTGTTCTTTATTAGAAGCCTTTTATTTTGATGTAGTCCCATTTGTTTATTTTCTCTTTAGTTTCCATTGTCCTAAGAGCTGTATCTTTAAATATATTGCTATGACATATATCGGCAATTTTGCTGCCTATAGATTCTTCTAAAATATTTATCGTTTCCCAGCTTATATTTAAGTCCTTTATCCATTTTGAGTTTATTTTTGTGTATGGTGTAAGTTAGTGGTCTATTCTAATTTTTTTAAAATATATTTTATTGTTTTTGTTACAGAGAGGAAGGGAGAGGGATAGAGAGCTAGAAACATCGATGAAAGAGAAACATCGATCAGCTGCCTCCTGCACACCCCCCACTGGGGATGTGCCCGCAACCAAGATACATGCCCTTGACTGGAATCGAACCTGGGACCCTTGAGTCCGCAGGCCGATGCTCTATCCAATGAGCCAAACCAGTCAGGGCTATTCTAATTTTTTGTTGCATGTATCTGACCAATTTTCCCAACACCATTTATTGAAGAGACTGTCTTGACTCCATTGTATGCTCTTTCCTCCTTTGTCAAATATTAATTGAGCATAATGGCTTAGTTTAATTTCTGGGTTCTCTGTTCTGTTCCATTGGTTTATATGTCTGCTCTTGTGCCTGTACCAAGCAGTTTTGAGAACAGTGGCTTTGTAATATAGCTTGATATCTGGTATTGTGCTCCCTCCAACTTTGTACTTCTTTCTCAGGATTGCTATGGCTATTCAGGGTCTTTTTTTAATGCCATATGATTTTTTGGAGAGTTTGTTCTAGGTCTGTGAAATATGCATTTGTATCTTAATGGTGATTGCATTGAATCTATAAATTGCTTTGGATATTATGAATAGTTTAATGATGTTGTTTCTACCAATACATGAACATGGTGTATTCTTCCATTTGTTTATGTCCTCCTCTATCTCTTTTTTTCAACATACTGTAGCTTTCCCAGTACAGTCCTTTAACCTCCTTTATTAAGTTTATTCCTAGGTCTCTTAAATTTTTTGTTGCAATGGTAAATGGGATTTTTTTTTTAGTTTCTCTTTCTGTGAGTTTATTATTGACTAGAGGCCTGGTGCACAAAAATTTGTGCACTGGAGCGGGGGGGTGTCCCTCAACCCAGCCTGCCCCCTCTCACATACTGGGAGCCCTCAGGGGATGTCCTATTGATGGCTTAGGCCCGCTCTTTAGCTCCCCTTGGGGAGTGGGCCTAAGCCGCAGCCTGGCCTCCCTTTGTGGGAGGTGACCGGGCTGATCAGGGGAAGGCACCAGCCCCATCACCTCCTGCTGCAGCCACTGCCAGTCACCACAGCCAGCAAGGTTTTTTCATCAACACGGACTCCAGTCCCATCACCATGAAAAAATGACAACTTTTTTTAAGGCATTTTCAAGATGTGTCTTTCATATAATAATAATTTCTTTATTATTTTTTTATCCTCACCTGAGGATATGTTTCCATTGAATTTTAGAGAATGTGGAAGAGAAAGGGAAAGACAGAGAGAAACATCAAAGTGAGAGGAACACTTTGATTGGTTGCCTCCTGCATGAGCCCTGACCTGGGCCCAGGCCAGGGAGGAGCCTGCAACCTAGGTACATGCCCTTAGTCAGAATTGAACCCAGACCCTGCGGTGGGCAGGCTGAGGTATTATCCACTGCGCAAAACCAGCTAGGGCAGGATATGACATTTCTTAGCCCTCCAGCAGTGGACCTTCCTTTTTTTTCCTCCAGGAGTGTGGTGTAAAACCCTAGATCACCTTATTGGATTCTTATTACCTAAGTTACTAAGAATATTACCAATGGCATACAGGGAGCTTAGCCAATGAGCAGTCAGAAAAGGTGTTTCCTCTGTAGTTCACACCAATTGCTGGCTCGTCCCCTGCCCAGGCCTAACGTCTCTGGCCGAGACATTAGGCCTGGGAAGGGGGCCCCCAGCTCCCTGCCATTGCCAGCTCCACCGCTGCTCCCTGCCATCACCGGCTTCACCCCTGCCCAGGCCTAATGCCTCTGATCAAGGCGTTAGGCCTGGGCAAGGGGACCTCCAGCTCCCAGTCATCAATGGCTCCACCCCTGTTTCCCATGATTGCTGGCTCTGCCCCTGCTCCCCGCCATCACCGGCTCCCTCCCTGCTCCCTGCCATCGCCGGCTCCCTCCCTGCTCCCCGCATCGCTGGCTCTGCCCCTGCCCAGGCCTAAGGCCTCGCTCCCTACGATTGCCGGCATCGCCCCTGCCCAGGCCTAAGGCCTCTGACTGAGGCCTTAGGCCTGGGCAGGGGACCGCCAGCTCCCCACGATTGCTAGCATCGCCCCTGCCCAGGCCTAACACCTGTGGCTGAGTCGTTAGGCCTGGGCAGGGCGTTCCCCAGCTCCTGCAATCTTCGGATCCACCCCTGCTCCCATTGATCACTGGCTTTGCCCCTGCTACCCGCCATCGCAGGCTCTGCCACTGCCCAGGCCTAATGCCTCTGACCAAGGTGTTAGGCCTGGGCAGGGGACCCTCAGCTCCCCATGATCGCCGACTCTACCCTTCCACCCCACAATCGCTGGCTCCGCCCCTAACCAGGCCTAACACCTCTGTCCAAGGCATTAGGCCAGGGCAGGGGACCCCCAGCTCCCCACGATCGCCAGCTCGGCCCCTGCCCAGGCCTAACGTCTGTGGCCGAGTTGTTAGGCCTGGGCAGGGGACCTCCAGTGCCCCATCATCGCCGGCTCCACCCCTGCTCCCTGTGATTGCTGGCTCTGCCCCTGCTCCCCACCATCACTGGCTCCCTCCCTGCTCCCTGCCATCACTGGCTCCCTCCCTGCTCCCCGCCATCGCTGGCTCCACCCTGTTCCCCATGATCGCTGGCTCCACTCCTGCCCAGGCCTAACACCTGTGGCCGAGGCATTAGGCCTGGGCAGGGGACCCCCAACTCCACCCCTGCTCCCCACAATCACTGGCTCCCTCTCTGCTCCCCACCATTGCCAGATCTGCCTCTGCTCCCTGTGATCACTGGCTCCACCCCTGCCCAGGCCTAGCTCCTCAAGGCATTAGGCCTGGGCAGGGGACCCCTCAGCTCTGATTGCAGGCTCCGATTGCTGCTGGGTGCCTACTTATGCAAATTAGCCGCCATCTTTGTTTGGTTAATTTGCATACGCATCCGATTGGCTGGTGGGTGTAGCGAAGGTATGGTCAATTTGCACGTTTGTCTATTATTAGGTAAGATGTATAAAGAAGCCATAGATTTCTGGTTGTTAATTTTGTATTCCATGACATTGCTGAATTCATTTATTAAGTCTAGTAGTTTTATGATGGAGTCTTTAGGGTTTTCTATGTACAATATACTGTCATTTGTGAATAATGACAGTTTTACCTCTTCTTTTCCAATTTTAATGCCTTTCATTTCATCTTGTCTGATCACTGTAGCTAGCACTTTCAGTACTATGTTGATCAGGGGTGGTGAAAGTGGGCATCCCTGTCTTGTTCCAGTTCTTAGGAGAGATGGATTTAGTTTTTGTCCATTGAGTATGATGTTGGGTGTAGGTTTGTCATATATGGCCTTTATCATGTTGAGATATCCTCCCTCTATTGCCACTTTGCTGAAAGTTTTTATCAAAAATGGGTGTTGAATTTAGTCGAATGCTTTCTCTGTGTCTATTGATATGATCATGTGATTGTTGTCTTTCAATTTGTTTATGTGATGTGTCATGTTTACTGATTCGGAAATATTGTACCAGCCTTGCCACCTTGGAATAAATTCCACTTGATCATGGTGTATGAACTTTTTAATATATTGCTGGATGTGATTTGCTAAAATTTTGTTGAAAATTTTAGCATCTATGTTCATCAGGGATATTAGCCTGTAATTCTCTTTCTTTGTAGTGTCTTTATCTGGTTTTGGAATTAGAATAATGCTGGCCTCATAAAAAGTGTCTGGAAATGTTCCTTCCTCTTGAATTTTCTGAAATAGTTTAAGGAGGATAGGTTTTCGTTCTTTGAATGGTGAAACTCTTAGTGAAGCTGTCTGGCTTTTGTTTGGTGAAAGTTTTTTGATTACTGCTTCTATTTCATCAGTTGTTATTGACCTATTCAGGTTTTCTGATTCCTCCTGATTCAGTTATATTTTTCTAGGAACTTGTCTAGTTCATCCACATTGCCTAGCTTGTTGGCATATAATTGTTCATAGTATTTTCTTATAATTCTTTGTATTTCTGTAGTGTCAGTGGTTACCTATCCTTTTTATTTCTGATTTTATTTTTTTGTGTCCTCTCTGCTGTTTGTTTCTTGATGAGTCTGGCTAATGGTTTATCAATTTTATTTATCCTTTCAAATAACCAGCCCTTGGTTTCATTGATATTTTTTTAATTAAATCTTTATTGTTCAGATTATTACATTTGTTCCTCTTTTTCCCCCCCATAACTCCCGTCCTCCCAGTTCCCGCCCCACCCTCCACCCTCACTCCCCACCCACTGTCCTCATCCATAGGTGCACGATTTTTGTCCAGTATCTTCCCGAATCTCCCACACCCCTTCCCACCCACCCCCAAGAATAGTCAGTCCATTCCCTTTCTATGTCCCTTATTCTATTATAATCACCAGTTCATTCTGTTCATCAGATTATTTATTCATTTGATTCTTAGATTCACTTGTTGATAGATGCATATTTGTTGTTCAAAATTTGTATCTTTACCTTTTTCTTCCTCTTCCTCTTCCTCTTCTTAAAGGATACCTTTCAGCATTTCATATAATACTGGTTTGGTGGTGATGAACTCCTTTAGCTTTTCCTTATCTGTGAAGCTCTTTATCTGACCTTCAATTCTGAATGATAGCTTTGCTGGATAAAGTAATCTTGGTTGTAGGTTCCTGGCATTCATCACTTTGAATATTTCTTGCTACTCCCTTCTGGCCTGCAAAGTTTCTGTTCAGAAATCCGCTGACAGTAGTGTGGGTATTCCCTTGTAGGTAATTGAGTTTCTTTCTCTTGCTGTTTTTAAGATTCTCTCTTTGTCTTTTGCTCTTGGCATTTTAATTATGATGTGTCTTGGTGTGGTCCTCTTTGGATTCCTTTTGTTTGGGGTTCTCTGCGCTTCCTGGACCTGTAAGTCTATTTCTTTCACCAGGTGGGGGAAGTTTTCTGTCATTATTTCTTCAAATAGGTTTTCAATATCTTGCTCTCTCTCATCTTCTGGCACCCCTATAATTCTGATGTTGGTATGCTTGAAGCTGTCCCAGAGGCTCCTTACACTATCTTCGTATTTTCGGATTCTTTTTTCATTTTGCTTTTCCGGTTGGGTGCTTTTTGCTTCTTCACATTTCAATTCTTTGACTTGATTCTTGCGCTCCTCTGGTCTGCTGTTGGGTGTCTGTATAATATTCTTTATTTCAGTCAGTGTATGCTTAATTTCTAGTTGGTTCTTTATCACAACATCGAGGGTCTCATTAGATTTCTTGAGGATCTCACTACATTTATCGGCAGTTTTTAGAAAATTCTTGAAAGACCTTAAAAGTGTGGTTTTGAGCTCTATATCTTCCATTTCTGACATCTGCATCCTGTTTCTTTGTCTCCGCATTTTTTATGCTTTCTTGGTGCAACCCCTAGTGGTCTTTATGCGCAGTCTTGTTGTAGTTAAGCTTAGATTCTTGTAGGTAATACTGGTGGGGATTTGACCTCCAGGCCAACTGGCTGTGAGAATCAGCTGTGTCTGCAGTGAGAGAACTTCTGTCCTCTAGGGAGGTGCTAATCTAGCCTTTGCCTGAGGCTATCCGGCAAATGCCTCTGTGCAGGGCTTGGGCGGGGCGGGTCACATGGGATCAACAGGGTGGGCCGGAGCGAGCAGTTATGGCTGCTCTCAGTCCCGTCCCCAGGGGCTCTGCCTCTCTGAGTCCCAGCAACTGCTGCAAACCTCGGAGAGAAAGCTGCCTTAGAGTTCTGACCGAATCCAGACAGTTCCGCTTCTCCCGTTTGAGTCTGGGTCCTTAGAGACTCGCCCGGATCTGGAGCTCAGAGTGTGTGACTCCCTCCCTATTGAAAACGCCAACCGTGCCCTCAGCCACCAGCCCGCTCTGCATGCACTCCGCACCTTAGTATTTGACTTCAGCACTGCGCCTCCTCTGAGTCTTGGTATGTGTTTCTCTTTCCTCCTAGTTGTAGGACTTCCACTCAGCCAGCATTCCTGTGGTTCTGGGTGATGTCCGTTCTGTCCCTCAGTTGTATTTTTGAAGTGGTTGTTCGAGGCAGCAAACTCCAGCGTTAACCTATGCCGCCATCTTGGTTCTCCATTGATATTTTTTATATTGTTTTTAGTCTCTATGTTATTTATTTCAACTCTAATCATTATTTCCTTCTTTCTACTTACTCTGGACTTTTCTTGTTGTTCTCTTTCTAGTTCTTTAAGTTGTGGGGTTAAATAGTTTATTGCTGATTTTTTTTTTTTTTTGAGGTATGCCTATGAATTTCCCTCTCAGGACTGCTTTTGCTTTGTTTCAGAGATTTTGTGCTGTTGTGTGTTCATTTTCATTTGTTTCCAGGAAGTTTTTGATTTCTTTCTTGATCTCATTGGTAACCCATTCATTGTTTAATAAAATGCTATTTAGCCTCCCTGTGTTGGAAGGTTCTTGGGTGTTTTTACTGTAGTTGATTTGTAATTTTGTTCCACTGTGATCTGAGAAGATGCTTGATATGATTTCAACCTTCTTGAACTTGTAGAGACTTGTATTGTGTCCTAACATGTGGTCTATCTTTGTGAATGATCCATGTGCACTTGAGAATGTATATCCTGCCCCGTTGGGGTCAAATGTTCTATAAATGTCAATTAAATCTGTCTGATCCAGTGTGTTCTTCAGAGTCTCTGTTTCCTTGTTAAGTTTCTGTCTGGAAGAACTATCCAGTGAAGTCAGAGGAGTGTTAAAGGCCCCTACTATGACTGTACTGTTGTCAATCTCTCCGTTAAAGTCCTCTAGAAGATTTTTATATATTTAGATGCTCCTATATTGGGTGCATATATGTTTACCAGGGTTATACCCTCTTGTTGGATTGATACCTTTAGTATTATGTAGTGACCTTTGTTGTCTCTTGTGATGGCCTTCATTTTAAAATATATTTTGTCAGATTTGCATGGAACATTTTTTCCCATCCCTTCACTCTCATCCTCTGTGTGTCTTTTGTTTTGTGGTGGGTCTCCTGTAGACAGCATATAGTTGGGTTATGTTTTTGTATCCATTCAGCTACCCTATGCCTTTTGATTGGAGCATTTAATCTATTTACATTTAGGGTTATTATTGATAGGTACTTATTTATTGACATTTTAATTCTGTATGACTAGGTTTCTCTTTCTGTTTCTTCTTCTCATTACAACAATCCCTTTACCAATTCTTGTAATGCTGGTTTGGTAGTCATGCACTCTTTTAGCTTTTTTTTTTGTCTGAGAAGCTATTTGGCCATCTTCTTTGAATAATAGTCTTGCTGGATATAGTAATCTTGGTCTCAGATCCTTGCTTTCTATTACCTTGAGTACTTCATGCCATTCCCTTCTGGACTGTAGAGTTTCTGATGAGAAATCAGGTGTCAGCCTTATGGGAACTCCTTTGTAGGTAACAGTTTTCTTTTCTCTTACTGCTTTTAAGATTCTATCTCCATCTTTAATTTTTGGCATTTTAATTATGAAGTGTCTGGGGTGTGGGCCTGTTTGTGTTCTTCTTGTTTGGGGTTCTCTGTGCCTCCTGAACTTGTGTGACTTTTTCCTGTACCAGGTTAAAGAAGTTTCTGCCATTATTTCTTCAAACACCTTCTCTATGCTGTTCTCCCTTTCTGCCTCTTCTGGAACACCCGCTATTCTAATATTATTTCATTTCACACTGTCCCACAGCTCCCTTAAGCTGTCCTCTGCTTTTTAATTGTTTTTTTTTTCTTTTTGGTTTTCTGATTAAGTGATATTTTCAACTCCTCAGCTTCCCCTGATCTGCTGTGTATTCCTTCCAATGTGTTCTTTATTTGTGTTATGTCATTCTTTATCTCAGACTGTTCTTTTTTCATAGCTACTATATCTTTTCTCATGCTGCTGAGCATCTTTACCATCATTACTCTTAACTCTGTTTCATATAAATTTCTTCTCTCTGTTTCATTTATCCCTTCTTCTGGAGAATTTTCTAGTTCTTTCATTTGGGGGTTGTTTCATTGACTCCTCATTTTGGCTTCTGTTTGGATTTGTAACCATGTATTAGGTAGATCCTCTACACCTCTCAATCTGTAGTGCAGGACAATGTTTAAAGCTGTTTATAAGTAATTAGATCATGCAAAGGCTCAAAGCCTCCAGAGATGGCCTCTGCCTACAGACTGATAGGTTTTTGACTTGAATGCCCTGTTCTCCCCTCCCCTCCCCCCGCCCCCCCCCTCCCGCCAGAGACAATCATCCTTGAGTGTTGAGAGTGTTTTTCAAAAGGGTGGGGCAGTTTCTTCTGCCTAGGGCCTAATTGTTACTTTTAATATTTTAAGTGGCCTCAGGGCAAGGTGTTTTTCAATAGGGTGTGTCAACTGTCTTCTCCCCAGGCAAGGCAAATGTCTATGTGGGAAAGATGTCTTTTTTTTCTCCTTTATTGATTAAGATATTACAAATGTGTATTTATCCCCCCAATGTCCCCTCATACCCCAAATCCTGCCCTCACCTTCATCCCCTGTTGTCCACATCCATCACTTACGCTTATATGCTTGCATACAAGTCTTTTGGTTTATCTTTCCCCCTCACCCACACCCTCCCCTGTCTTCCCTCTGAGTTTTGAGCATCTGATTGATGCTTCTCTGTCTCTACATCTGTTTTTGTTCATCGGTTTATGTTGTTCATTATAATCCACACATGAGTGAGAGCATGTGATATTTATCTTTCTTGGACTGACTTATTTCACTTAGCATAATGCTCTCCAGCTCCATCCATGCTGTTGCAAATGGTAGGAGTTTCTTCCTTTTTACAGCTGAATAGTATCCCATTGTGTAGATGTGCCAAAGTTTTTTAATCCATTTATCTGCTGATGGGCACTTAGGCTGATTCCAAATCTTAGCTATTGTAAATTGTGCTGCTATGAACATAGGGATGCATATATCCTTTCTGATTGGTGTTTCTGATTTCTTGGGATATATTCCTACAAGTGGGATCACTGGATCAACTGGAAGTTCCATTTTTAGTTTTTTGAGGAAACTCCATACTGTTCTCCACAGTGGCTGCACCAGTTTGCAATCCCACCAGCAGTGAATGAGGGTTCCTTTTTCTCCGCATCCTCGCCAGCATTTGTCATTTGTTGATTTGTTGATGATAGCCATTCTGACAGTTGTAAGATGGTGCCTCATTGTCATTCTGATTTGCATCTCTCAGATGATTAGTGACTTTGAGCATGTTTTCATATGTCTCAGCCTTATGTATGTCCTCTTTCAAAAAGTGTCTAGGTCCGTTGCCCATTTTTTTATTGGGTTGTTTATCTTCCATTTCTTAAGTTGTATGAGTTCCTTATAAATGTTGGAGATTAAACCTTTATCAGAGATATCATTGGCAAATATGTTCTCCCATGCAGTGGGTTTTCTTTTTTTTAAAATTAAATCTTTATCGTTCAGATTATTACAGTTGTTCCTCTTTTTTCCCACCCATAGCTCCCCTCCACCCAGTTTCCAGCCCACCCTCTGCCCTTACCACCCCCCCACTGTCCTCATCCATAGGTGTATGATTTTTGTCCAGTCTCTTCCCGCATCCCCCCACACTCCTTTCCCCCCGCCAAAAATAGTCAGTCCACTCCCTTTCTATGCTCCTGGATTCTATTATATTCACCAGTTTATTCTGTTCATCAGATTATTTATTCACTTGATTTTTAGATTCACTTGTTGATAGATGTGTGTTTGTTGTTCATAATTTGTATCTTTACCTTTTTCTTCCTCTTCCTCTTCTTAAAGGATACTTTTCAGCATTTCATATAATACTGGTTTGGTGGTGATGAACTCCTTTAGCTTTTTCTTATCTGTGAAGCTTTTTATCTGACCTTCAATTCTGAATGATAGCTTTTCTGGGTAAAGTAATCTTGTTTGTAGGTTCTTGGCATTCATCACTTTGAATATTTCTTGCCACTCTCTTCTGGCCTGCATAGTTTCTGTTGAGAAATCAGCTGACAGTCATATGGGTACTCCCTTGTAGGTAACTAACTGTTTTTCTATTGCTGTTTTTAAGATTCTCTCTTTGTCTTTAGCCCTTGGTATTTTAATTATGATGTGTCTTGATGTGGTCCTCTTTGGATTCCTCCTGTTTTGGGTTCTCTGTGCTTCCTGGACTTGTAAGTCTATTTCTTTCACCAGGTAGGGGAAGTTTTCTGACATTATTTCTTCAAATAGGTTTTCAATATCTTGCTCTCTCTCTTCTTCTGGCACCCCTATAATTCGGATGTTGGTTCGCTTGAAGTTGTCCCAGAGGCTCCTTACACGATCCTCATATTTTTGGATTCTTTTTTCTTTTCGTTTTTCTGGTTGGGTGTTTTTTGCTTCTTTGTATTTCAAATCTTTGACTTGATTCTTGCGATCCTCTAGCCTGCTGTTGGAACTCTGTATAATATTCTTTATTTCAGTCAGTGTATGCTTAATTTCTAGTTGGTCCTTTATCACAACATCGAGGGTCTCAGTAGATTTCTTGAGGGTCTCACTAAGTTTATCGGCAGTTTCTAGAGAATTCTTGAAAAACTTTAAAAGTGTGGTTTTGAACTCTATATCCAGTATTTTGTTTTCCTCCATTTCTGTCACTTGTGACCTGTTTCTTTGTCTCCGCATTTTTTATGCTTCCCTGTGTTGACAGAGTGGTTATCTGTGCTAGGTGTCCTATAAGGCCCAGTGGCTCAGCCTCCCCAATTACCTGAGGTGGACACTCTTGGTGCACCCCTTTGTGGGCTTTGTGCACCGTCTTCTTGTAGTTAAGCCTTGACTGTTGTAGGTATCACTGGGAGGAATTGACTCCAGACCAATTGGTTGTGAGAATCAGCTCTGTCTGCAGTGGGAGCACTTCTGTGCTGGAGACACCATTCTGGGGCAAGACTTGCTTCAGTGGGGCTTTGGTGCTCCCTGAGTCTTCCCCCTGAGTGTGTAGCTTATGGATCTGAGGAGTTGTAATCTGGATGGGCCCACTCTGACCACTGGGTACACTGGCTCTTGGATCTCTAAGGAGGTGCTAATTTAGCCTCTGCCTGAGGCTACCCAGCAGCAGTCCAGTTGTGAAGCAATGCAAGCTGCTGTGGGGCGTTGGCCTTCTTTTGGAAGTTCTGCGTTTCTCTGACCCAGCTGTAGTTTGTTAGGTAATTTTCAGATTGGAAAGGGCCAGGCCTTTCATATGCAAAAGCCTCTGGGCACAGCTTGGGTGGGGCGGGGTCTCAGGGGATCAACAGGGTGGAGCAAGCAGCTTTGGCTGCTCCTCAGTCCTACCCTAAGAGGCCCCACTTCTCAGTGTCCCAGTAATCGCTGAAAGTACCTCTGAGAGAAAGCTGCCCTCAAGTTCTGACCGATGCCAGACAGTCCAGTTTCTCCTGTATGAGTCTGGGTCCCCAGAGACTCACCCGGAACTGGAGTTCAGAACACTCAGGAGCTTGAGACTCCCTCCCGATTGAAAAAGACTACCATGTCCTCAGGTGCCAGCTCTTTCCACGTGCGCCTCCATACCTCTGCACTTTACTTCTGCACTACACCTCCTCTGAGTCTCAGTGCACTTTTCTCTTTCCTTCTAGTTGTAGAATTTCCACTCAGCCAGCCTTTCTGTGGTTCTGGATGATGTCTGTTTTGTCTTTTAGTTGTATTTTTAAAGTGGTTGGGCGAGGCAGCAATTTCTAGTGTTTACCTATGCTGCCATCTTGTTTTTTGTGTGTGTTTATTTTTTCTTTAGTTTCCATTGCCCTAGGACAGTGATAGCAAACCTTGTGAGCTCAGCGTGTCAGCATTTTGAAAAACCCTAACTTAACTCTGGTGTCATGTCACATATAGTAATTTTTTGATATTTGCATCCATAGTAAAACAAAGATCTATATTTTTGATATTTATTTTATATATTTAAATGCCATTGAACAAAGAAAAATCAACCAAAAAAATGAGTTTGTGTGTCACCTCTGACATGTGTGTCATAGGTTCACCATCACTGCCCTAGGAGCTGTGTCAGTGAAGAAATTCCTTCGGCGTATATCTGAGATTTTGCTACCTGTGGTTTCCTCCAATATTTTTATGGTTTCCCGTCTTACGTTTAAGTTCTTTATCTATTTTGAGTTTATTTTTCTGTATGGTGTAAGTTGGTGGTCTAGTTTCATTTTTTGCATGTGTCTGACCAAATTTCCCAGCACCATTTATTGAAGAGACTGTCTTGATTCCATTGTATGTTCTTGCCTCCTTTGTCAAATATTAATTGAGCATAGTGGTTTGGGTCAATTTTTGGGTTCTCTATTCTATTCCATTAGTCTATATATCTGGAAAGATGTCTTATGCTGCATGAGGGAATTACTCAGCCCAGAAAACTTGGGGTGTCTTCCTTCTGAGCTCTATCCCCTGAGTCTCCATTCCTGGTTTCTTCTTTCAAAACTCCAGACCACGTCACTTTCCCTCTGCCAGAGGGCAGGGTGCGTGGATCCTCAGGGAATTTTGTGCATTATCCCTTTAAGAGGGTGCCTGAATTTTGAGCTTTCACTCCCTGGCAGACAGCGCCCCACTGCTTTTCACAGCCAGCTTTTATGTGGGTACCCTCCTCAGTTTTGGTGCTTTCTGCTGGGGGCTCCAGATTGGGGATTAGACCCAAGAGTTGTCAGCGGGAACCCCTACACCCCCGCCACAGTTGAGATATCTCTCCGGGACTTCAGTTGCTATCTGTAGATGCCAAGCCAGCCCCTTCATGCCTCTACCCCTTCTAGCAATCTCTATGAGGTCTCCACTTTTGCTCCTCAGGTATCAGGGTTCTTTCATGTGAGTTTTCTGTTGATTATTCAGGAAGTTTTTCTGTGTTTTAGTTGTAATTCCAGTTTGTTCCTGGGAGCATGCCCGTGCAGCATCCACTTACTCTGCTGCCATTTTTAATCTTCCTTCTTGCTCTTCTTTAGGCAAATATGTTGGTCTTGAACTTATGACAGAATCAAGGTATGATGTTAGCTTCAGGATCAGGTGACAAAGGAGCCCAATTTTTGCTGCTCTCACTTCTAATCTTCACTCATCAGGAGTTCGGGAGCCACCAGGTATACTACCTGGTTCCTGAGGAGGCCAACCATGGCACCTTCGTGGGCTGCATTGCCCAGGACCTGGGGCTCAAGGTTGGTTCTTTGGATTTCTTAGGACATATTCCTAGAAGTGGGATCACTGTCAAATGGCAGATCCATATTTAATTTTTTGAGGAAACTCCAAAATGTTTTCCATAATGGTTGCACCAGTCTGCATTCCCACCAGCAGTGTACTAGGGTTCCCTTTTATTTTTGGTGGAATCTTTAGGGTTTTCTATGTCATCTGAAAATAATGAGAGTTAAACTTCCTCCTTTCAAATTTGGACGCATTTTATTTCTTTTTTCTTGTCTGTTCACTGTGGTTAGGACTTCCAGTACTATGTTGAATAAGAGTGCTGAAAGCAAACATTCATGTCTTATTCTTGATCTTAAGGAAAACACTTGTAGTTTTTGCCCATTGAGTGTGATGTTGGCTGTGGGTTCATCATATATGTCCTTTATTACTTTGAGGTATGTTCCCTCTATTCCCACTTTGCTGAGAATTTTTATCATGAATGGATGCTGGATTTTGTTGAATGTTTTTTCTGCATCCATTGATATGATCATGTGATTTTTTTTTGTTTTTAAACTTTCAAAATGTTTATTTTATTTTTTCCCTCTATGCCTTCTTCCACCTCCACCCACCCCTCCCTGTGTGGTTGTTTTTTTTTTTTTTTTTTGATGGTTGCTATTTTGTCATCAAACTTCTCACTTTGTTCATGCACTGTTTTCCTACCTTTGTTTAGTTGTTTGTATATGTTGTCTTATAGTTCACTAAACTTTCTGAAGAGGATAATTCTGAATTCTTTATCTGAAAGTTCATAGATCTCCATTTCTTTAAGGTCGATTACTGCAGCTTTATTAGTTTCCTTTGGTGGTATAACATATACCTAATTTTTTGGTCCTTGATTCCTTAGGTTGGTATTTGCACATTTGAGTAATGGGCCTACTTTCCCTGACTCTACAGGTTAGTTTTGGCAGAGACAGTTCTTCACCAGTCAGCCCAGTCTAGGTTTCTGTGTGTGTCTACTAGAAATTTCTTTGGAAAGATGGAGCCTGGTATTATAGTCTATATTTGAGTGAGGCAACTTTTTGAGCTTTAAGGGCAATGGCTAGATGAAAGCAGTTGGATAGATCTGCCAGCTTGGTTACCTAATCAGTAGAGATTATAGGATGGGTTTCAAGGTTGCCTGAATTCTCTGATCAGGTTTACTAGATAGTCAAAACTGAACATTATATTCAGTAATAGATGGAACTATTATTAACTTCTCTGCCCTGGAAAGACAGCAGGCCAGGGTCCAGAGACTATGGTAGCTTGTTTGGGGGCCTGAATCAGGCCTGAGTGTGCACTGAATTCCCTGGTCAAATGAGACCACTGATTTTGCACTCCAGTTGAGGGACACAATTGGCTGTGCTCTCTGTTCAAGTGCAACTGTTCATATGACTGCTGAATGAGCTACACAGCTTAGTATGTAATCTAATTGGATTCCTTGATTGGACATGCTGAAGACTCTATTTAGCAATGAGCAGGGCTATTAATTATATTCCTTGCCTGAGTACAGCAGGAGAAGTTCTAAAACCCATAAAGCTGTTTGTTGTTTTAAGTCAGACCAACCTGTACACCAAGTTCCTTGGCTATTGGTAAAAAGGGCTATTGGCTTTGCTCTGCAAACTGTTAGCTGTATCTGCCCTTCTCTTGCTCAAGAGCCACTGAGCTGCACATAAATTCTCTCCAGCACTTATCAGATAGGGCCAGAAGACTCTCTCCATAGCAGGTGGTGCTATGCCTCAGCCTCATTCCCTAGAATGGGAGAAGGGGTGCTCCAGGCTACTCTCAATTTCCCAAACATGATTTCTAGTTGGGAGGGGGTAGTAGCTACCCTCAGCCTTGGCTATAAATTAACTGCTTTGTGTAATCAATTCTGTCCATACATCTCTGGGCTTGAATGCCACTGGGCCAAACAGCTTCTAGAAATTGTCAACAACACTTCTGGTCAAATGGGCATGAAAGGCACTTTCCACAGCAGGTGGTGATGTGACTCAGCACCTTGCCTGGGCATGACCAAACCAGTCTCTAGTGATAGGAAATCAGACATATATGCACTCCACCAAGTTCTGTAGTCAGAATATGCTGTCTTGGTTCTATAGACAAGCAAAGCTGCTGGTGGTATTGCTGCTTAAGATTTGCCATGATCCATGTGCTGGTTGTAGCAAGGTCTGTCACAGTCAGATTTTCAGTGGCTAGGCCCTATAGAGTCCCCTACAGTCCTATTGGTACAGGATCAGTGTGGAGGTTCCTACAAAGCAACCCACAATGCTGAGAAAGACTGCTGGCTTCCTCCCCTTCCCCTGCGTTCTCTTTTTCCACTAGAGCAGTGATTCTCAACCTTGGCTGCACATTAGAAGCACCTGGGAATCTTTTTAAAATCCTGATTTCTGGGCCTCATCCTCTGGAAATCCTATTTCTTTGTTACTAATGTTGTGGCCCCACCCCATAACAAAGAAACAGAATTTCTGGAGGATGAGGCCCAGAAATCAGGATTTTAAAAAGATTCCCAGGTGATTCTAATGTGCAGCCAAGGTTGAGAACCACTGCACTAGAGCAGTGGTCTGCAAACTGCGGCTTGCGAGCCACATGCGGCTCTTTGGCCCCTTGAGTGTGACTCTTCTACAAAATACCACGTGTGGGCGCGCACGTCCAGTGAGATTGAAACTTCGTGGCCCATGCGCAGAAGTTGGTATTTTGTGGAAGAGTCACACTCAAGGGGCCAAAGAGCCACATATGGCTCGCAAGCCACAGTTTGCCGACCGCTGCACTAGAGGAACCAAAGGCTCAGCACTCAGAGACATCTCTGTGTGGTGTTGCACTGTCCTGGGGGAGGAGCAAGGCAGTGAAAATGTAGATGTTTCTTACCCTTCAAATAAAGTCTGTCTTGGTTTCAGTTGTGCAGGTGGGTGATTCAACCTCACCCCTTGTTCTAGGATTCTCTCAGTGGAGTTTTATTCTTGAATATATGTTAGCTGTTCTTGTGAGGGGGAGTGAAGTCAGAAATGACCTATGTCACCACCTTGGAGACACCATTCTGAGCTTCAATTTTAACGTATGTAAAGTGTGAATAATACTTTCTGGTCATGATAAAGATTAAATAAGACAATAAATGCAACTTATTTTGTAAATTACAGATCAGTTTAAAAGTCCAATAAATATTTATGAAGTACTTGTAGGCCAGGTATTAATTATGATACAGCAATATATAAGTAGTCCCTGACCTCAAAGAGTTTATAAAATGAATAAATCATACTAAGTTATATGGCATAGTGGAAAGAACACAGGCACTACAGGTAGAAACCTATGTTCATGTCTTAACACTGCTACGACTCAGATAAAGAATCTTATTTTTCAAAAAATCTCATGCCTGGCCAGTGTGGCTCAGGGTTGAGCATAGACCTATAAACCAGGGTGTCATGGTTTGATTCCCGGTTGGGGCACATGCCCAGGGTTGTGGGCTCAATGCAAAGTGGGGGGCATGCGAGACAGCCGATCAATGATTCTATCTCATCATTGATGTCTCTAGCTCCCTGTACCTCTCTTCCTTCTTATCTGAAATAAATAAAAATGTGTTTTTTTAAAATCTCATTTTTTACATTTTATTTCTTATTTTTAAGTCTTTATTGTTGAAAGAATTACATATGTCTCCTTTCCTCCAACCCCAATGACCCCTTCTAGCCTGCCACTGCCCCCCCGCCCCCGCCCCATCCCAGGCAGTCACCACACTATTGTCTGTGTCCATGGGTTATGCATATCTGCATACAAGTTCTTTGGTTGACCACTTTCAACTCCCCCACCTTCCCCCACCTTCTGCCTGAGATTCTTCAGTCTGTACTATGCCTTTGGATCTATTTTGATCATCAGTTTATTTTGTTCATTAGATTACAAATGAGACTGAGATCATGTGCTACTTGTTTTTCTCTGACAGGCTTATTTCACTTAGCATAATAATCTCCAGATCCCTCCATGCAGTCTCAAAGGGTAAGAGATCCTTCTTTTTTACTGCTGCATAATATTCCATCATATACATGTACCACAGCATTTTTATCCACTCATCTACTGATGAGTACTTTGGCTCTTTCCAGATATTAGCTATTGTAAATTGTTCTGCTATGAACATAAGGGTACATATATTCTTTCTGATTGGTGTTTCATGTTTCTTAGGAGATATTCCAAGAAGTGGGATCACTGGGTCAAATGGCAGTTCCATATTTAATTTTTTGATGAAACTCCATACTGTTTCCAATAATGGCTGCATCAGACTGAAATCCCACCAACAGTGTACTAGGGTTCCCTTTTCTCCATCCTTGCCAGCACTTGTCATTTGTTGATTTGTTGTCGGTAGCCATTCTGACAGGTGTAAGGTGATACCTCATTCTTGTCTTAATTTGTATCTCTCTGATCATCAGTGACTTTTAGCATTTTTTCAAATGTCTCTTGGCCATCTGTATGTCCACTTTGGAGAAGTGTCTATTTAGGTCCTTTTCCCATTTTTTTAATTGGATTGTCTTCCTTTTGCTAAGATATATGAGTTCCTTATATAAATTGGATATTAACCTTTTATCACATTTATCATTCCTGAATATGTTCTCCCATACAGTAGGCTCCCTTTTCGTTTTCTTGATGGTTTATTTTGCAGTGTAGAAGCTTTTTATTTTGATGTAGTCCCATTTCTTTATTGTCTCCTTACCTTCCTTTGCCCTAGGACAGTGGTCGGCAAACTGCGGCTCACGAGCCACATGCGGCTCTTTGGCCCCTTAAGTGTGGCTCTTCCACAAAATACCGACTTCTGCGCATGGACCACGAAGTTTAAATCGCACTGTACATGCGCGCCCACACGTGGTATTTTGTGGAAGAGCCACACTCAAGGGGCCAAAGAGCCTCATGTGGCTCACGAGCCACAGTTTGCCGAACACTGCCCTAGGAGATGTATCAGTAAACATATTGCTACGAGAGATAGCATAGATTTTGCTGCCTATGGTTTCTTCTAGGATTTTTATAATTTAAGTCTTTTGTCTATTTTGAGTTTATTCTCATATATGGTGTATACTGATGATCTAGTTTCATTTTTTTATTAAATCTTTATTGTTCAGATTATTACATTTGTTCCTCTTTTTTCCCCCCATAACTCCCCTCCACCCCGTTCCCACCCCACCCTCCTCCCTCACTCCCCATCCACTGTCCTCATCCATAGGTGCACGATTTTTGCCCAGTCTCTTCCCGCATCCCCCTCACCCCTGTCCCCCTGAAGTCTAGTCAGTCCACTCCCTTTCTGTGCCCCTGATTCTATTATAATCACCAGTTCATTATGTTCATCAGATTATTCACTTGATTTTCAGATTCACTTGTTGATAGATGTGTATTTGTTGTTCATAATTTGTATCTTTACCTTTTTCTTCCTCTTCCTCTTCCTCTTCTTAAAGGATACCTTTCAGCATTTCATATAATCCTGGTTTGGTGGTGATGAACTCCTTTAGCTTTTTCTTATCTGTGAAGCTCTTTATCTGACCTTCAATTCTGAATGATAGCTTTGCTGGATAAAGTAATCTTGGTTGTAGATTCTTGGCATTCATCACTTTAAATATTTCTTGCCACTCCCTTCTGGCCTGCAAAGTTTCTGTTGAGAAATCAGCTGACGGTCGTATGGGTACTCCCTTGTAGGTAACTGACTGTCTTTTTCTTGCTGTTTTTAAGATTCTCTCTTTGTCTTTTGCTCTTGGCATTTTAATTATGATGTGTCTTGGTATGGTCTGCTTTGGATTCCTTTTGTTTGGGGTTCTCTGCACTTCCTGGACTTGTAAGTCTATTTCTTTCACCAGGTAGGGGAAGTTTTCTGTCATTATTTCTTCAAATAGGTTTTCAATATCTTGCTCTCTCTCTTCTTCTGGCACCCCTATAATTCGGATGTTGGTATGCTTGAAGCTTTCCCAGAGGCTCCTTACACTATCTTCATATTTTTGGATTCTTTTTTCATTTTGTTTTTCCGGTTGGGTGTTTTTTGCTTCTTCGTATTTCAAATCATTGACTTGATTCTTGCGATCCTCTAGTCTGCTGTTGGGAGTCTGTATAATATTCTTTCAGTCAGTGTATGCTTAATTTCTAGTTGGTCCTTTATCACCACCTCGAGGGTCTCATTAGATTTCTTGTAGGTCTCATTAAGTTTATCGGCAGTTTCTAGAAAATTCTTGAAAAACCTTAAAAGTGTGGTTTTGAACTCTATATCCAGTAGTTTGCTTTCCTCCATTTCTGTCATTGTGTCCTTTTTCTTTGTCTCCACATTTTTTATGCTTCCCTGGGTTGATAAAGTGGTTTTCTGTGCTAAGTGTCCTCTAGGGCCCAGTGGCTCAGCCTCCCCAATTACCTGAGGAGGACACTCTTGGTGCACCCCCTTGTGGTCTTTGTGCACAGTCTTGTTGTAGTTAAGCCTTGATTGTTGTAGGTATCACTGGGAGGAATTGGCCTCCAGGCCATTTGGCTGTGAGAATCAGCTGTGTCTGCAGTGGGAGAACTTCTGTACTGGAGACACCCCTCTGGGGCAAGACTTGCTTCAATGGGGCTTTGGTGCTCACTGAGTCTGCCCCCTGAGTGTGTCCTTTATGGTTCCACGGAGCTGCAAACTGGATGGTCCCACTCTGACCTCTGGGTACATTGGCTCCTGGATCTCTAGGGAGGTGCTAATCTAGCCTCTGCCTGAGGCTATTCAGCAAAAGCCTCCCTGCAGGGCTTGGGCGGGGCGGGGCCCACAGGATCAACAGGGCGGGGCTAGCAATTATGGCTGCTCTCAGAGGCTCTGCTTCTCAGTGTCCCAGTAATCACTGCAAGCCCCTCTGAGAGAAAGCTGCCCTGGAGTTCTGACCAATGCCAGACAGTCCCGCTTCTCCCATATGAGTCTGGGCCCCCAGAGACTCGCCCAGAACTGGAGCTCAGAGCCTGAGACTCCCTCCTGATTGAAAATGACAACCGTGCCCTCAGCCGCCAGCCTGCTCCGTGTGCGCCTCTGTACCTTATTATTTTACTTCCGCACTGCGCCTCCTCCGAGTCTCGGTATGCTTTTCTCTTTCCTTCTAGTTGTAGAATTTCCACTCAGCCAGCCTTCCTGTGGTTCTGGATAATGTCTGTTCCATCTTTTAGTTGTATTTTTTTTAAACTTTTTTTAA
Source organism: Myotis myotis (assembly GCF_014108235.1). Classification (NCBI taxonomy): domain Eukaryota; kingdom Metazoa; phylum Chordata; class Mammalia; order Chiroptera; family Vespertilionidae; genus Myotis; species Myotis myotis. Next base: position 92,450,688 of record NW_023416346.1, read on the forward strand.
AAATATATTTTATTGATTTTTTACAGAGAGGAAGGGAGAGAGAGAGAGAGTTAGAAACATCGATCAGCCGCCTCCTGCACATCTCCCACTGGGGATGTGCCCACAACCCAGGTACATGCCCTTGACCGGAATCGAACCTGGGACCCTCCAGTCCGCAGGCTGACGCTCTATCCACTGAGCCAAACCGGTTTCGGCTTAGTTGTATTTTTGAGGTGGTTGTTCGAGGCAGCAAACTCTGGTGTTTACCTATGCCGCCATCTTGGTTTCTCTCTCTATTTTCATTTTTTTTTTTTGCATGTATCTGTACAATTTTCCCAACACCGTTTATTGAAGAGACTGTCTTGACTCCATTGTACGTTCTTGTTTCCTTTCTCAAATATTAATTGAGCATAATGGCTTGGGTCAATTTCTGGGTTCTCTCTTCTGCTCCATTGATTTGTATGCCTGCTCTTGTGCCAGTACCAGGCTGTTTTGATTACAGTGGCTTTGTAGTATAATTTGATATCTGGTATTGCATTCCTCCAACTTTGTTTTTCTTTCTCAATGTTGCTCTGGCTATTTGGGGTCTTTTTTGGTTAAATATAAATTTTTAGAGCATTTGTTCTAGATTTGTGAAATATGCTACTGGTTATTTTAATAGGGATTGCATTGAACATGTAGGTTGCTGTGGGTAGTATGAACGTTTTAATGATGTTAATTCTAACAATTCATAAACAAGGTATATTCTTCCATTTGTTTATGTCTTCCTCTATTTCTTTTTTCAACATCTTGTAGTTTTCTGAGTACAGGTCTTTTGCCTCCTTGGTTAAGTTTATTCCAAAGTATCTTAATTTTTTGTTGCAATGTTAAATGGGATTGTTTAGCTTCTTGTTCTGAGAATTCATTATTAGTGTATAAAGAAGCCATTGAATTTGGGTGTTGATTTTGTATCCTGCTACATTGCCAAATTAATTTACTAAATCTAGTAGTTTTTTTAATGGAGTCTTTAGGGTTTTCTATGTACAATATAATGACATTAGCAAATAATGACAGTTTTACTTCCTTCTTTCCAATTTGGATGCAGTTTATTTATTCTTCTTTAAAAATATATTTTTATTGACTTCAGATAGGAAGGAAGAGGGACAGATAGAAGCATCAATGATGAGAGAGAATCATTTATTGGCTGCCTCCTGCACGCCCCCTACTGGAGGTCGACCCCACAATTCAGGCATGAGTCCTTGACTGGAATAGAAACTGGAACCCTTCAGTCTACAGGCCGAGGCTCTATCCACTGAGCCAAACCATCTAGGGCTATTTCTTCTTGTCTGACCGCTTTGGCTAGTACTTCCAGTACTGTGTTGAAGAAGAGTGGTGAAAGTGAATATCCCTGACTTGTTCCTGTTCTCAGAGGAAAGAATTTTTGTTATTGGCCATTGAGAATGATGTTGGCTATGGGTTTGTCATATATGGCCTTCATTATGTTGAGATATGATCCCTCTATTGCCACTTTGCTGAGAGTTTTTAACAAAAGTGTGGGTTCGATTTTGTCAAATGCATTTTCTGCATCTATTGATATGATCATGTGATTTTTGTCTATCAATTTGTTTATATTATGTATCATGTTTATTGATTTGAAAATATTGTACCAGGCTTGAATCCCCATAATAAATCCCACTTGATCATGCGATATGATCTTTTTAACATATTGCTGGATCCGATTTGCTAATATTTTGTTTAGGACTTTAGCACCTATGTTCATCAGAGATATTGGCCTGTATTTCTCTTTCTTTGTAGTATCTTTTTCTGGTTTTGGAATTAAAATAATGCTGTCCTCATAAAAAGAGTTTGTAAATGTTCCTTCCTCTTGGATTTTTTGGTATAGTTTGATGAGGATAGGTGTTAGTTCTTCTTTGAATGTTTGGTATAACTCCCATGTGAAGCCATCTGGACAAGGGCTTTTGTTTGCTGGAGTGTTTTGATTACTGCTTCTATTTCATCAGTTGTTTTTGGCACAAGTTTTCTGATTCTCCCTGATTCAGTTTTATGATATTTTATTTTTGTAGAAATTTACTATTTCATCCACATTTTCCAGCTTGTTGGCATATTGTTGTTATAGTAGTTTCTTACAATTCTTCATATTTCTGTAGTAACAGTTGTTACTTCACCACTTTCGTTTCTGATTTTATTTATTTGGTTCTTTTCTCTTTGTTTCTTGTTGAGGCATCCTAACAGTGCATTAATCTTGTTTATCTTTTCAAATAACCAGCTCTTGGTTTCATTGATTTTTTGTAATTTTTTTTAGTCTCCAGGTCATTTATTTTTGCTCTAATCTTTATTACTTCCTTTCTTCTACTTATTCTGTGCTTTTCTTGTTGTTCTCTTTGTAATTCTTTGTGTTGTAGGGTTAAATAGTTTATCATGTTTTCATATCCATTCAGTCCCCTTATGTCTTTTGATTGGAATATTTAATCCATTTACATTTAAGTTTATTATTGATAGGTATTTTTTTACTGCCATTTTATTTTCTTTATGCCCATGATCCCCTCTCTCTCTTCTTCTTCTTAAAGCAGTCTCTTTAATATTTCTTGCATTGCTGCTTTGGTAGCAATGCACTCCTTTTACCATTTGTTTGTTTGTTTGTTTTTGTCTAGAAAGCTTTTTATTTCACTTTCAATTTTAAATGATAGCTTTGCTGGATACAGCAGTATTAGATTTAGGCCCTTGGTCTTCTTTATTTTGAGTACTTCATTCTACTCTCTTTGGGCTTGAAGTATTTCTCTTGATAAGTCAGTAGGTAATTTTTTCCCGCTATGGCTGCCTTTAAGATTCTTTCCTTGCCTTTAATATTTGCCATTTTAATTATGATGTGTCTAGGTGTGGATTTCTTTGGGTTCATCTTGATTGGGACTTTCTGTGCCTCCCAATCTTGTGTGACATTTTCCTTCTCCAGGTTGATGAATTTTCTGTCATTATTTCTTTAAACAGGTTCTCTGTTCCTCGCTCATCCTCTTCCCCTTCTGGTATTCCCATTAAGCGGATGTTGTTACCGTTCATATTGTCCAAGGGCTCCTTTAAGCCATGCTCCTGCTTTTTACTTCTTTTATCTATTTGCTGCTCTAATTGGGTATTTATTTCTACCTTGTCTTCCAAATCACTGATTCTGTATTCTGCTTCATCCAATCTACTTTAAAACCTTCCACTGTATTTTTCCTTACTTGATTTACATTTTTATTTTTATTTTTTATTTTTTTTCTTTATTGATTAAGATATTACATATGTGTCCTTATTCCCCCATGGCCTCTCCACCCCCCACTCATGCCCTCACCCCCCTATTCATGATGTCAGATATATCATTCTTTATTTCTGCCTGGTTCTTGTTCATGGTCTCTATTGCCCTTTTAAGTTGTTGTAATCTGCGCTAAGTTCCTTAAGCATCTTTATAACTATTGCTTTGAACTCTATGTCTGATAGGTTGCTTGCATCCATTTCATTTAATTCTTTTTCTGGAGATTCCTTCTTTTCTCTTATTTGGGGGTTGTTTCCTTGTATTTCCATTTTATCTATCTCTTTTTATTTGCTTCTATGTATTAGATAGAACTTCTATGCCTCCCATCTCTGTGGGATGGCCTTATGTAGAAACTGCCTTGAGGGGTCCAGTGGTGTAGTCTTGCTGTTAACCTGAGCTGGATGCTCTAGAAATGCCCTGTGTTTGCATTGTTTAGGCTCTCTTATAATTGGGACTTGATTGTTGGTGTCCTGATTGTGGGAGGGATCTCCCTACCAACTCACTGCTAGGGAGGTTCAACCCCAATATTGTCATGCCAGCTGTCCAGTGCTTGAGCACTCCTTAGCCAGGAGGATGGGTCTGACTTGAGTCTCACACCTTGATGGACCCTGTTCTGAGCTGTACTTCCTTCCCCCAAAGATCTGGTCCCACAGTTGTCAGCTGCAGTTGCTTGGGGTGCCGCTGGCTTTTGCCTCGCTAAGCATTCTGGGATAGTATCTGCGGCAGGGAACCAAACTGCTGTTTTTGACTTATTAGATCATGCAAAGACTCAAAGCCTCCAGATAAATGCATCTTCCTGCAGACTGATTGGATTCAGTCTAGAGTAGCCTCAGGCAATCATCCACAAGTGGAGCGAGAGGTTTTCCAACAGGGTGGGGCAATTGCTTCTGCCTTGAGGCTAATTGTTATTCCCAGTCTCTTAATGCATGGGCCTCAGAAACTCTACAGGATGAGGAAAAGAATTTTCCAATAGTGTGGGTCAACTATCTTCCCCCCATCCCCCCCAGTAAAAATCGCCTGGATAGCAAAGGTTTGCCTGAGAAAGACGACCTCCACATCATGAGCTAATGACTCACACAGGAAACTGAGGTGCCTGCTTTCTGAGCTCTAACCCCAGAGTCCCCAGCCCTGGCTTATATTTATACTGCTCCAGTCCACTCTGCCCTCCCTCTGCCAGAGTCCAAGTTGAGTGGCTGCACTCAAAATATTGTGTTGGCCCTTTAAGAGGGTGCCTGCATCTCCAGCTGTCTCTCCCTGACAGACAACAACCCTGCTGTTTTTCATAGCCAGATGTTATGTGGTCACCTTTCTAAGCTCTAGTACTCTCTGCTGGGGGGCTCAGCTTGGATATTATACCACAGAGTTTTCATTGGCAACCCCCCACAGCTGAGATATCTCTCCAGAACCGCCCAAATATCTCTGTGGGAACCAGCCAGCCCTTTCCCACTTCTGCCCTTCCTGCCAGTCACTATGTTGTCTCCACTTTCTGTTTTTGGTTATCATAGTTCTCTCCAGCTAGTCTTCAATTGATTATTCAGGGTGTTTTTGTTGTTGTTGTTGTTTTGTTTTGTTTTTGTTTTTGAATTTTAGTTGTAATTCCAGTTTGGTCCTGAGAGCATGTTTGTCAAATTGTTTAGTATTAATTTTTCTTGTTTTTTTGAGGTAGGCCTGTAGTGCTTTGAACTTCCCTCTCAGGTGTGCTTTTGCTGTGTCTCATAGATTTGGGTTGTATGTTCATTTTCATTTTTTTCTAGGAAGTTTTTTGATATCTTTCTTGACCTCATTGGTAACCCATTCATTGTTTTATAACATGCTATTTAGCCTCTGTCTGTTTTAATGTTTTAGGGTGTTTTCCTGTAGTTGATTTCTAATTTTATGCCATTATGATCTGAGAAGATGCTTGATATGAATTCAATCTTCCTGAACTTGTAGGGATTTAGCTTGTGTCCTAAAATGTGGTCTATCTTTGGAAATGTCCTATGTACACTTGAGAATAACGTATATTCTGTAACTTTGGGGTGAAATGTTCTGAAAATGTCACTGAATTCCATCTGATCTAGTGTTTAGTTTAGGGTCACTGTTTCCTTGTTGATTTTTTTGTCTGGAAGACCTATCCAGTTATGTCAGTGGGGTGTTAAAGTCCTGTACTATGATTGTGTTGCTGTTGATCTCTCCCTTGACACTAACCGAAAGTTTTTTCATATATTTTTATGGTCCTGTACTGGGTGTATATATGTTTACTAGAGTTACATTTTGCTGTATTGATTCCTTTAGTATTATGAAGTGGCCTTCATTATCTCTTGTGATGGCCTTCACTGTGTAGTTTATTTTTTCAGATGAATATTGCTACCCCTGTTTTGTTTTGTTTTTCATTTCCATTTGCCTGCAACTATTTTTCCCCCATCCCTTCCTTTTAAGCCCGTGTGGTCCTTGTTTCGGAGGTGGGTCTCTTGTAGACAACATATATATGGGTGATGTGTTCTTACCCATTCAGTTAGTCTATGTCTTTTTATTGGAGCATTTAATCAATCTATGTTTAAGTACCTATTAATAGGTACTTGTTTGTTGCCATTTTTATTCTTTTTTTATTTTATGGTTTAAAGTATTACAAATAGTAGTACATATATCTCCCTTTTCCCCATTGACCTGCCCCCAGCATCCCTATCCCCCAGCACATGCCCTCACCCCCCACCAGTGTCTTGTGTCCATTGGTTATGCTTATATGCATGCATACAAGTTCTTCAGGTGATCTCTTACCCCCCACAATCTTCCCTTGCTGTCCCACTGTAGTTTGACAGCCTGTTTGATGCTTCTTTGCCTCTGTATTTATTTTTGTTCATCAATTTATAATGTTTTTTATATTCCATAAATGAGTGAGATCATATGGCATAAATCTTAGAAGAAGCTATAGGCAGTAAAATAGCAGACATTTGCCATAGCAATATTTTTACCAATATAGCTCCTAGGCCAAGGGAAACTAAGGAGAAAATAAACAAATGGGACTACATCAAAATAAAAAGCTTCTGCACAGCAAAAGAAACCATCAGCAGAACAACAAGAAAACCCACTGCATGGGAGATCATAATTGCCAATGTTATCTCTGATAACGGTTTAATCTCCAACATCTACAGGGGACTCATACAACTTAACAAAAGGAAGATAAACAATCCAATTAAAAAATGGGCAAAGAGCCTACATAGACACTTTTTAAAAGAGGACATACAGAAAGCCAAGAGACATATGAAAACATGCTCAAGGTCACTAATCATTGGAGAGATGAAAATCAAAACAACAATGAGGTACCATTTTTATTTTTTTTAAATGTATTTTATTCATTTCAGAAAGGAAGAGAGAGAGATAAAAATATCAATGATGAGAGAGAATCATTGATTGGCTGCCTCCTGCATGCCCCTCACTGGGGATTGAGCGCAAAACCTGGGCTTGTGCCCTAACTGTGACTAGAACCATGACCTCCTGGTTCATAAGTTAATGCTCAACCACTGAGCCATGCTGGCCGGGCAGCATTTTTATTCTTTATGCCTGTGATCTTTCCTCTCTTTCTATTTCTTCTTTTTACAATAATCCCTTCAGCATTTTTTGCATTGCTATTTTGGTGGTAATAAACATCTTAGCCTTTTTTTGTCTGTGAAACTAATTTCACCTTCAATTTTGAAGAATAGCCTTGCTGGATAGAGGAGTCTTGGCTACAGTCCCTTGGCATTTTTATACACCAAAAATAAACTCTCAGAACAATAAAACTAAAAAAATCCAATTTCCATTGCAACAAAAAATTAAGGTACTTAGGAATCAACTTAACCAAGTAGGCAAAAGACTTGTGCTAGGAAAACTACAAGATGTTGAAAAAAGAGATACAGGGTGATATAAACAAGTGGAAGAATATACCATGTTCATGGACTGGTAGAATCAACATCATTAAAATATTCATACTACCCGAAGCAATCTATAAATTCAATGCAATCCATATTAAAATATCAATGGCATGTTTCACAGACCTAGAATAAAAATTCCAAAAATTTATGTTGAACCATAAAAGATCCCGAATAGCTGTAGCAATCTTGAGATAGAATAACAAAGTTGAATTTTCTTGCATATATCTGTCCAATTTTCCCAACACCATTTATTGAAGAGACTATCTTGGCTCCATTGTATGTTCTTGCCTCCTTTGTCAAATATTAATTGAACATATTGGTTCGGGCCGATTTCTGGGCTCTCTATTCTATTCCATTGATCTATATGCCTGTTCTTGTGCCAGTACCAGGCAGTTTTGAGAACAGTGGCTTTGTAATACATCTTGATATCTGGTATTGAGATCCCACCTACTTTGTTCTTTTTCAGGATTGCTGCAGCTATTCGGGGTCTTTTTTTATTCCAGATGAATTTTTGGAGAGTTCGTTCTAGCTCAGTGAAGTATGCCATTGGTATTTTAATGGGAAGTGCGTTGAATTTATAGATTGCTTTGGGTAGTATGGACATTTTAATGATGTTGATTCTACCAATCCATGAACACGGTATGTTCTTCCATCTGTTTATGTCTTCCTCTATATCTTTTTTCAACGTCCTGTAGTTTTCTGAGGAGAGGTCTCTTTAGTTGTTTATTCCTAGGTATCTTAATTTTTTTGGTGCGATGGTAAATGGGATTGTTTTTATAATCTCTCTTTCTGAAAGTTCACTATTGGTGTATAGAAATGCCTCAGATTTCTTGGGGTTAATTTTGTATCCTGCTACATTGCCAAATTCATGTATTAAGTCTAGTAGCTTTTTGATGGAGTCTCTAGGGTTTTGTATGTATAATATCATGTTGTCTGCAAATAAGGACAGTTTTACTTCCTCTTTTCCAATTTGGATGCCTTTTATTTCTTCTTCTTGCCTAATTGCAATGGCTAACACTTCCAGTACTATGTTGAACAGGAGTGGTGAGAGTGGGCATCCCTGTCTTGTTCCTGTTCTTAGGGGAAATGGTGTTAGTTTTTGTCCATTGAGTATGATGTTGGCTGTGGGCCTGTCATATATGGCATTTATTATGCTGAGGTATGATCCTTCTACTCCCGGCTTACTGAGAGTTTTTATCAAAAATGGGTGTTGAATTTTGTCAAATGCTTTCTTTGCATCAATTGATATGACCATGTGGTTTTTTTCTTTCAATTTGTTTATGAGATGTATCACGTTTATTGATTTGCGGATATTGTACCATCCTTGCATCCCTGGGATAAATCCTACTTGGTCATGGTGTATGATCTTTCTGATGTACTGCTGGATCCAATTTGCTAAGATTTTTTTGAGAATTTTGGCACCTATGAAACTAGACCACCAACTTATACCATACACAAAAATAAACTCAAAACAGATAAAGGACTTAAATGTATGACAGGAAACCATAAAAATTCTAGAAGAATCCAAAGGCAACAAAATCTCAGACATATGCCGAAGCAATTTCTTCACTGATACAGCTCCTAGGGCACTTGAAACTAAAGAGAAAAAGAACAAATTGGACTACATCAAAATAAAAAGCTTCTGCACAGCAAAAGAAACCATCAACAAAACAACGAGAAAACCCACTGTGTGGGAAAACATATTTGCCAATGTCATATCTGATAAGGGCCTAATCTCCAAAATTTATAGGGAACTCATACAACTTAACAAAAGGAAGATAAACAATCCAATCAAAAAATGGGCAAAGGACCTAAATAGACACCTTTCAAAAAAGGACATTCAGAAAGCCAAGAGACATATGAAAACATGCTCAAAGTCACTAATCATCTGAGAGATGCAAATCAAAACAACAATGAGGTACCATCTCACACCTGTCAGACTGGCTATCATCAACAAATCAACAAACGACAAGTGCTGGAGAGGATGTGGAGAAAAAGGAACACTCGTGCACTGCTGGTGGGAATGCAGACTGGTGCAGCCACTATGGAGGACAGTATGGAGTTTCCTGAAAAAGTTAAAAATGGAACTCCCATTTGACCCAGTGTTTCTACTTCTGGGAATATATACCAAGAAACCAGAAACACCAATCAGAAAGGATATATGCACCCCTATGTTCATAGCAGCCTAATTCACCATAGCTAAGATCTGGAAACAGCCTAAGTGCCCATCTGTAGATGAATGGATTAGAAAACTGTGGTACATCTACACGATGGAATACTATGCTGCTATAAAAAAGAAGGAACTCTTACCATTTGCAACAGCATGGATGGAACTGGAGAGCATTATGCTAAGTGAAATAAGCCTGTCAATGAAGGAAAAATACCACATGATCTCACTCATTCATGGATAATAGAGACCATTATAAACTTTTGAACAATAATAGATACAGAGGCAGAGCTGCCTCAAACAGATTGTCAAACTGCAGTGGGAGCCCGGGGAGGGTTGGGGGGGGGCAGGAGGGAGGGGGGTAAGAGATCAACCGAAGGACTTGTATGCATGCATATAAGCATAACCAATGGACATAAGACACTGGGGGGTAGGGGAGGCTAAGGGACTGTCAAGGGCGGGGGGAAAAAAAGGACACATATGTAATACCCTTTGTAATACTTTAAGCAATAAAAAAAAAAAAGAATAACAAAGTTGGAGGAATGGCAGTACCAGATATCAAATTATAATATAAAGCCACTGTAATCAAAACAGGCTGGTTCTGGCACAAGAACAGGCATACAGATCAATGGAATGGAACAGAGAACCCAGAAATTGACCCACGCCATTATGCTCAATTAATATTTGACAAAGGAGGCAAGAGCATACAATAAAGTCAAGACAGTCTCTTCAATAAATGGTGTTGGGAAAATTGAGCAGTTAAAAAGAAAATGAAACTAGGTCACCAGTTTACAACGTACACAATAATAAAATAAAAATGGATGAAAGATTTAAATGTAAGTCATGAAACCATAAAAATATTAGAAGAAACCACAGGCAGCAAAATCCCAGACATCTCTCATAGATATATGTTTGCCGATACATCTCATAGGGCAGAGGAAACTGAGGAGAAAAGGAAGAAATGGGACTACATCAAAATATAAAGCTTCTGCACAGCAAAAGAAACCATCAACAAAATAACAAGGGAGCCTATTGCATGGGAGAACATATTTTCCAATGAAATATCTGATAGGGGGTTAATCTCCAAAATAGATTGGGAACTTATACAACATAACAAAAGGAAGATAAACAATCCAATAAAAAAAAATGGGCAAAGGATCTAAATAGATACTTCTTGAAAGTGGACATACAGAAGGCTAAGAGGCCATATGAAAAAAATGATCAATGCCACTAATCATCTGAGAGATTAAAATCAAAACGAAAATGAGGTACCACCTCACACCTGTCAGAATGGCTACCATCAACAAATCAACAAAGGACAAGTGTTGGCAAGGAGAAAAGCGAACCCTAGTGCACTGTTGGAAATGCAGACTGGTGCAGCTTCCTTTGAAAACAGTATGGAGTTTCCTCAAAACAGTAAAAATGGAACTGCCATTTGACCCAGTCATCCCACTTCTAGGAATATATCCTAAGAAATTGGAAAGAACAATCAGAAAGGATATATGCTTCCCTATGTTCATAGCAGCAAAACTTACAATAGATAAGATTTGGAAACAGCCTAAGTGCCCATCAGTAGATGAGTGGGGAAAAGAAACCTATGATATATCTACACAATGGAATACTATGCAGCTGTAAAAAAGAAAGAATTCTTACCATTTGCAACAGAATGGGTGGACCTGGCAAGTATTATGCTTAATGAGGTTATTTTTTTCCATTGATTTTTAGAGAGAGTGGAAGGGAGAGGGAGAGACAGAAAGAAACACAGATGTGAGAGAGACACATAGATTGGCTGCCTCCTGCATGCCCCCAACCAGGGCCAGGAGCTTGCAACCAAGGTATGTGCCCTTGACCGGAATTGAACCTGTGACCCTGCAGTCCACAGGCTGATACTCTATCCACTGAGCAAAACCAGCTAGGGCCACAAGATTTTTAAATATTTACTCCCACTTCATCAATTGTTTATCTTTCATTTTATTAGTGGATAATTTTGAACCACAAAAGTTTTTAATTTTGATGCAGTTCAATTTATCTATTATTGTTTGTTCCTTGTGCTTTGTGTCATATCTTAATATTCATTGTCAAAATTCCTACATCATGAAGATTTATCCTTAATGTTTCTTCTATGGTTTTTTAATGTTTTACTCTTATGTATGTTTTTAATCCATTTTTAGTTATTTTTTTGTATATGGTGTGAGGCAAGGGTCCAATTGAATTCTCTTGTATATGATTACCCAGTTTTGCCAGTACTCTTTTTGGAAAAGACTATAATTTTCTTCACTAACTGGTCTTGGCACCCTCATCACAAATCAGTTGGCTATAAAATGCCTGGGTTTTTTTTCTAGACACTCAATTCTAATACATTTATCTATATGCATAACTTTTTGTCAGTCACACACTGTCTTGATTATTGTTACCACTTGAATATTTTAAGTTCTGAAAACAGGAAGAGTTAAATCTCCCAATTTAGTCTTTCTCAAGAATATTAGGCTATTCTACATCTCTTGCAGTTCCATATGAATTATAGATTTACCTACTATGTTTCTAAAAAGAAGCCAGTTGGTATACTTGTAGGGATTACATTGAATCTGTAGATCAGTTAAGACTTAGCAATGTCAAGTCTTCTGATTCATAAACATGGGATATTTTAATATTTATATAGATCTTTAATTTCTTTTGACAATGTGTTGTATTTTTTCAGGTTATAAATTGTGCCCTACTTTTGTTAATTTATTCCTACATATTTAACTCTTTTTGATGCTGTTGTGAATGAAATTGTTATGGTAATTCATTTTATGATTTTTTATTGAAATTATATTGGAATACATTTGATTTTTGTATATTGAATTTGTATTCTGCAATCTTACTGAACTTGTTTTTTTAAAATCTTTATTGTTGAGAGTATTATAAATGTTTCTTATCCCCCGCCCTATTGTTCCCCTCTACTTGGTTCCTGCCCTATCCCAAGCCTTCACTACCCTATTTTCTGTGTCCATAGGTAATGCATATAGGCATATAAATTCTTTGGTTAATCTCTTCCCACCCCCCACTACCACCTTCCCTTTGAGATTCCTGAACTTGTTTGTTAGTCCTGATACATTTCTAGTGGATTCCTTATAATTTTTTATGTATAAAATCACATCACCTCTGAATAGAATAGTTTCGTTCTTCTTTCCAATATGGATTCATTGTGTTTATTTTTCTTTCCTAGTTGTCTGGCTAAAACCTCAAGCACAATATTGAATGGAAAGGGTAAGAGCAGACATTCTTGTCCTGTTCCCAATTTTAGCGGGAAAGCATCCAATGTTTCACCATTACATACAATATTAGCTAGGGTTTTTAATGCTATGTATCAGATTGAGGAGTCTTTCTTTAATTCCAAATTTGCTGAGTGCTTTTATCAAGAAAGGGTATTTTATTTTGTCAAAAGCTTTTTCTTTGTCTATTGAGATAATTATGTGCTTTTATTTTAATTTTATTGATATTGTATAACATTAATTGATTTGCTATGTAAATCCTGTATCCTGGGGATAAATCCCAATTAATCATTATATATAACTAGAGGCCCAGTGCACAAAATCTGTGCACTCGGGGCAGGGGGAGGGGGAATACCCCTGCCTAGCCTGTGCCCTCTCACAGTGTGGGAGCCCCACAATCCATTGCTGCAAAGAGGTAGGCCCCACCCATCCATCTGGGGCTTCTTGATGGATTGCTCCAAAGAGGTAGGCCGGAGCCAGGAGTCCCTCCTCTGCACAGTGCGGAGCTGCGGGAACCCCAGGCCTCTCTGTGCAGAGCTGCTGGGCTCTGACTTCTCCGTGCTGTGCACGCAGCATCAAGTCCCCACCCACCCGCGCACACCCGCTGCACACGCAGCCTCCTGGTGATGGATTGTGACAGTGTGAGGGCATTATGGAGTGACGGTGTGAGGGTGTGATGGCCATTTGCATATTAGCTCTTTACTATATAGGATTCTTTTAAGATGTTTCTGAATTTTGCTTGATAGTATTTTATTGAGGACTTTTGTCTCCATATTCATAAGAGATATTGGCCTGTATTTTTTATTTCCTGTGATGTTTTGTTCAGTTTTGGTATCAGAGTAATATTGGCCTTGTATAATGGGATGGAAACTTTCCTCTCAACTTCTATTTTTTTGGAAGAGTTTGCAAAGAATTAGTACTGTCCTGGCTGGGTAGCTCAGTTGGTTAGAGTGTCATCCCAATATGCCAAATTTGTGGGTTTGATGCTTGATATTTGTTCTTACCATAGCAGGCCTCTTCTTATCTGTCTTACCCTCCTGGTTCCCTTCTCTGTGTTTGCTGGCCTACATTTTAGGCCAGTGATGGCGAACCTATGACACGCATGTCAGAGGTGACACACAAACTCATTTTTTTGGTTGATTTTTCTCTGTTACATGGCATTTAAATATATAAAATAAATATCAGAAATATAAATCTTTGTTTTACTATGGTTGCAAATATCAAAAAATTTCTATATGTGACATGGCACCAGAGTTAAGTTAGGGTTTTTCAAAATGCTGACACGCCGAGCTCAAAAGGTTCGCCATCACTGTTCTAGGCTGTATTTTCAATAGAGCTACAAATGTCCTTACAATTCTCTTTTACCAACCTCCACTCTTGTTGAGAACACCCTTAGGTGTAAACTTCTCCAGGAATAAAAAAACTCAGGTTGAGAAGCTAGATACATACACAGTTCCCCTGGGTCACTGCAGGCCATACTCCTTGTAGAACTTCCTGTAAGAAAGACATTCAAACTTTATTAGCATTAGCAGTTTCTTTCACCTACAGAAACCACAAAACCCCCTAATGCTTCTATACACCTAACTCCCCCCTCCTTCAATGTGTAGATTTCACTGTTGCATGGAACCACCTCTAGCTCTTCTTACACAGTCCTTCTTGCCCTACACTCCAGTTATTCAGTGACAACACAGAAGAGCTAATGGGGATAGAAGAGGCAAACAGATAAAGGGAGGAAAGACTTAAGGCTCCTGGACTGATCTCTACATTCCTCTCAAAGTCTCATCCTGCTCCTATAATGAATTTCTCAAACATTTGGGCTGGCTGATTCTCTGGAATGAAGATAACATTCACTTATCCTGCCAAGAATTCTGGCCTCACCTTTCACACTTATGGGATGCTTTGGAATAGAGACTCTTATACTCTGCCTCTTTCTTGTAGCTGTTGGAAGCTGGTAATCTTCAAAACCTCCAAAAGAGCAGAATGCTTGCTTCATGCAGGATGGGCAATTGAGAAGGGGTATCGCTTTATTCCATAGTGGGTCTGAAAAGAAAGAATCTGGGAAAAATGAAAGGAACCGAGGTTTTGTGTATAGCAGACCTAGGTAAAATGTCTACCACTGCCACTTACAGTTGGATGACTTGGAACATCATTTAATCTATCTTATTTATAGGGGTTACTATATACTAATAATCCCTATCATTCATACCTCACAAAATGGTTTGAAGCTCAGATGAATTATCTATAATAATAAAAGCATAATATGCTGATTAGACTGGACGTCCTTCTAGATGAAGCCGGGGTTGCGAGGCAAGCCCGGGTCCCAGGTGCCTGCTGGTGGCCGGAAGGAAGCCTGGGTCCTGGGTGACAGAGGGAAGCTGATGCCAGCAGCTGGGGCAGTGGTTCTCAACCTTCCTAATGCCGCAACCCCTTAATACAGTTCCTCATGTTGTGGTGACCCCCAACCATAAAATTGTTTTTGTTGCTACTTCATAACTGTAATTTTGCTATTGTTATGAATTGTAATGTAAATATCTGATATGCAGGATGTATTTTCATTGTTACAAATTGAACATAATTAAAGCACAGTGATTAATCACAAAACAATATATAATTATTTATTGTGAAACATTTATTTCTAACTACAAATAAATGAAATTTTGTCTTGAAGCATGGTGTAGCATGGGTAACAGTCTTAATATAGCAACAGTAAACTACATTGCTACATTTTGCGACAGTATGCGTAAAAAGCCAATGTCAGTGTGAAGGTTGAGATTGCTTCTTTCTCACCAGATCAGAAATTCTCGGGACAGTCTTTGCAAGAGCAAAACGAAGATCATCTTCCACAACAAGTCTACTTCTGTATTTAGACTTGATAACCAACAAGCTGGAAAACCCTGTTTCACAAAGATATGTTGTTGGAAATGGAAGAAGAAGGCACAACACAGTCTCAGACAGAACAGGATATGACTGTAAACACTTGATCCAGAATTTTGTAACTGGCATTGTAGAGAAATCAGTTCTTGCTGCATCGTTGTTAATAAGTTCAATGAACTCCTCTCGTGCTGTCTCAGGAACATCTTCAACTTGGACCGTGAATGGGCTTCTGGCAAATGCAAATGGGGTGTCAGGTAGATTTGGAAAGTACGATGAAATTTCATCTGCAAGCATGTGCTAGTGTTCTTTCACAGAAATTATCATCGTAATCCTTTTGTCTGGTTCAATGTCATGTTCCTCAAAGAAAGAAGATAAGGTAGGCAACATGTAAATTTTATTTTCATCCAATTTTTTTTTTTTTGCCAAAGCTGAAGTTATTTCAGTTGGAATAATCGGATCTTTTCAGACAAATCAAGGCATGTTGCATTTGGTCCTTGCAATGATAAATTTAACTCATCAAGATGGCAAATATGTCAACCAAGTAAGTTATTTTCTGCAGTTCACTTTTATTGCTGAAAAGTGCTTTGAACTGTGCTTTCTGATTAAAAAACGTTCTGAGTTCATCACGAAGCTCAAAAACACGTTTTAAATTTTTTCCTCTCGACAACCATCTCACTTCAGTGTGAAATAGCAGAGCATTGTTCAGCACATCTAACTCATTGCACAGTTGCGAAAACAGTCGACTGTTTAAAGTGCTCGCCTTTACAAAATTGACACAACTTATGATGCTTTTCATTACTTCTTGTAACTCTTGTGGCAGGGTCTTCATTGCTAATATTTGCCAATGAATCATACAGTGAGTTTCGATGACTTTTGATGACTCATTCAGTACCAAACGTTGAAATCCAAGAGATCTTATGCTCTTTCAGAAATGAACCAACTGTGTCAAATACATCATGTACAGTAGTTGTCATTTCAAGAGGTTTGCAAAAAAGAAACTCATCTTTAAAGTCGCCATCATTAATATACCTCACATAATCCAGTAACTGTGAACAGTTTGCAACATCTGTAGATTCATCAAGCTGGATACTAAATATTGGAAGTGGAGCAGATTTAATTTCCTGGATTACCTGATCAAGAATATCAGCAGACATGTCATCTATTCTTCTGCGGACAGTGTTGTTAGGGAAGGAAATTGCACTCAATTTCGTAACAAATTCATCTCCGATCATAACTCGAACAATGTCTTTGGCCACTGGCAACAGTAAATCCTCAGCAATGGGGTGAGGTTTCATAGCTCTGGCAATTCTGAGTGCCACCATATATGAAGCTTCAATGGCTGCTACGTTTTGTTTGTGGTACTTGCCACCAGTGTCAAGTCTGGCTTTCTTGAGTCCATCAGCTTTGCTTCTAAAATAGTTGGTATCCTTGTCGGCAAAGATCGGATGCTTGCTGTCAAAATGGTGTTTTAGTTTGTTCAGCTTCATAGATTCAGCTGATAGAACTTCACAACAAATAACACATTGTGGTTTCTCAATTCCTGCTGTAATTATTGAGGTAAAACCATACTGTAAAAAATCCTCACTATATTTTCTTTTCTTAACGTTCTTCTCTACATGATCCATTGTCATGGGATGGTTTGCTAATGAAAATAATATATAACAATAGCTTTAATAATAAAAAAGGTGATACATAGCATAGTTTCAATACAGTTCATTAAAGTTTCCTATGATTTACCATTCTCTGTGTTGTGTTTTTTTTTTACATACCTGTCACTATCACAAGGGGGCAGTATTCACATCAACCACAGCTGAATATAAAAAGATCAATCAGCATCCAGATTAAGTTCCCATGGTACAGATTTTTTTTTTTTTTTTGCAGTAGTTGATGATTTTACAGTACATAATTTAAAATTTACTCAGTAATTATAATTCATGAAGTGTCGTTTTACCTCCAATACTGCTGCTTTCAACACAGTGGCTGCTTTTAACAGAGTAGCTGCTTTCAACACAGCAGCTGCTTTCTACACAGTAGCTGCTCACTACACATGTGTGACTGGTCCGCATAAGTACATTATGGTGCCAACCCTGTCACATACACCTGTATTTGTACGGGGTGTATGTGATGGGGTTGGCGTGATGATGTCATCATGCCAGGTACTCATGTGGGCGTATCTGCATGTGGGCGGACCCCCCTGGAAACGGATAGAGGAGCGGTGTCTCGGTTCCTAAGACCATCGAAAATATGTGTTTTCCGATGGTCTTAGGAGACCCCTGGAAAAGGGTCATTCGACCCCCAAAGGGAACGTGACCCAAAGGTTGAGAACCGCTGAGCTTGGGGAAGGAAGGCTTACTCTTGCAAGAATTTCATGCATAGGGCCTTTAGTATATATATAATCAATCTGCATCTATGAGATTTTGTGTTTTTCTGCTTAATCCCATCACCTTTTACATCCTGCTCCCCTCTCCACTCTGACAGCTGAGTCTGTTCCATGTATCCATACCTCTGTTTCTATTTTGTTCATCAGTTTATTTATTTTTTTGTTGTGTTAACTGTTGCCATTTTTAAAAATATATTTCTTATTATTGATTGTATTACAGATATCTCCCATTTCCTGCACCCCCTTCCCTCTTCTCCTCCCAGCCCCTCCCCACCCCCAGGTCTTTATTACACTATTGCCCGTGTTAATGGGCTATGCATATCCTATATAATAAAAGGCTAATATGCAAATTGACTGAATGGCAGAATGACCAGTTGCTATGACACACACTGACAAAGGACAGACACTCAATACAGGAGCTGCCTCCTGGTGGTCAGTGTGCTCCCACAGGGGGGGCACCACTCAGCCAGAAACCAGGCTCACAGCTGGCAAGCACAGCAGAGGTGGCTGAAGCCTCTCCCGCCTCTGTGGCAGCGCTAAGGATGTCCGAGTGACATCCCCCGAGGGCTCCCGGACTGTGAGAGGGCATAGGCCGGGCTTAGGGACCCCCTCTCTAAGTGCACGAATTTCGTGCACTGGGCCGCTACTAAGTATGTAAGTTCTTTGGTTTCTCTCTTCTTGTCTCCCCAACCCATATCAAGATATGTTCTATGCTTCCATGCTTCAAGTGTTATTTTGTTGGCCAATTCATTTTGTTAATTAGATTCCACAAATAAGTGAGATAATGTGATATTTGTCTTTCTCAGTTTGGCTTATTTCACTTCACATAATATTTTCCAAGTCTATCCATGCTATCCCAAAGGGTAAGAGATCCCTCTTTTTTACAGTTGCATAGTATTCTATAGTGTAAATGTCCAACAGCTTTTTTATCCATTCATCTACTGATGGGCACTTAGACTGTTTCCAAACCTTAGCTATTATTTTTTTTAAAAAAATATCTTTGTTGTTGAAAGTATTACCTATGTTCTCTTTTCCTCCCATTGACCCCCTCCAGCCTGTCCCTGACCCCCACTTCAGGACTTCACCACCCTATTGTCTGTGTCCATAGGTTATGAATATATGCATACAAGTTCTTTTGTTTCCCCCCTCCCATGCCCCCCTCTGAGATTCTGCACTCTGTTACATGCTTCCATGTCTCTGGATCCACCCCGTTCATCAGTTTATTTTGGTAATTAGATTCCACATATGAGTGATATCATGTGATACTTGTCTTTCTCTGACTGGCTTATTTTGCTTAGCATAATACTCTCTAGGTCCCTCGATGCTGTCTCAAAGTGTAAGAGATTCTTCTTTTTTACTACTGCACAGTATTCCAAGGTATAAATGTACCACAGTATTTTTACTCATTTGTCTATTGCTGGGCACTTGGGCTGTTTCCAAATACTAGTTATTGTAAATAATGCTGTTATGAACATAGGGGTGCATACATTCTTTCTGATAGGTGTTTCAGGTTTCTTAGGATATATTCCCAAAAGTGGTATTGCTGGGTCAAATGGAAGTTCCATTTTTAATTTTTTGAGGAATCTCCATACTGTTTTCCATAGTGGCTGCACCAATTTGCATTTCTACCAGCAGTAAACTAGAGTTCCCTTTTTTTTTTTTTTTTTTAATTAAATCTTTATTGTTCAGATTATTACATTTGTTCCTCTTTTTCCCCCCCCCATAACTCCCCTCCTCCCAGTTCCCGCCCCACCCTCCGCCCTCACTCCCCACCCACTGTCCTCATCCATAGGTGCACGATTTTTGTCCAGTCTCTTCCCGCATCTCCCACACCCCTTTCCCCCCCAGGAATAGTCAGTCCATTCCCTTTCTATGTCCCTGATTCTATTATAATCACCAGTTCATTCTGTTCATCAGATTATTTATTCACTTGATTCTTAGATTCACTTGTTGATAGATGCATATTTGTTGTTCATAATTTGTATCTTTACCTTTTTCTTCCTCTTCCTCTTCTTAAAGGATACCTTTCAGCATTTCATATAATCCTGGTTTGGTGGTGATGAACTCCTTTAGCTTTTCCTTATCTGTGAAGCTCTTTATCTGACCTTCAATTCTGAATGATAGCTTTGCTGGATAAAGTAATCTTGGTTGTAGGTTCTTGGTATTCATCACTTTGAATATTTCTTGCCACTCCCTTCTGGCCTGCAAAGTTTCTGTTGAGAAATCAGCTGACAGTCGTATGGGTATTCCCTTGTAGGTAACTGAGTTTCTTTCTCTTGCTGTTTTTAAGATTCTCTCTTTATCTTTTGCTCTTGGCATTTTAATGATGATGTGTCTTGGTGTGGTCCTCTTTGGATTCCTTTTGTTTGGGGTTCTCCGCGCTTCTTGGACCTGTAAGTCCATTTCTTTCACCAGGTGGGGGAAGTTTTCTGTCATTATTTCTTCAAATAGGTTTTCAATATCTTGCTCTCTCTCATCTTCTGGCACCCCTATAATTCTGATGTTGGTACGCTTGAAGCTGTCCCAGAGGCTCCTTACACTATCCTCGCATTTTTGGATTCTTTTTTCATTTTGCTTTTCCGGTTGGGTGTTTTTTGCTTCCTCGCATTTCAAATCATTGACTTGATTCTTGCGCTCCTCTGGTCTGCTGTCGGGAGTCTGTATAATATTCGTTATTTCAGTCCGTGTATGCTTAATTTCTAGTTGGTTCCCCAATATAAGATCGAGGGTCTCATTAGTTTTCTTGTAGATCTCATTAAGTTTATCGGCGGCTTCTAAACAGTTCTTGAGAGACCTTAAAAGTGTGGTTCTGAACTCTATATCTTCCATTGACAATTTTGTCCTGTTTCTTTGTCTCTGCATTTTGTTATGCTTCCTTGGTGCACCCCCTAGTGGTCTTTGTTCGCAGTCTTATAGTTAAATCTTGATTGTTGTAGCTAATTCCAGGGAGGGTTTGACCTCCAGGCCAAGTGGCTATGAGAATCAGCTGTGTCAGCAGTGAGAGAACTTCTGTCCTCTAGGGAGGTGCTAATCTAGCCTTTGCCTGAGGCTATCCGGCAAATGCCTCTGTGCAGGGCTTGGGCGGGGCGGGTCGAACAGGATCAACAGGGTGGGCCAGAGAGAGCAGTTATGGCAGCTCTCAGTCCTGTCCCCAGGGGCTCTGCCTCTCTGAGTCCCAGCACCCGCTGCAAAGCTCAGAGAGAAAGCTGCACTCGCTCTGACCGAAGCCAGACAGTCCCGCTTCTCCCGTTTGAGTCTGGGTCCCTAGAGACTCGCCCGGATCTGGAGCTCAGATTCTGCGACTCCCTCCCAATTGAAAACGCCAACCGCGCCCTCTGCCGCCAGCCCGCTCCGCGCACTCTGCACCTCAGAATTTGACTTCAGCACTGGGCCTCCTCTGAGTGTCCGTATGCGTTTCTCTTTCCTCCTAGTTGTAGGACTTCCACTCAGCCAGCATTCCTGTGGTTCTGGGTGATGTCCCTTCCGTTTTTTGGTTTCACTTTTTTTCTTTTTTTCTTTTCTTTTTTTTTTTTTTTTTATTGCTTAAAGTATTACAAAGGGTATTACATATGTGTCCATTTTATCCCCCCGCCCTAGACAGTCCCCTAGCCTCCCCTATCCCCCAATGTCTTATGTCCACTGGTTATGCTTATATGCATGCATACAAGTCCTTTAGTTGATCTCTTACCCCCCTACCTCCTGCTCCGCAACCCTCCCCGGCCTTCCTGCTGCAGTTTGACAATCTGTTTGAGGCAGCTCTGCCTCTGTATCTATTATTGTTCAAAAGTTTATAATGGTCTCTATTATCCATGAATGAGTGAGATCATGTGGTATGGAACTCCCATTTGACCCTGTGATCCCACTTCTAGGAATATATCCCAAGAAACCAGAAACACCAATCAGAAAGGATATATGCACCCCTATGTTCATAGCAGCACAATTCACCATAGCTAAGATCTGGAAACAGCCTAAGTGCCCATCAGTAGATGAATGGATCAGAAAACTGTGGTACATCTACACGATGGAATACTATGCTGCTCTAAAAAGGAAGGAACTCTTACCATTTGCAACGTCATGGATGGAACTGGAGAGCATTATGCTAAGTGAAATAAGCCAGTCAATGAAGGAAAAATACCACATGGTTTCACTTTTGAAGTAGTTGTTCAAAGCAGCAAACTCCAGCGTTAACCTATGCCGCCATCTTGGTTCCTCACGTTATACTTTGAGTTCCCTTTTCTTCACATCCTTGTCAGCATTTGCTGTTTGTTGACTTTTTGATGGTAGCCATTCTGACAGGTGTGAGGTGATATCTCATTGTGGTTTCAATTTTTATTTCTCTGATGATTAGT
The DNA here is from genome assembly GCF_014108235.1 of Myotis myotis. Taxonomy (NCBI): domain Eukaryota; kingdom Metazoa; phylum Chordata; class Mammalia; order Chiroptera; family Vespertilionidae; genus Myotis; species Myotis myotis. The sequence continues at coordinate 92,472,867 of NW_023416346.1, forward strand.
GCCTTTGAGCATTTTTTATGTCTCTTGACCATTCATATGTCCTCTTTGGAGAAATGTCTATTTAGGTCTTCTTCTTCTTCTTTTTTTAATTCTTTATTGTTTAAAGTAGTACATGAGTCTCCCTTTTTCCCCCCCATTGAAATAAGCCAGTCAGAGAAAGATAAATGTCACATGATCTCACTTATTTGTAGGTTTTCTTCTTATTTTTTAAAAAATATATTTTATTGATTTTTTACAGAGAGGAAGGGAGAGGGATAGAGAGTTAGAAACATCGATCAGAGGGAAACATCGATCAGCTGCCTCCTGCACACTCCCTACTGGGTATGTGCCTGCAACCAATGTACATGCCCTCAACCGGAATCGAACCTGGGACTCTTGAGTCCGGAGGCCGAAGCTCTATCCACTGAGCCAAACCGGTTAGGGCTTCTTCTTATTTTTTGATTGGATTGTTTGCCTTCCTTTTGTGTTATTGGCTAACTCAGGCGTTCTTTATATATTTTGGATATTAACCCCTTCTTAGATGTATCATTGGCAAATATATTCTCCCATCCAGTGGGTTCCCTTTTCATTTTGATGGTGGTTTCTTTTGCTGTTCAGAAACATTTTATTTTGATGTAGTCCCATTTGTTTATTTTCTCCTTAGTTTCTTTTGCCCTAGGAGATGTATCAGTAAACATATTGCTATGTGACATGTCTGATATTTTACTTCCTATGTTCTTCTCTAAAATTTTTCTGGTTTCATGCCTTACATTTAAGTCTTTTATACACCTTGAGTTTATTCTTGTTTATGGTGTAAGTTGGTGGTCTAGTTTCATCTTTTTGCATGAATCTGTCCAGTTTTTCCAGCACCATTTGTTGAAGAGACTGTCTTTATTCTATTATATGTCCTTGCCTCCTATGTCAAATATTAATTGACCATAATGGTTTGTCAGTTTCTGGGGTTTCTGTTCTGATCCATTGGTCTATATGCCTGTTCTTGTGCCAGTACCAAGATGTTTTGTTTATAATGGCTTTAAAGTATAGTTTGATATCTGGTATTGTGATCCCTCTTCCTTCGTTCTTCTTTCTCAAGATTGCTACAGCTATTTGGGGTCTTTTATGGTTCCATGTAAATTTTTGGAGTTCTAGCTCTGTGAAGAATTGCATTGGTATTTTACTAGGGATTATGTTAAATCTGTAGATTGCTTTGGGTAATATGGACATTTTAATGATGTTAATTTGACAATCCTTGGACATAGTATCCTCTTCCATTTGTTCGTATCTTCCCTTATTTTTTTTTTTCAATGTCCTATGGTTTCCCAAGTATAGGTCTTTTACCTCCTTGATTAAATTTATTCCTAGGTATATTTTGTTATTGATATTGTTGTTGTTGCAATGGTAAATGGGATTGCTTTTTTAGCTTCTCTTTCTGAGAGTTCATTATAGGTGTATAAAAATGCCATCAATTTGTGCATGTTGATTTTGTAGCCCAATACCTTGCCAGATTCATCTATTAAGTCTAAACTCCTGTCTTTCGGGTTTTGATGTACAATATCATGCCATCTGTGAATAATGACAGTTTTATTTCCTCCTTCTAATTTGTATGCCTTTTATCTCTTCATGTTGTCTGGTTGCTGTGGCTAGGACTTCCAGTACTGTATTGAATAAGAGTGGTGAAAGCAGACATTATTTCCTTGTTCATATTCTTGAGGGAAATTCTTTTAGTTTTTGCCCATTGAGTATGATGTTGGCTGTAGGTTTGTGATATATGGCCTTTATTATGTTGAGGTATGGTCCCTCTATTTCCACTTTACTGAGAGTTTTTATCAAAACAGGACTGGATTTTATCGAATGCTTTTTCTGCATCAATTGATATTATCATGTGATTTTTATCTTTCAATTTGTTAATGCAATGTATCACATTTATTGATTTGCAAATACTGTACCAGCCTTGCATCCCCAGAATAAATCCCACTTGGTCATGGTGAATGATCTTTATATATTGATTTCAGAGAGAAGGGAGAGGGAAAGAGAAATAGAAACATCAATGATAAGAGAAAATCATTGATTGGCTGCCTCCTGCACACCCCCTACTGGGAATCAAGCCTGAAACCAGGCATGTGTTCTCATTGGCAACCCCCCAGAGCTGAGGTACCTCTCCAGAACCAGCCAGGTATCTCTGTGGGAACCAGCCAGCCCTTTCATGCCTCCGCCCTTCCTGCCAGTCACTGTGTTGTCTCCCTTGGTTATCTTTCTGTCCTTGGTTATCATAGTTCTCTCCAGCTAGTCTTCAGTTGATTATTCAGGATGTTTTCTGGTTTTTGTATTTTAGTTGTAATTCCAGTTTGGTCCTGGGAACACGACAGGTGGAGATGGACCTCAGAGTGCCTCAGACTGACTACAGCTACAACAGGATGCTGAGAGCCAAACCTGGACAGCTCCTGACATTGGCCGATACAAAAGTTACTCTTGGGAGGCCTGTAATCAGTATAAAAAACAGTGAGCCTCAGACAATATAATCTGCCTAGTTGAACTTTACTTGGCTGTTTTTTTTCTTTTTTCAATATTTTCCTTATTGAAAATATTTTTCAATATTTTCCCCTTTTTATTGCTTAGGTATTATTATTGCTAATATTTTTTCTCTTTTCTCTCGTTTCTTTCATATCTCTTATTGGCTTCCATTCTTTTCTTACTCTATCTTTTTTTCTTTCCATTCTTTCTTTCACTTTGTCTTTCTTCCTCTTCTTTTTACTTTGCATATTTTTTCTTTCTTTATCTGCCTTCATGTATTTTTTTTACATTTTAATTTTCCTACTCTCTACTCTTATTTTTTGCTCTCCACTTTTCCCTTCAGAATATTTTTTCTGACCCTTTTCTTTTCCAGTATTCTCTTTATTTTTTATTTTACTGTTAGTATTATTATCTTTTTCTCTCTTTCATTTTTGTTTATTGTTCTTGTTCTCTTATCCCTTTCCTAATTCTCTTTTCTTTTGTGGTTGTCAGGATCTATTGTATGCTTTTGTATGTTTCCTGCTTGTTTGGTTTTGTTTGTTTTGCCCTGTCACCACCTGTACAGCAGCTTGCATAACATAGTTATGGCTGAGCCTTACAGTTACCAATCTGAGAGAAGAGCCCACCCACAAATGGGAAAACAATAATCAAGATCCAATTAAAACAGGATAATCCAAATAACCCACAAAAGTGTCACTCCTAGAGTATCTAGCTCAGTAATTCAAGGAGACTTCACCACTGGGTGTCACAGGACATTTACTACAAAAGCCCAAACCACGAAAAATGAGTCATAATAAATATAGCCACAAACACAAAGAAACAACTAAAATGGAGAGACAAATAAATTAAGAGAAGAAAAACTGCCTGAAAACAACCTGAGATGGATGTAAGCAAATGATCATGCATAGAATTCAGAGTAATGGTTATAAAGATGCTCAAGGAACTTAGTGAGAACTACTATATCACCATGAAAAAGGACACAAAAAGCATGAATAAGAAACAGGCAGAGATGAAGAATACTATATCTGACATCAAGAATATGGACACATTCAGGAAGATGGCGGCGGTATAGGCAGACGCGTCCCAGGTCGTGTCCCTGAGCAAATGGAGTGAGCAGCTGAAACTAGTAACATCCACCCCGAATTGGCGAAATTCCTCAGCTGGCGAGACAGTTTACAGCCGGGAAGAGCAGAACTCCCCTGGAAAGGTAAAAAAACCAGGGATTTGGGCAGGAAAGTTTGCCAGACCTCTGAGCCCAGAGAGTCGGAGGGAGACCGCGTGGCAGACAGCCGCGTCCCTTGGTACAGGCACAGCCCCTAACAGGGGAAAGGAGAACCTCGGGATTCCTGGCGCTGCCGGGGGAATTGAGAGCTCGGTCTGTGATCACAGAGGACTGAGCCTAAAGGGGGCAGCCTGAAGAGCTGATCAGACCATGCAGTCCCGGTAAGAGAAGAAGCTTACAGAAACCAAGCCTTCCCTGTTTCCGCGGCCGGCGTTTGTTTGTTTGTTTTCACTGAACCCTGTTCATGGGACATTTCGGATACAGACACTCACCTGTGCTGAAGAGAGGGAGAGTGTGCGGAGGAGTGGAATCTGGGGAGAGACTGAGGAGAGAAGGGGGGCCGGGAGAGGTGGCAGCGAATTGAGTGCTGAGACACCCCTGAGCCCACGTCTGAGGCAGCCATTCTCTCCGGAGAGTGAGACTCCTCCCCCCAGCCCCCAGGCAAGGAGCACAGCCACACCCAGATTCCACCCTGTAGGAGATCAAGGATTAAAATAACCTGATCAGTCCCTGGGAGTTAACAGGGTCTGGCCTATAGAGGGATTTTCAATCCCAGCAACAACACAGCACTGGTAACTCTTACGCAGCCAGCTCTGGGCAGTGAACTTCCACTGGACAGAGAGGCCCTGTATCCTCAGAGGCCAACCCCAGAACACTGCCACCCAGAGGCTGACCCACAAACTGACTCTTTGCTAAATACAAAATAAGGCAGTCTGGGAAACAAATGCGGCTTGCTTTAAAATAAGGACTGTGGTTTACAACACAGAGGAACAGTGTATCGCAGGGAAACTCAACACTCTCCTGAATACCTGGCAGGTCTAAGGCGAGCCACACTGAAGAATAGAAGAACCGAAGGACCTTCACTACTGCAATATTTTTTTTTTCTTTTTTCACCTTTTAACTAAGAAACCAATTTTTTTTCTTTTTTTTTTCTTTTTTTTTTTCTTTTCCTCTTCTTCTTTTTTTTTCTTTTTTTTTCTTTTTTTTTCTTCTTTTTTCCATCACCTGATTTTACCCTTTTAATTACTACCTTCTTATTTTTAACCAGTATTATTACTGCTACCATTTTACCATTTTTTTTAAAAGTGCCATTTTATTTTCTCTTTATTTTATTTTGGGATTAGTGTTCTCCATTCTATTTTCATCGTTATATTATTGGTTGTTTCTAGTTTGCATTTATCTCCAGGGAGCTGTTGCTGGAATTTGTTGGGATTAATGGCTGTTCTATAGGAGCATTCTCCTCATATAAAAAGTCTCTTCCCCTCTTCCACTTCATTCTCTCTTTTCGCTCTTTTTTTTTCTTTTCCTTTCTTTTCTCGCTTTTACTTTCCCCCCTCCTTTTTCCCACTTTCATTTTTGCACTCCTTTTTTTGGTCCCTAATTTTCTTTTCTTTTTTCTCTTTTCTCTTTTTCTCTTCCTTCTTCCTTATCCCCTAATTCTCTTAATTCAGGTGGTCACCTTTATTTGGGGTTATTAATATCGTGAATATATTTGTGTATAGTGCCTGGTACGTGGTGCCTTGTTGTGTTGTATTTTGTGCCTTTAAATCAACACAGCAGATCCAAGCAACAGCAACCTCCTGAGCACCACACCCTCTGCTGAGGAACAGCAGCTGTACGTGAAACCTCGCCCCACCAGCCAGAAGAGCCACCACAGCTGTGAACAGCACCCACCAGAGGAGTTGCTGCCAACTGAAGAGCAGCTGCTACCGCAACCGCCCGAAGAGGAACCGCAGACCAAGGAGTCACTGCCACCAAGGGAGCAGCCACTGAACGACTCAACGTCTAGATATGTCAGTGAGATCAAACATGGGTAGACAAAGAAACCCCCAAAGGAAAGAGAAGGAGGACTCTCCAGAAAAGCAGCTAAGTAATACAGAGGCATGCAACATGACAGAAAAAGAATTCAGAATAAGGGTCCTAGAGTGCATAAACCGGATGGAGGAAAAAATCGACAACCTCAGCAAGAAGCAAGAAGAAACAGATGAAAAAATCGATAACATATGGAAGAAGCTAGAAGAAACAGATGAAAAAATCGATAACATATGGAAGAAGCTAGAAGAAACAGATGAAAAAATCAACAACTTAAGTAAGACCCAAGAAGATATGAAGAGTGATATAGCTGCAATGAAAAACTCCATTGAAAGTATCAACAGTAGACTAGGAGAAGCGGAGGACCGAATTAGTGATTTAGAAGACAAGGAAGCAAAACACACCCAAAATGTACTGCAATTGGAGAAAAAAATGAAAAGACAGGAGGAGAGCCTAAGGGAGCTTTGGGACAACATGAAACGAAACAACATACGAATAATAGGGGTACCAGAACAACAGAAGGATGAACAAGGATTAGAAAACCTATTAGAAGAAATAATATCAGAAAACTTCCCTGAGGTGGGGAAGAAAAAAGTCACACAAGCCCAGAGAGTCCCAAACAAGGTGAACCCAAAAAGACCCACACCAAGACACATCATAATTACCATGGCAAATGTTCAGGACAAAGAGAGAATCTTACAGGCTGCAAGAGAGAGACGGAAAGTTACATACAAGGGATCTCCCATTAGATTGTCAAATGATTTCTCAACAGAAACACATCAGGCCAGAAAAGAATGGACGGAAATTTACAAAGTGATGCAAAGCAAAGGACTGAATCCAAGAATACTCTATCCAGCAAGGCTATCATTCAAACTTGAAGGGGAAATAAGAAGCTTCACAGACAAAAAAAGGCTAAGGGAGTTTATCACCACCAAGCCAGCAATGCAAGCAATGCTAAAGGGACTGGTATAAAAATAAGAAATAAAAAGCTCAGAAAGAAAACAGCCACACAAAAACAGAAATGCCTACAAACAAGTACCTTTCAATAATAACTTTAAACGTAAACGGACTAAATGCTCCAAACAAAAGACATCGAGTGGCTGAATGGATAAAAAAACATGACCCATACATCTGCTGTCTACAAGAAACCCACCTCATTAGAAGGGACTCACACAGACTGAAAGTGAAAGGATGGAAAAATATCTTTCAGGCAAATGGAAAGGAAAAGAAAGCTGGGGTAGCAATACTTATATCGGACAAAATAGACCTCAAAGTGAAGGCCATAACAAGAGATAAGGAAGGCCACTTCATAATACTAAAGGGATCAATACAACAAGAAGATATAATCCTGGTAAACATATATGCACCCAATGCAGGAGCACCCAAATTCATAAAAAAACTCCTGGAAGATATCAAAGGAGACATCGACAACAATACAATCATAGTAGGGGACTTTAATACACCACTGACAGCACTGGATAAGTCCTCTAGACAAATAATCAGCAAAGATACAGCAATCCTAAATGACTCACTAGATCAGATGGACTTAATAGACATCTTCAGAACACTTCACCCGAAAGCCAGGGAATATACATTCTACTCAAATGCTCATAGGACATATTCAAAAATAGACCACATATTGGGTCACAAGCAAAGTATCCCCAAATTCAAGAAAATTGAAATCATAAAAAGCGTCTTCGCAGACCACGATGGCATAATATTACAAATAAACTACAATAAAAACAACCCAAAATACTCAAACACCTGGAAGCTGAATAGCATGCTATTAAATATTGATTGGGTTACCAATGAAATCAAAGAAGAAATTCGAAACATCCTGGAAACTAATGACAATGAAAACACAACAATCCAAAACCTATGGGACACAATGAAAGCAGTCCTGAGAGGGAAGTTTATAGCTCTACAGGCCTATCTCAACAAACAAGAAAAAATGGTAGTAAATCATCTAACTCTACAACTCAAAGAATTAGAAAGAGAGCAACAAGAAAACCCCAGAGTGAGCAGAAGGAAGGAGATAATAAAGATTAGAGCAGAAATAAATGACATAGAGACCAAAAAAACAATACAGAAAATCAATGAAACCAAGAGCTGGTTCTTTGAAAGGATAAACAAGATTGACAAACCTCTAGCCAGACTCACCAAGAAGCAAAGAGAGAGGACCCAAATAAACAAAATCAGAAACGATAGAGGCGAAATAACAACAGACCCCACAGAAATACAAATGATTGTTAAAAAATACTATGGACAGCTCTACTCCAACAAACTAGACAACCTGGAGGAAATGGACAAATTCCTAGAAAAATACAACATTCCAAAACTCAATCAGGAAGAATCTAAAAATCTCAACAGGCCAATAACTATGGAAGAAATTGAAGCAGTCATCAAAAAGCTTCCAGCAAACAAAAGCCCAGGACCAGACGGCATCACAGGGGAGTTTTACCAAACATTCAAGGAAGAACTAAAACCTATCCTCCTCAGACTACTACAAAAAATTCAAGAGGAAGGAACACTTCCAAGCTCATTCTATGAAGCCAGCATCACCCTAATACCAAAACCAGGTAAAGACAACACAATGAAAGAGAATTACAGGCCAATATCCCTCATGAACATAGATGCCAAAATCCTCAACAAAATCTTAGCAAATCGGATCCAGCAGTACATCAGAAAGATCATACACCATGACCAAGTAGGATTTATCCCAGGGATGCAAGGATGGTACAATATCCGCAAATCAATAAACGTGATACATCACATAAACAAATTGAAAGAAAAAAACCACATGGTCATATCAATTGATGCAGAAAAAGCATTTGACAAAATTCAACACCCATTTTTGATAAAAGCTCTCAGCAAGGTGGGAGTAGAAGGATCATACCTCAACATAATAAAAGCCATATATGACAGGCCCACAGCCAGCATCATACTCAATGGACAAAAACTAACACCATTTCCCCTAAGAACAGGAACAAGACAGGGATGCCCCCTCTCACCACTCCTGTTCAACATAGTACTGGAAGTGTTAGCCATTGCAATTCGGCAAGAAGAAGAAATAAAAGGCATCCAAATTGGAAAAGAGGAAGTAAAACTGTCTTTATTTGCAGACGACATGATATTATACATACAAAACCCTAGAGACTCCATCAAAAAGCTAATGGACTTAATACATGAATTTGGCAATGTAGCAGGATACAAAATTAACCCCAAGAAATCCGAGGCATTTCTATACACCAATAGTGATCTTTCAGAAAGAGAGATTATAAAAACAATCCCGTTTACCATCGCACCAAAAAAATTAAGCTACCTAGGAATAAACTTAACTAAAGAGGTAAAAGACCTCTACTCAGAAAACTACAGGACGTTGAAAAAAGATATAGAGGAAGACATAAACAGATGGAAGAACATACCGTGTTCATGGATTGGTAGAATCAACATCATTAAAATGTCCATACTACCCAAAGCAATCTATAAATTCAACGCACTTCCCATTAAAATACCAACGGCATACTTCAGAGATCTAGAACGAACTCTCCAAAAATTCATCTGGAATAAAAAAAGACCTCGAATAGCTGCAGCAATCCTGAAAAAGACCAAAGTAGGTGGGATCTCAATACCAGATATCAAGATGTATTACAAAGCCACTGTTCTCAAAACTGCCTGGTACTGGCACAAGAATAGGCATATAGATCAATGGAATAGAATAGAGAGCCCAGAAATCGGCCCGAACCAATATGCTCAATTAATATTTGACAAAGGAGGCAAGAACATACAATGGAGCCAAGATAGTCTCTTCAATAAATGGTGCTGGGAAAATTGGACAGATATATGCAAGAAAATAAAACTAGACCACCAACTTACACCATACACAAAAATAAACTCAAAATGGATAAAGGACTTAAATGTACGACAGGAAACTATAAAAATTCTAGAAGAATCCAAAGGCAACAAAATCTCAGACATATGCCGAAGCAATTTCTTCACTGATACAGCTCCTAGGGCACTTGAAACTAAAGAGAAAATGAACAAATGGGACTACATCAAAATAAAAAGCTTCTGCACAGCAAAAGAAACCATCAACAAAACAACGAGAAAACCCACTGTGTGGGAAAACATATTTGCCAATGTCATATCCGATAAGGGCCTAATCTCCAAAATTTATAGGGAACTCATACAACTTAACAAAAGGAAGATAAACAATCCAATCAAAAAATGGGCAAAGGACCTAAATAGACACCTTTCAAAAGAGGACATTCAGAAAGCCAAGAGACATATGAAAACATGCTCAAAGTCACTAATCATCCGAGAGATGCAAATCAAAACAACAATGAGGTACCATCTCACACCTGTCAGACTGGCTATCATCAACAAATCAACAAACGACAAGTGCTGGAGAGGATGTGGAGAAAAAGGAACACTTGTGCACTGCTGGTGGGAATGCAGACTGGTGCAGCCACTATGGAAGACAGTATGGAGTTTCCTTAAAAAACTGAAAATGGAACTCCCATTTGACCCTGCGATCCCACTTCTAGGAATATATCCCAAGAAACCAGAAACACCAATCAGAAAGGATATATGCACCCCTATGTTCATAGCAGCACAATTCACCATAGCTAAGATCTGGAAACAGCCGAAGTGCCCATCAGTAGATGAATGGATTAGAAAACTGTGGTACATCTACACGATGGAATACTATGCTGCTGTAAAAAGGAAGGAACTCTTACCATTTGCAACGTCATGGATGGAACTGGAGAGCATTATGCTAAGTGAAATAAGCCAGTCAATGAAGGAAAAATACCACATGATCTCACTCATTCATGGATAATAGAGACCATTATAAACTTTTGAACAATAATAGATACAGAGGCAGAGCTGCCTCAAACAGATTGTCAAACTGCAGCAGGAAGGCCGGGGAGGGTTGCGGGGCAGGAGGTAGGGGGGTAAGAGATCAACTAAAGGACTTGTATGCATGCATAGAAGCATAACCAGTGGACATAAGACATTGGGGGATAGGGGAGGCTAGGGGACTGTCTAGGGCGGGGGGATAAAATGGACACATATGTAATACCCTTTGTAATACTTTAAGCAATAAAAAAATAAAAAAATAAATATAAAAATAAAAATTAAAAAAAAAAAAAAAGAATATGCTGTAAGGAATTGAAAACAGGCTTGATGAACCAGAGGAATGAATAAGTGAATTAGAAGACAAGGTAGAAAATATCAACATAATCAGAGAAGCAAAACAACAAAAACAACACTTAAAAAGCATGAGGAGAGTTTAAGGGAACTTTGAAATGGAACAACATCTGCATCATAGGGGTAGCAGAGGGAGAAAAAAGTGATCAAGAGATAAAGTGTTTGAAGAAATAATGACAGAAAACTTCCCTAACCTGGTGAAGGAAACAGTCATATAATTTCAAGGAGCAAAGAGGGTAACCAGTCAAGATGAGCCCAAGGAGGCCACAAAACACATCATATTTAAAATGAAAAATGTTAAAGACAAAGAGAATCTTAAGGGCAGTGAAAGAGAGAAAGACAGTTATCTACAAGGAAGCTCCCATACAGCTGTTAGCTGATTTCTCAACAGAAATACCATACCCCAGAAAGAAATGGCATGACATATTTATTTTTTATTCTTTTTTGGCATAAAATATTTAAAGTAGTAAAAAGGATCTACAACCAAGACTACTCTATCCAGCAGGGCTATCATTCAGAATTGAAGGTGAAATAAAGAGCTGCACAGACAAAAAAGCTAAAGGTGTTTATTGCTACCAAACCTGAAATGCAAGAAATGTTAAAGAGACTGCTGTAAGAAGAAATAGAGTGAAATAGCCATAAAGAATAAAAATGGCAATAAATGTGTACCTATCAATAATAAACTTAAAAGTAAATGGATTAAGTGCTCCAATCAAAAGATATAGGGTAGCTGAATAGATAAGAAATCATGACCCATATATGTGATGTCTACAAGAGACCCACCATAGTACAAAAGACTCACGAAGCATGAAAGTGAAGTAAAAGAAAAAAAATTCCTTGCAAATGGAAACAAAAATAAAGCAGGTGCAGCAATACTTATATCTGACAAAAGAGACTTCAAAGCAAAGGCATAAAAAAACACATAGAAGGCCACGATATAATACTAAAGGGATCAATCCAAGAAGGGAATATTACCCTAGTAAATATATATGCACTCAATATATGAGCATCTAAATATACAAAAAAGCTCTATGTGGACTTTCAGGGAGAGGTTGACAGCAATACAGTCATAGTAGGGTACATTAACACCCCACTGACGTCACTGGATAGATCTTTCAGACAAAAAAAATCAAAGAGGAAACAGTGATCTTAACTGATATACTAGATCATATGGATTTAATTGACATTTACAAAAAATTTCACCCCAAAGCTACAAAATACACATTCTTCTTAAGGGCACAAGGGACATTCTCAAAGAAAAACCACATACCAGACATAAAATACTTCTCTACAAGATCAAGGAGATTGAAATCATATCAAGCATCATCTCAGATCACAGTGGCATGAAACTAGAAATTAATTACAATAAAAACACTCAAGAGAACCAAGATGGCAGGATCAGTAAGCACCTATATTTGTTGCCTCTCACAACCACATCAAAATTACAACTAAAAGGCAGAATAATTATCACCCAGAACCATGGAAAAGCTGGCTGTGTGGAAGTTCCACAACTAGAAAGGTGAAGAAAACGCATTGAGACTGGTAGGAGGTGTGTGCGGAATGGCATGGCACCCAGGTGTGCTGCTTTTTTAATCGGGAGGGAGATACAAGCTCCAGCTTGCTCTGAATTCCAGTTCTGGATGAGACTCTGGGTGACCCAGACACATACGGGGAGAAACTTGACTGTCTGGCATAGGGACAGGAACACGAGGGTGGCTTGCTTTCAGAGGTGCTCACAGTGATCATTGTTCCTGTGTGGGGACGCAGGGATGTGGGGACCTCTCTGGTGCAGGGCTGACTGGCAGCCATTGCTATTTGCTCCACCTTGGTGATTCCCTGAGACCCAATCCCACCCAATTTACAACCCCACCCAAGCTGTGTTCAGTGGCTTTTGCATATGAATGTCCTTTCTCATCCTAAAACCTGTCAAACAGGCAGCACCAGCAGCAGCTTGCCTTGCTACACAGCTGGGCCTTGTCTGAGCACTTCCAAACTCGATATAAAGAGGAGGAATCTGCAGATAACTCTATAGCTCCTGCTGGGTGGCTCCAGGCAGTGGCTTACTTTGTACCTCCTTGGAGATCCAAGAGCCGGTGTACCCAGTGATCAGTGTGAGACCATACTGGATTACAACTCTTCACATCCATAAGAGATGTGCTCAGGGGAAAACTCAGTGAGCACAAAGTCCTGCCACATAAGGGTGTCTCCTGCACAGCAGCTCTTCCAGTGTAGACACAGCTGGTCCTAACAGCCAATTGGCCTGGAGGTCAGTTCCTCCCAGTGATACCAACAGCAATCAAGGCTTAACTACAACAAGACTGTGCACACAGTCCACAAAGGGTTGCACCAAGAGTGTCCACCTCAGGTGACTGGGGAGACTGAGCCACTGGGCCATATAGGACACCTACCACACAAGGCCACTCTATCAACTCAAGGAGACTTAGCAGCTATCCAATACATAGAAACAAACACAGGGAAGCAGCCAAAATGCGGAGATAAAGAAACATGTCACAAAGGAAAGAAGTGAATGAAAGCAAAATACTGAATATAGAGTTCAAAACCACAGTTATAAGGTTACTCAAGAATCTTCTAGAAACCTCTGAGGAACTTAGTGAGACCTTTAAGTATCTTAGTGAGATTAAAAAAAAAGGGGGGGGGGAAGGACCAGTCAGAAATTAAGCATACACTAACTAAAATAAAGAATAATATACAGAGATTCAACAGTAGACTAGAGGATCCCACGAATCAAGTCAAAGATTTGAAATATGAGGAAGCATAAAACACCCAACCAGAAGAGCAAAAAGAAAAAAGAATCCAAAAATATGAAGATAGTGTAAGGAGCCTCTGGGACAACTTCAAGCATACCAACATCTGAATTATGGGGGTGCCAGAAGAAGAGAGAGAGCAAGATATTGAAAACCTATTTGAAGAAATAATGATAGAAAACTTCCCCTACCTGGTGAAAGAAATAGACTTACACATCCAAGAAGCTCAGAGAACCCCAAACAAGAGGAATCCAAAGAGGACCACACCAAGACACATCATAATTAAAATGCCAAGGGCTAAAGACAAAGAGAGAATCTTAAAAGCAGCAAGAGAAAGAAACTCAGTTACCTACAAGGGAGTACCCATATGACTGTCAGCTGATTTCTCAACAGAAACTATGCAGACCAGAAGGAAGTGGCAAGAAATATTCAAAGTGATGAATAGCAAGAACCTACAACCAAGATTACTCTACCCAGAAAAGCTATCATTTAGAATTGAAGGTCAGATAAAGAGCTTCACAGGCAAGAAAAAGCTAAAGGAGTTCATCACTGCCAAACCAGTATTATATGAAATGCTGAAGGGTATTCTTTAAGAAAAGGAAGAAGAAGAAAAAGGTAAAGATAAAAAATTATGAACAACAAAGTGACAACAAATACATATCTATCAACAAGTGAATCTAAAAATCAAATGAATAAAAATTCTGATGAACAGAACAAACTGGTGAATGTAATAGAATCAGCGGCATGGAAAGGGAGTGGACAGACAGTTCTCGGGAAGAGGGAGTATAGGGGGAGCAGAAAAAGATTGGACAAAAATCTTACACCTATGGATGAGGACAGTGTTGGTGGGCGAAGGCCTGGGGTTGGGTGGGAACCGGGTGGAGGGGAGCTATTGGGTGGGGGGTGGGGGGGAGGAACATCTTTAATAATCTGAACAATAAAGCTTAAAAAACACTCAAAAACATTAAAACACATGGGGTCTAAATAGCATGTTATTAAATAATGAGTGGTTTAACAATGAAATCAAGGAAGAAATAAAAAACTTCCTAGAAAGAAATGAAAATGAACATATAACAAACTGAAATCTGTGTGACAGAGTGAAGTAGTCCGGACATGGAAGTTCATACTACTACAGGCTTACATCAAGAATTAAGAAAAATCTCTAATAAACTATCTAACCTTACAACTAAAGGAATTAGAAGGAGAAAAACAAGAAAAGCCCACAGTAGGTAGAAGGAAAGAAATAATAAAATCAGAGTGTAAATAAATGACATAGAGACTAAAAATACACACACAAAATCAATGAAACCAATAGCTGTTTCTTTGAAAAGATAAACAAGATTGATGAACCTTAGCCAGACTCATCAAGAAACAAAAGGAAAGGACGCAAATAAATAATATCAGAAATGAAAGTGAAGTAACAACTGAGACCACAGAAATACAAAAGATTGTAAAAAAATACTAAGAACAATTAACAATTCGGGCAATATGGGAGAAATGGACAAATTCCTAGAAACATACAATCTTCCAAAGCTCACTCAAAAGGAATCAGAAAATCTGAATAAACCAATAACAACTAATGAAATTGAATCAGTAATAATAATTTAAAAAAACTTCCAGAAAAGTAGCCCTGGATCAGATGGCTTCACAGAGGAGTTTTACCAAGCATTCAATGAAGAACTAATATCTATCCTCCACAAATTATTCCAAAAATTGAAGAGGAAGGAACACTTCCAATCCCTTTTTGTGAGGCCACCATTATCTGAATTCCAAAACCAGATAAAGACACTTCAAAGATAGAAAATTACAGGCCGATATCCCTGATGAACATAGATGATAAAATCCTCAACAAAATATTAACAAATTGGTTCAACAAAAATTCAAAGGATCATACATCATGACCAAGTGGGATTTATTCCAGGGATACTAGGCTAGTACAATATTTGCAAATCAATTAATGTGATACATCACATTAAAAAAAATTAAAGATAAAAACCGCATGGTCATATCAATAGATGCAGAAAAAGCTTGTGACAAAACCCAGCACCCATTTTTGATAAAAATTCAGCAAAATGGGAACAGAAGGATAATAACTCAAAATAATAAAGGCCATATACTACAATCCTAAAACCAACATCATACTCAAGAGGCAAAAACTAACAGCATTTCCCTTAAGAATAGGAACAAAGAAGGCATCTCTGCTTTCACCACTCTTATTCACCATATTCTTAGAAGTCCTATCTACAGAAATCTGACAAGAAGTAAAAATAAAAGGCATCGATATTGGAAAGGAAGTAAAACAGTCATTATTTGCAGATGATATGATATTATACATGGAAAACACTACAGAATCTACCAAAAGAAACTAGAGTTAATGAATAAATTTAGCAAATTAGGAGGATACAAAATTGACATTTACAAATTGATGGCATTTTTAAACACCAATAATAATCTCTCTGAAAGAGAAACTAAAAAATAAAATCTCTTTTATCACTGCAACAACAACAAAAAATAAGATACCCAGGAATAAACTTAACCAACGAGGTAAAATACCTGTACTTGGAAAACTATGGGACTTTGCAAAAAGAAATAGAAGAAAATACAAACAAGTGGAAGCATATACCATGTTCATGGATTGAAAGAATTAATATCATTAAAATGTTTATACTACTAAAGCAATATATACTTTCAACCCAATCCCTATTAAAATACCAATGGCACATTTCACAGATCTAGAATAAATAATCCAAAAATTTATGTGGAACAAAAAAGACCCCAAAAAGCCACAGCAATCTTGAAAAAGTAGAAAGTTGGAGGGATCACAATACCAGATATCAAATTATACTATAAAGCTATTGTAATTAAAACAGTTTGGTACTTGCACAACAACAGGCATATACTAGTAGATCAATGGAACAGAACAGAGAACCAAGAAATCGAACCAAGCTATTACACTCAATATTTGATAAAGGAGGCAAGAACATAAAATAAAGACAGTCTTCAATAAATGGTGTTGGGAAAATTGGAAAGGTATAGGCAAAAAATGAAAGTAGACCACCAACTTACACCATATACAAGAATAAACTCAAATTGGATAAACACTTTAATTGCAAGGCATTACACCATAAAAATATTAAAGGAAATCATAGGCAGCAAAGTCTTAGACATCTCATGTAGCAGAATTTTCACAGATACACCTCCTAGGGCCGTGGTTGGCAAACTGTGGCTCGCGAGCCACATTCAGCTCTTTGGCCCCTTGAGTGTGGCTCTTCCAAAGCCTTAGGAGTACCCTAATTAAGTTAATAACAATGTACCTATCTATATAGTTTAAGTTTAAAATATTTGGCTCTCAAAAGAAATTTCAATCGTTGTACTGTTGATATTTGGCTCTGTTGACTAAAGAGTTTGATGACCACTGTCCTAGGGCAAGAGAAACAAAAGAAAAATAAACAAATGGGACTATCTATATATATAAAAAGCCAGCGACCAGAATGCCATAATGACCAGAATGACTGGTCGCTATGACGCCCACTGTGGCCAGCGAACCAGCCTGATCAGGAGTGTGGCCAGCTGGCCAACCTCCCGAGGCCCCTTCTCCCAGCCAGGCCATCCCCTGATCAGACTCTCCCACCCTGATCAAGGGTGGGATGGCTGGCCAACTCCCTCACAGCCCTTTATCCCAGCTGGCCCCACCCCCGATTGGCCCGCCCCACCCCGATCAGCCCACAGTCTCTACCCTGGCTGGCCCTGCAACGGATTGCACCCCCCACCCCAATAGGGGTTGGAGCTGGCCAGCCAACCTCCTGCAGGCCCTCCCCCTACCCGGCCCCACCCCTGATGGGCCTCCACCACCTCAATCAGCCCAAGGTCTCTCCCCCCAGCCATCTTGCCCCCAATCACCGCCCCCCACTTCGATCAGGGGTAGGGGTGGCTGGCCAACCACTCATGGCCCCTCCACCAGGTTGCTGGTCCCCAGTTGGCCCTCCCACTCCATTCTGGGGTGGGGCCGGCCAGCCCACTGCCCACAGCCCCTCCCCATGACCCGCCCCACCCCTGATCAGACCCCACCACTTTGATCAGCCTACGGCCCCTCTCTGCAGCCAGCTCCACTCCCAATCGGGCCTCCTGACACCAATCGGGGGTGGGTCTGGCTGGCCAACCTCCCATGGCCCCTTCCCCAGATGTTGACCCCCAATCAGCCCACCCCACCCCATTTGAGGGTGGGGCCAGCCAGCCCACAGCCCACAGCTCCTCCCCATGGCCGACCCTGCTACCAATATGCCCTCCCACCCCAATCAGGGGCAGGGCCCATCAGCCAATCACCTGCGGCCCCTCTCCCCAGCTGGCCCAGCCCTGATCGAGGCCCCAATCAGGGTGGGCCGGCTGGCCAACTTCCCGCCATCTCCTCCTCCTGACAGGCCTGGCCCTGATCAACCCCGATTGGGGCCGGGCCAGCCAGACCTCAGCCATGCACAAATTTGTGCACTGGGCCTCTAGTATCAAACTAAAAAGGTTCTGCACAGGAAAGGAAACCATGCTCAAAATACAAAGGGTACTCTTGCCGGTATGGCTCAGTGGATCAAGCTATGGTTCATGCACTGAAGGTTCTTAGGTTTGATTCCCAGTCAAGGGCATGTACCTGGGATGCAGGTTTGATCCCTGGCCCTGGCCAGGGCACAGGTAGGAGGCAACCAGTGGATGTGCTCTCACATCTATGCTTCTCTCTCTCTCTCTCTCTCTCTCTTTCTCCCTCTCTCTCTCTTCCTCTCCCCCCTCCCCAATCTCGCTAAACAAAATTAATAGAAAAGATATCCTCAGGTGAGGACTAACGAAAAAAATGCAAAGGGTGCACACTATATGTTAGAACAATTTTGGAAAAGGGGTTAATTTTCAAAATACATAAAGAATTCATACAACTCAACAAAAGGAAAACAAACAATCCAATTAAAAATGAACAAAGGACCTAAATAGACACTTCTCTAAGGAAGACATGAAGACAGCCAAGACATATGAAAAAGTGCTCAAGGTCACCAATCATCAGAGAGATGCAAAGTAGAACAACAATGAGTTATTAATTCACACTTGCTAGAATGGCTACCATCAATAAATCAACAAATGACAAGTGTTGATGAGGATGTGAAGAAAAGGGAACCCTAGTACACTGCTGTTGAAAATGCAGACTGGTGCAGCCAGTATGGAAAACAGTATGGAGTTTCCTCAAAAAATTAACAATGGAACTCCCATTTGATCCAGTGATCCCACTTCTAGGTATATATCTTAAGAATCCTGAAACACCAATAAGGAAGAATATATGCACCCCTATATGTATAGCAGCACTATTTATAATAACTAAGATCTTGAAACAGCCCAAGAACCCATAAGTACATGAGAAGATAAAAAAGCTGCAGTACATTTACACAATGGAATATTATCCTATATAATAAATAACTAATATGCAAATGGGCATCACGCCCTCACGCCCTTGTGTCCTCGCACCGGGGCTGGGGGACCTGAGGCCAGGCCGGGGAACCTGAGGCTGTGTCCCCCCACCCTGAGGGGCTTGATGGGGATGAGGCCAGCCAGATCTGGCTCTCACACAATTTTGAGGCCTGCGTGGGTGGGCAGGGACTTGACTCTGGGTCACACGACACATCCCAGACTCTGACAGGAGGGAGATTTTCATGTACATTTTACTAATTTTCTTTCATCTCTCACACTTCTATTATAGAAAGAGGGAAAATAACAATATTAAAATATTTCCTCTAATTAATTCCCTTTTAATGTGCACAAATTTTGTGCACTGGGCCACTAGTCAATATATATAAAAGCCAAGCGACCAGAACAATGGAATGACTGGAACAACCAGAATGACCAGTTGCTATGATGCACACTGTGGAGGCCAACTTGCACCCCCAACCTTCCAAACCCCTCCCCCTGGCTGGCCCGGCCTGCAATCAACACTCCCTGATTGGGGGTGGGGCTGGCCGGACAACTTCCCATGGCCCCTCCCCCAGTTGGCCCCACCCCTGATTGCCTCCCCCCACTCTGATTGGGTGCGGGGCTGGCCAGCCGACCTCCTGTGTCCCCTCCCCCCATTGGCCCAGCCTGATCGGTCTCCATCAGGGCGGGCTGGCAGGACCCCACCCATGCATGAATTCATGCACCAGGCCTCTAGTGTAGGTAGAAAACAGAAGGATCTCTAACTCTTTGGGGCAGCATTGGACAGACCTGGAGAGTGTTATGCTAAGTGAAATAAGCCAGTCAGGGAAAGACAAGTACCACTTGATCTCACTCATAAGGAATCTAATGAACAAAATGAGCTGATGAACAAAATAGGTCCAGAGGCATGGAAGCATGGTACAAACTGACGGATCACAGAAAGAAGGGGTGTGGTGGGGGGGAAATATTTTTTTTAACTTTTTTTTTATTGCTTAAAATATTACAAAGAGTAGTACATTTGTCTCCTTTTTTTCCCCTTGACCTTCCTCCAGCCTCCCCTACCCTCCCCCCCCCACAGTGTCTTGTGTCCATTGGTTATGCTTATATGCATGCATACCAGTCCTTTGGTTGATCTCTTACCCCCCAAATCCTCCCCAGCCTTCCTGCTATAGTTTGACAGTCTGTTTAATGCTGCTCTGCCTCTGTATCTATATTTGTTCATCAGTTTATGATGGTCTTTATTATCCATAAATGAGTTAGATCATGTGCTATTTTTCTTTCACTGACTGGCTTATTTCACTTAACATAATGCTCTCCAGTTCCATCCATGCTGTTGCAAATGGTAAGAATTCCTTCTTTTTTACAGCAGCATAGTATTCCATTGTGTAGATGTACCACAGTTTTTTAATCCATTCATCAGCTGATGGGTATCTAGGCTGTTTCTAAATCTTAGCTATGATAAATTGTCCTGCTATAAACATGGGGGTGCATATATCCTTTCTGATTGCTGTTTCTGGTTTCTTGGGATATATTCCTAGAAGTGGAAACACTGGGTCAAATGGGAGCTCCATTTTTAACTTTTTCAGGAAACTCCATACTGTCTTCCATAGTGGCTGCACCAGTCTGCATTCCCACCAGCAGTGCACGAGTGTTCCTTTTTCTCTGCATCCTCTCCAGCACTTGTCTTTTCTTGATTTGTTGATGATAGCCATTCTGACAGGTGTGAGATGGTACCTCATGGCTGTTTTGATTTGCATCTCTCAGATGATTAGTGACTTGGAGCATGTTTTCATATGTCTCTAGGCTTTCTGAATGTCGTCTTTTGAAAAGTGTCTATTTAGGTCCTTTGCCCATTTTTTGATTGGATTGTTTATCTTCCTTTTGTTAAGTTGTATGAGTTCCCTATCAATTTTGGAGATCAAACCCTTATCGGTGATAACATTGGCAAATATGTTCTCCCATGCAATGAGCTTTCTTGTTGTTTTGTTGATGGTTTCTTTTGCTGTGCAGAAGCTTTTTATTTTTCTGTAGTCCCATTTGTTTATTTTCTCTTTAGTTTCCAAAGCCCTAGGAGATGTATCAGTGAAGAAATTGCTTCGGCATACGTCTGAGATTTTGTTGTCTTTGGATTCCTTTAGTATTTTTATGGTTTCCTGTCTTACATTTAAGCCCTTTATCCATTTTGAGTTTATTTTTGTGTGTGGTGTAAGTTGGTGGTCCAGTTTCATTTTTTTGGATGTATCTGTCCAATTTTCCCAGCACCATTTATTGAAGAAACTGTTTTTGACTCCATTCTATGTTCTTGCCTCCTTTGTCAAATATTGCTTGAGCATATTGGTTTGGGTCGATTTCTGGGTTCTCTATTCTATTCCATTGATCTATATGTCTGTTCATGTGCCAGTACCAGGCAGTTTTGAGAACAGTGGCTTTGTAATACAGCTTGCTATCAGGTATTGAGATCCACCTACTTTGTTCTTATTTCTCAGGATTGCTGCATCTATTTGGGGTCTTTTGTTCATTCCAGATGAATTTTTGGAGAGTTCGTTCTAGGTCTGTGAAATATGTTGTTGGTATTTTAATGGAGAGTGCGTTGAATTTATAGATTGCTGTGGGTAGTATGGACATTTTAATGATGTTGATTCTACCAATCCATGAACATGGTATGTTCTTCCGTCTATTTATGCCTTCCTCTATCTCTTTTTTCAACGTCCTATAGTTTTCTGAGTAGAGGTCTTTTACCTCTTTAGTTAAGTTTATTCCTAGGTATCTTAATTTTTTTGGTGTTATGGTAAATGGGATTGCTTTTTAGTCTCTCTTTCTGAAAGTTCACTATTGGTGTATAGAAATGCCATAGATTTCTTGGCATTAATTATGTATCCTGCTACATTGCCAAATTCATTTATTAAGTCCAATAGTTTTTTGATGGAGTCTCTAGGGTTTTTTATGTACAGTATCATGCCATCTGCAAATAAGGATCGTTTTACTTTTTCATTTCCAATTTGGCTGCTTTTTATTTCTTTTTCTTGTCTAATCGCAATGGCTAATAATTCCAGTACTATGTCAAACAGGAGTGGTGAGAGTGGGCATCCCTGTCTTGTTCCTGTTCTTAAGGGAAATGGTTTTAGTTTTTGCCCATTGAGTATGATGTTGGCTGTGGGTTTGTCATATATGGCTTTTATTATATTGAAGTATGATCCCTCTATTCCCACTTTGTTGAGAGTTTTTATCAAAAATGGGTGTTTGATTTTGTCAAATGTTTTTTCTGCGTCAATTGATATGACTATGTGGTTTTTATCTCTCAATTTGTTTATGTGATGTATTACATTTATTGACTTGCGGATATTGTACCATCCTTGCATCCCTGGGATAAATCCTACTTGGTCATGGTGTATGATCTTTCTGATGTACTGCTGGTTCCAATTTGCTAGAATTTTGTTGAGGATTTTGGCATCTATGTTCATGAGGGATATTGGCCTGTAATTCTCTTTCATTGTGTTGTCTCTGTCTGGTTTTGGTATTAGGGTGATGCTGGCTTCATAGAATGAACTTGGAAGTGTTCCTTTCTCTTGAATTTTTTGGAATAGTCTGAGGAGGATAGGTTTTAGTTCTTCCTTGAATGTTTGGTAAAACTCCCCTGTGAAGCCGTCTGGCCCCGGGCTTTTGTTTGCTGCAAGCTTTTTGATGACTGCTTCAATTTCTTCCATAGTTATTGGCCTATTGAGATTTTTAGATTCTTCCTGATTAAGTTTTGGAAGGTTGTATTTTTCTATGAATATGTCCATTTCCTCCAGGTTGTTTAGTTTGTTGCAGTAGAGTTCTTCATAGTATTTTTTTTAACAATCCTTTGTGTTTCTGTGGAGTCTGTTGTTATTTCTCCTCTTTCAGTTCTGATTTTGTTTATTTGGGTCCTCTCTCTTTGTTTCTTGGTGAGCCTGGCTAGAGGTGTATCAATCTTGTTTATCCTTTCAAAGAACCAGCTCTTGGTTTTGTTGATCTTTTGTATTTTTTTTTTTTTTTGGTCTCTATGTCGTTTATCTCTGCTCTGATCTTTATTGTTTCCTTCCTTCTGCTTACACTGGGCTTTTCTTGTTGCTCTCTTTCTAATTCTTTGAGTAGTAGAGTTATGTAATTTATTATCATTATTTCTTGGTTTTGCAGTAGGCTTGTAGAGCTATGAACTTCCCTCTCAAGACTGCTTTTTCTGTGTCCCATAGGTTTTGGATTGTTGTGTTTTTATTGTCGTTTGTTGCCATGATGTTTTTTATTTCTTCTTTGATTTCTCTGGTAACCCAGTCATTGTTTAATAGCATGCTATTTAGTCTCCATGTGTTTGATTTTTTTGGATTGCTTTTATTATAGTTGATTTCCAGTTTTATGCCATTGTGATCTGAGAAGATGCTTGATATGATTTCTATCTTCTTGAATTTGAATAGACTTTGCCTGTGGCCCAATATATGGTCTATCTTTGAAAATGACCCATGTGCACTTGAGAAGAATGTATATTCTGTGGCTTTTGGGGTGAAATGTTCTGAAGATGTAAATTAATTCCATCTCATCTAGTGAGTCATTTAGGATTGATGTTTCTTTGATGATTTTTTGTTTAGAGGATTTGTCCAATGTTGATAGTGGGGTATTAAAGTCCCCTAGTATGATTGTATTGCTGTCAATCTCTCCCTTCATTTCCTCCAGAAGTTTTTTGATGTATTTGGGTGCTCCTGTATTGAGTGTGTATGTGTTTACAGAGTTATTTCTTCTTGTTGGATTGCTCCCTTTAGTATTATGAAGTGGCCTTCCTTGTCTCTCTTTATGTCCTTCAGTTTGGGATATAATTTGTCAGATGTAAGTATTGCTACCCCAGGTTTTTTTTTTCATTTCCATTCTCCTGAAAAACCTTTTTCCATCCCTTCACCATCAGTCTCTGTGTGTCTTTTTTTCTTAGGTGGGTTTCCTGTAGACAGCAGATATATGGGTCATGTTTCTTATCCACTCATTTACCCTATGTCTTTTGATTGGGGCATTTAATCCATTTACATTTAAAGTTATTATTGATAGGTACTTGTTTGTTGCCATTTTTATTCTTTACCCCTGTGTTCCTTCTTCGTTTCCTATTTTTTCCTTTTATAGCAGACCCTTTACCATTTATTGCATTTCTGGTTTTGTGTAATAAACTCCCTTAGTTCTTTTTTGTCTGTGAAGCTCCTGATTTCACCCTCAATTTTGATTGATAGCCTTGCTGGGTACAGTATTCTTGGATTCAGACCCTTCCTTTGCAAGACTTTGTATATTTCATTCCATTCCCTTCTTGCCTGATGTGTTTCTGTTGAGAAATCAGTTGCTAGTCT
Source organism: Myotis myotis (assembly GCF_014108235.1). Classification (NCBI taxonomy): domain Eukaryota; kingdom Metazoa; phylum Chordata; class Mammalia; order Chiroptera; family Vespertilionidae; genus Myotis; species Myotis myotis. Next base: position 92,497,208 of record NW_023416346.1, read on the forward strand.
GATGGGGGATCCTTTGTATGTAACTTTCTGTCTCTTTCTGGCCGCTTTTAAGGTTCTTGCTTTGTCATTGGTGTTTGCCAATTTAATTATAATGTGCCTTGGCGTTGGTCTTTTGTGGTTCATTTTGTTTGGGACTCTGTGAGCTTCTTGGATTTGTGTGAGTTTTTTCTTCCTTATATCAGGGAAGTTTTCTGTCATTATTTTTTCAAACTGGTTTTCTATTCCTTGCTCAGTTTCCTCTCTTTCTGGTTCCCCTATTATGCGGATGTTGTTTCATTTCATGTTGTCCCAAAGTTCTCTTAGGCTCTCTTCCTGCTTTCTAATTTTTTTTCCTGGAAGCTGCTCTGCTTGGGTATTTTTTCTTACCTTGTCTTCTAGCTCACTGATGCGGTCCTCTGCTTCTTATAGTCTACTGTTGATGCTTTCTATTGAGTTCTTTATAGCAGTGATGACATTTTTCATTTCTTCTTGGTTATTACACATATTGTTGAATTTGTCTTCCATTCTTTTCATCCACCTTATGACCATTTCTCTGAATTCTTTCTCTCACAGTTTTCTTGCCTCCATTGCCTCCATTTTGTTTACTTCCTTTTCTGTTGATGCCTGTTTTTCTTTCATATGCAGACTGTTTCTTGTCTCCCCATGATCTCTCTTCTCCAGGTGTTTGGTTATGTAGTTCTCTCTCTGCTGCGTTGATTTAAAGGCACAAAATACAACACCACAAGGCACAATGCATGAGGCAATGAACACACATGTATTCATGATACTAATAACCCCAAATAAAGGTGACCACCAGAGCAAAAAGTATTAAGGGACAAGGAAAAAAGAAGAGAAAACAAAAAAAGAGAAAAAGAAAAAAAAAGGAGTGCAAAAATGAAATTGGGAATAGAAAAAAAAAGTAAGAGAGAAAAGAAAGAGTATGAAATAGAAGTGGGGAAGAAACTGTTTATATGGGGAGAAAACTCCCAATAGAACAGCTATTAATCCCAACAAATTCCAGCAACAGATACCTAGAGATGAATGCAAAGTACAAACAACAACTAATATCAAGCAAGGTGAGGGAAAACAGAAGCAAAGAAATAACTGGGGGAAAAAGAAACCAACAAAAAAATAAAAAGGAAAAGCGAAACAATCTCACAAACAAAGCATAAAAAAATACCAATATAATCAACAATCAAGTAAACAACAACAAAAGGACAGAGAGAAAAAAATTTGGATAGTGAAGAAAGAGAAGAGAGAGGTGTATATGGACTTAGAGCAGGGGATTGGAAATTAGATATATAAGTAGGGTGAAATTTTAATGGGGGGTAAAAAGAAGGAATAGGGAAAATCTGAAGCAGGAATAGGGTAAGAGAAACATAACATCAAAAGGGGAAAAGTGAGGAAGAGAGTTTTGGAATAAAGGTAAAGTTGAGATAGAGTAAAATGACGCTAAATGTAAGATGAAAATAGAATGTAGAACACTAATCCCAAAATAAAATGACACTTTAAAAAAAGGTAAAATGGTAGTAGTACTAATACTGTTTAAAAATAAAAATGTAGTAATTGAAAAGGTAAAATCAGGTGATGAAAAAGAAAAAAAAATTAGTTTCTTAAGTAAAAGGTGAAAAAAATAAAAATGTGTAGCAGTGAAAGTCCTTCACTTCCTCTACTCTCCTGTTTGGCACACCTTAGTCCTGTCAGGTATTCAGGAGAGTGTTGAAGCTCCCTGCGATACACTGTTCCTCCGTGTTGTAAACCACAGTCCTGATTTTAAAGCAGGCAGTATTTGTTTCCCAGACTGCCTTTATTTGTATTTACAGAAGAGTCAGTTTGTGGTTCAGCCCCTGGGTGGCAGTGTTTCTGGATTGACCGCTGAGGCTATAAGTCCTCTCTAGCCAGTATTTAGGTTTTGTTTTCCCTGTTGCACTCAATTCTGGTTTGGGAGAATCGACAGCCCCAGAGCTGGTTCCTTGATCGTTACTCTCTGCTCTGATTCCCAGGTTCCTCAAAAACAACTTTCTCCTGCAGTCTCTGTGAGTGACCCCAATTGGGCGATCTATGTATTGGGTTTAATAATCAAACGCAAAGATTTAACGAGGAAAAAAAAGAGTCTGAGTAGGTGCGTGAGCTTGCAACCCTCCACCGTCCAGCTCTGTGCACAATTCTCCCAAAGTCTCTTCCGCAAGTCCTCTCTCCCCTGGCACTAAGCAGCCAGCACACTGGCAAAATCCGAGGCTGCCTTTTTGCACCCAGTCCATCTATGGGCTGATTTTTAGAGTTCCCTTCTGCCAGCAGCCCTGCACGTCCCCTTCCACACTCCTGGATCACTCTGGCCCCAACGGCAGCGGACTTTTTGTGGTGCAGACTCCCCCCGCATGCGTTCCTCTCTCCAACCTGAATTACAAACCGTACCTTTAGGTGAAATCTGACCTTTCCCTGAGGAGGAGCAGGGCTCATCTGAGTCCACGTATTCGCGCTGCTTGAGATCCGGCGTTCCTGGGTTCGTAGCTAGTCCCTGGGTGCCATGGTTGAAGGGTCTCTGGATGTATACGCTTCCGATATCAGCCACTCAAGATGGCGCGGTCTCCGCAGCTGAGCCAGCCACTCCAGGAGAGATTTCAGTAGCAGTGGAGGCTGCTCGGTTAGGGGAGCCCAATCCGGCAGTCTCCAACAGTCCCCTTTCTCTGGGAGTCCTCTGCCTTTCCCGGCTGCAAACTGTCTCCCAGCTGAATCTCCTCTGCCAATTCGAGCTGGATGTTACTCGTTTCAGCTGCTCACCCTATCTGCTCTGGGACAAGGCATGGGACACGTCCGTCTATACTGCCGCCATTTTGTCTCCTCTCGGTGGGGGGAAATATTAACCAAAGAGCTTACATGCATATATGCATAACCCATGTACACAGACAACAGTGTGGTGAAGGCCTGGTGGGGTGGAACCAGGTGGAATAGGGCAATGGGGGAAAATGGAGGGCATCTGTAATATTCTCAACAATAAATAGAAGTAAAAGCAAAAAGAAGATAATATTAGCTGTGTACTTTAGATTTTCACAATTGCTTTGATAGCTCAATTTTTCTGAAAGCTTAATTTTTTAATAAAAGTAGCCTCAGCTTTTCATATTCCACAGAAAATGATAATCTTCTCACTGAAATCTACTCTCTCTGATTCTCTGATGCACACACAGACCCCCTTAATACCAATTACCACCAAGCCATGGCCAGTGTAGCTCAGTTGGTTGAGTGTTGTCCTGTGCATGGACAGGATGCCAGTTGTATTCCTAGTCTGGGCAAATAACTAGGTTGTGGTTCAATATCTGGTTGGGATATGTGTGAGAGAGAGCCAATTGATGTTTCTCTCTCTCTCTCTCTCTCTATCCCTCTCTCTAAAGTCAATAAAAACATATTTTAAAAAATAACTACCAAAGTACTCACTTCTTAAGAACTTAGACATTTCCAACTTCTCGCACAGCTCCTCAGCAAGCTCAATATTTTTTGAAGGCCTGTGGTCCACATCTGTATTTCTTTCTTATGTAGCTTATCCATCACATCATGGCTTTTATCCTCTGTTGTTGAGGCAGAAATGTCCAAGAATTCAGAGCCTTGGGAAAGGGAAATTACAACAGAGTTGCATGAGCCAAAGGTAAACCTTCCTCCGAAATACCTTTTATCCATTTAAAGTTCAGTACTGTAGTCAGGGCAGCAAGAGATTTGGATCTCAAAGGTTGATGGTTCATTTCAATAATTTTGCAAACCTAGATATTGACACTCAGCATCTTCCACCGGCCTAAGAGAACTTATGTTGTAACTATAGAAATGATTGAGTCTAAAAGAACAGTAATTGAATTATATACATTTTTGAAAAAAGATAAACACACAGGAGCAGCGAATTTAAGAACTACTTTATCTAGATTTTCATTAAGTAGCAGAATGTTTCCAGATAGATCCTATGTAAAATTTGCAGATTAGTTATGACTATTTCTTATTGTTGATCTTCTATGCAAAACAAAATAATATCTAGACTTAAAGGTACACCATTCATAATGAATATTAATTTCTTAATTACTTGTATTAAATTTCATCTGTAGGAGAATTTTTTATCCTTTGGTTCCTTCATGGTCCAATTAACTAAAAAGTCACACACACAGTTTACAAAGTTGACAGAAATGAGAACACTTAGATAAGACTAGCTTTGAACATTTTAGCCATTTTCTTCTAAATTACTCCAAGATAAATTAATGAACGATCTTTTAGGAAATTTTAAAATGGTAAATCATTAACTGATAACCAATTACCTTTTCCTATTTTGAAATGGTTCAAAACAAGTTTGCAATCAAAGAGTCAGAGCATCCAATCATGGTCCAGGAGTAAAATATGAACTAACAAAGTGTTGTGGAGTTTTTTAAAATTCTTTATTATTTAAAGTATTAAATAAGTCTCCTTTTAAGCCTACTGACCTCTCCCCAGCCGCTCCCACCCCCAGCCCATGCCCTCATCCCCTGAGTGTCAGTGTCCATGGGTTAGGCATATATGCATGTTACAAGTCCTTTCGTTGATCTCTTACCCCCCCAAGCCCCCCCCACCCCCCACCCCGCTCTTGCCTTCCCTCTGAGGTTGGATGGTCTGCTTGATGCTTCTATATCTCTGGATCTATTTTTGTTCATCAGCTTATGTTGGTCATTACATTCCACAAATGAGTGAGATCATGTGATATTTACCTTTCTCTGACTGGCTTATTTTGCTTAGTATAATGCTCTCCAGGTCAATCCATGCTGTTGCATATGGTAAGAATTCCTTCTTTTTCTTTTTTTACAGCAGCATAGTATTCCATTGTGTAGATGTACCACAGTTTTCTAATCCACTCTGCTGATGGGTACTTAGGCTGTTTCCAAATCTTTTTTTTTTATACATATTTTTTATTGATTAAGATATTACATATGTGTCCTTATCCCCCACGTTATCCTCTACCCCCTCACCCCCCGCTCATGCCCTTACCCCCCCTCCCCCCGTTGTCCATGTCCATTGGTTAGGCCTATATGCTTGCATATAAGTCCTTTGGTTGGACTTTCCCCCTTACCCCCACCCTCCCCTACCTTCCCTCCAAGGCCCGACAGTCCAATCAATGCCTCTCCGTCTCTGGATCAGTCCTAGTTCATCAGTTTATGTTGTTCATTATATTCCACAAATGAGTGAGATCCTGTGGTATTTATCCGCTCTCTAGTTCCATCCATGCTGTGACAAATGGTAAAAGTTCCTTTTTCTTCTTCCTCTTCTTAAAGGATACCTTTCAGCATTTCATATAATGCTGGTTTGGTGGTGATGAACTCCTTTAGCGTTTTCTTATCTGTGAAGCTCTTTATCTGGCCTTCTATTCTGAATGATAGCTTTGCTGGATAAAGTAATCTTGGTTGTAGGTTCTTGGCATTCATCACTTTGAATATTTCTTGCCACTCTCTTCTGGCTTGCATGGTTTCTGTTGAGAAATCGGCTGACACTCATATGGGTACTCCCTTGTAGGTAACTGACTTTCTCTTGCTGCTTTTAAGATTCTCTCTTTATCTTTTGCTCTTGGCATTTTAATTATGATGTGTCTTGGTGTGGTCCTCTTTGGGTTCCTTTTGTTTGGGGTTCTCTGCACTTCCTGGACTTGTAAGTCTATTTCTTTCACCAGGTAGGGGAAGTTTTCTGTCATTACTTCTTCAAATAGGTTTTCAATATCTTGCCCTCTCTCTTCTTCTGGTACCCCTATAATTCTGATGTTGGTACGCTTGAAGTTGTCCCAGAGGCTCCTTACACTATCTTCATTTTTTTGGAATCTTTTTTCTTTTTTCTTTTTCGGTTGGGTCTTTTTTGTTTCTTTGTATTTCAAATCTTTGACTTGATTCTTGGGATCCTCTTTTCTGCTGTTGGATCTCTGTATATTATTCTTTATTTCAATCAGTGTATGCTTAATTTCTAGTTGGTCCTTTTTCATATCCTCAAGAGTCTCACTAGATTTATTGAGGATCTCAGTAAATTTATCGGCGGTTTCCATAAAATTCTTGAAAAACCTTAGAAATGTGGCCTTGGACTCTATATCCAGTTGTTTGCTTTCCTCCATTTCTGTCATTTGTGACCTGTTTCTTTGTCTCCGCATTTTTTCTGCTTCCCTGTGTAGGTAGAGTGGTTTTGTGTGCTAGGTGTCCTGTAGGGCCCAGTGGCTCAGCCTCCCCAGTTACCTGAGGTGGACACTCTTGGTGTACCCCCTTGGGGGCTTTTTGCACAGTCTTATTGTAGTTATGCCTTGATTGTTGTAGGATCACTGGGAGGAATTGACCTCCAGGCCAATTGGCAGTGAGAATCAGCTGTGTCTGCAGTGGGAGAACTGTGCTGAGGACATCCTTCTGGGGCAAGACTTGCTTCAGTGGGGTTTTGGTGCTCACTGAGTCTGCACCCTGAGTGTGTCCCTTATGGATCTGAGGAGTTGTAATCTGGATGGTCCCCCTCTGACCACTGGGTACACTGGCTCTTGGATCTAAGGAGGTACTAATTTAGCCTCTGCCTGAGGTTACACAGCAGGAGCTACGAAGAGAACTGCAGATTCCCCTTCCTTTTTTGGAGTTTGGAGGTACCCTGATGAGGCCCAGCTGTGAAGCAATGCAAGCTGCTGTGGGGCCTTGGGCCTTCTCTTGGAAGTTCTGGGTCTGTCTGGCCCAGCTGCAGTTAGGTAATTTTCAGGTTGCAAAGGGCCGGGGCATTCATATGCAAAAGCCTCTGCCGCAGCCTGGGTGGGGCGGGGTCTCAGGGAATCCAAGGGCGGAGCAAGCCGCTATGGCGGATTCTCAGCCCTGCCCTAAGGGGCCGCACGTTTCAGTGTCCGGGTAATTGCTGCAAGCACCTCTGAGGGAAAGCCGACCTCAAGTTCCAAGTTCTGCCCGCTGCCAGACAGTCCAGTTTCTCCCCGTATGAGTCCTGGGTCCCCAGAGACTTCCCGGAACCGGAGTTCAGAGCAGTCGGGAGCTTGTGACTCCCTCCCGATTCAAAAAGACAGCCACGTCCTCAGGTGCCAGCCCCTTTCTGTGCGCACGAGCCTCCGTACCTCTGCACTTTACTTCCGCAGCTCCTCTGGCTCTCAGCGTGCTTTTCTTTCCTTCTAGTTGTAGAATTTCCACTCAGCCAGCCTTCCTGTAGTTCTGGATGATGTCCGTTTTGTCTTTATGTTGTTGTTTTTTGAAGTTGTTGTGGGAGGCAGCAATTTCCCGGTGTTTATCTATGCCGCCATCTTAGTTTCTCCCTGTTTCCAAATCTTAGCTATGGTTAATTGTGCTGCTATGAACATAGGCGTGCATATATCCTTTCTGATTGGTGTTTCTGATTTCTTGTGATATATTCCTAGAAATGGGATTACTGGTTCAAATGGGAGTTCCATTTTTAATTTTTTGAGGAAACTCCATACTGTTTTCCACAGTGGCTGCATCAGTCTGCTTTCCCACCAGCAGTGCAAGAGGGTTCCTTGTTCCCCACATCCTCTCCAATACTTGTCGTTTGTTGATGATAGCCATTCCGATAGGTGAGATGGTATCTCATTATGATTTTGACTTCCATCTCTCAGATGGTTAGTGACTATGAGCACCATTTCATATGCCTCTTGGCCTTCTGTATGTCCTCTTTCGAAAGTGTTCATTTAGGTCCTTTGTCCATTTTTGATTGGTTTGTTTACCTTTCTTTTGTTAAGTTGTATGAGTACCCTATAAATTTTGGAGATTAACCCTTATGGGATGTAACATTAGTAAATATGTTCTCCCATGCAGTAGGCTCTCTTGTTGTTTTGTTGATGGTTTCTTTTGCTGTGCAGAAGCTTGTTATGTTGATGTAGTACCATTTGTTTATTTTCTCCTTAGTTTCCATTGCCCTAGGCGCTGTATCGGTAAAGATATTGCTATGCCATATGTCTGCTATTTTGCTGCCTATGGATTCTTCTAAGATTTTTATGGTTTCCTGTCTTACATTTAAGTCCTTTATCTATTTTTTCTTTTAAGTTTTTATTATTTAAATACACCATAATAGAGCAAATGTCTCTGAAAATATAACAAATAATAGATTTTTTTCTTCATTCAGCAAATTAGAAGTAGAGGGAAATTTCTACACAGTAGCTGCTATGAGCCTGTTTTTTTTCAATATTTTTTCCCTTTTTTTGTTCTTTTTCTTCACCATGGGAGTAGTAACATTAGGATGAAAACACTTACATGCATACATACATTGTATTTTACAGAGATACAATAAAAGTGTTTGTGATAGGATATCACAAAATCCACATCTCTTTCCTTTATCTCATGTTCAGTTTTGATTGAAACACATTTCCTTACAACACTTAAATATACAAAGAGCAAATAGAATGTTGTTAAGGTAAAGCACAGGGTACAAACTCTGGCCAGTGCCCTGCTAATTGTTAATGAGGTTAGAAAGCAGATTTGAATGCTTCTTTTAATTATATGTCGATTCTTGTGCTAGGACAAGGCAGTTTTGAGGACAGTGGCATTGTAATATTCCTTAATGTCCAGTATTGTGATCCCTCCAACTTTGTCTTCCTTCTCAAGATTGCTGCTGCTATTTGGGGTCTTTTTTTATTCCATATGAATTTTTGGAGAGTTTGTTCTAGGTCTGTGAAATAAACCACTGGTATTTTTAAAAAATATATATTTTATTGATTTTTTACAGAGAGGAAGGGAGAGGGATAGAGAGTTAGAAACATCAATGAGAGAGAGAAACATCGATCAGCTGCCTCCTGCACACTCCCCACTGGGTATGTGCCCGCAACCAAGGTACATGCCCTTGACCAGGGTTGAACCTGGGACCCTTGAGTCCACAGGCCGACACTCTATCCACTGAGCCAAACCGGTTAGGGCAACCACTGGTATTTTAATGGGGTTTGCATGGAATCTATAGATTGCCTATGGGTAGTATAGATATTTTAATGATGTTGATTCTACTAATCCAAGAGCATGGTATATTCTTCCATTTGTTTATGTCTTCCTTTATCTCTTTTTTCAATGTCTTGTAGTTTTTTGAGTATAGGTCTTTTAACTCTTTAGTTAAGTTTATTCCTAGGTATCTTAATTTTTTTGTTGTTGCAATGGTAAATGGGATTTTTTTAAAGTTTCTCTTTCTGTGAGTTCATTATTGGTGTATAAAAAGTCATAGATTTCTGGGAATTAATTTTGTATCCTTCTACATTACCCAATTCATTTATTAAGTCTAGTAGTTTTTTATAGAGTTTTTAGGGTTTACTGTGTACAATATAATGTCATCTGCAAATGATTTAGATGTCTTTTATTTCTTCTTCTTGTCTGATCACTATGGCTAGCACTTCCAGTTCTATGTCAAACAGGAGTGGTGAAAGTGGACATCCCTGTCTTACTCTTGTTCTCAGGGTAAATGTTTTTAGTTTTTACCTATTGAGTATGATGCTGTTTGTAGGTTTGTCATATAAAGCTCTTATTGTATTGAGGTATGATCCATCTATTCCAACTTTGCTGAGCGTTTTTATCAAGAAAGGGTATTGGATTTTGTCAAATGCTTTTTCTGCATCAATTGATATGATTATGTGATTTTTGTATCTCAATTTGTTTATGTGATGTATAAGGTTTATTGATTTGCGGATATTGAACCAGTCTTGCATCCCTGGAATATGTCCCACTTGGTCATGATGTATGATCTTTCTAATGTAATGCTGGATCCAATTTGCTAGAATTTTGTTGAGGATTTTTAGCATCTATGTTCATCAGAGATATTGGCTTGTAATTCTCTTTCCTTGTAGTGTCTTTATCTGGTTTTGGGATTAGGGTGATGCTGGCTTCATAGAATGTGCGTGGAAGTGTTCCTTCCTCTTGAATTTTTTGGAATAGTTTGAGGAGTGTAGGTTTTTAATTCTTCTTTGAATGTTTGGTAAAACTCCCCTGTGAAGCCATCCAGCCCAGGGCTTTTGTTTGCTGGAAGTTTTTTGATTATTGCTTAAATTTCTTTGGTAGTTATTGGCCTATTCAGGTTTTTTGATTCTTCTTGGTTGAGTTTTGGAAGATTGTATTTTTCTAGGAATCTTTCCATTTCTTCTACGTTGTCCAGTTTGTTGGAATAGAGTTGTTCATAGTATTTTTTTTTTTTTAGAATTCTTAGTATTTCTGTGGGGGCTATTGCTACTTCATCTCTTCCATTTCTAAATTTGTTTATTTGGGCCTTCTCTTTGCTTCTGGTGAGCCTGGCTAGAGGCTCATCAATCTTGTTTATCCTTTCAAAGAACTAGCTCTTGGTTTTATTGATCTTCTGTATTTTTTTTGTCTCTAGGTCATTTATTTCTGCTCTGATCTTTATTATCTCCTTTCTTCTGCTCACTCTGAGCTTTTCTTTTTGCTCTCTTTCTAATTTTTTAAGTTTTAGAGTTAGATAATTTATTACCAGTTTTTCTTGTCTTTTTTTTTTTTTTTTTTTTTTTTTTTTTTTTTTTTTTTTGAGTTAAGCCTATAATCCTATGAACTTCCCTGGCAGGACTGCTTTCACTGTGTCAATAGATTTTGGATTGTGGTGTTTTCATTGTCATTTGTTTCCAGGATATTTTGGTTTTCTTCTTTGATCTCTTTCGTAACCCAATAATCATTTAATAACATGCTATTTAGCCTCCAAGTGTTTGAATTTTTTGATTGTTTTTGTTTATTTCTAATATTATGCCATTGTGATCTGAGAAGATGCTTGATATAATTTCAATCTTCTTGAATTTGAATAGACTTTGTCTCTGTCCCAATATGTGGTCTATCTTTGAAAATGTCCCATGTGGACTTGAGAAGAATGTATATTCTATAGCTTTGGGGTGAATTGTTCTAATGATGTCAATTAAGTCAATCAGATCCAGTGAGTAATTTAAGATTGCTGTTTCTTTGTTAATTTTTTGTCTAGGTGATTTATCCAGTGATTTCTATGGGGTATTAAAGTCTCCTACTATGACTGTATTGCTGTTGATCTCTCCCATGATATTGTCCAGAAGTTGTTTTTTTTTTTTTAAATATATTTGGGTGCTCCTGCATTGGGTGTATATATGTTTACCAGAGTTCTATGCTCTTGTTTTATCAATCCCTTTAGTATTATGAAGTGGCCTTCCTTACCTTCTGTTGTGTCCTTCACTTTGAGGTCTATTTTGTCAGATTTAAGTATTGCTACCCCAGCTTTTTTTTTTTTCTTTTCATTTCCATCCCTTCACTTTCAGTCTGTGTGAGTCCCTTATTCTGAGGTGGGTCTCTTGTAGACAGCATATCCTAGTATATGGGTCATGTTTTCTTATCCATTCAGTCACTCTATGTCTGTTGATTTGAGTATTTAATCCATTTACATTTAAGGTTATTATTGATAGGTACTTGTTTGTAGCCATTTTTATTCTTTATGCCTATGTTCCTTCTTCCCTTTCTATTTCTTCTTTTTACAACAGTCCCTTTAGCATTTATTGCATTGCTGACTTGGTAGTGATAAACTCCCTTAGCCTTTTTTTGTCTGAGAAGCTCCTGGTTTCCCCTTAAAGCTATTGAATTATAGCCTTGCTGGATAGTGTATTCTTGGATTCAGTCCCTTGCTTTGCATCACTTTGTATACTTCATTCCATTCCCTTCTGGCCTGATGTGTTTCTGTTGAGAAATCATTTGATAATTGAGTAGGAGATCCTTTGTAGGGAACTCTCTCTCTCATCCAGCCTTTAAAATTCTCTCTTTATTGTTAATGTTTTCCATTGTAGTTACCATGTGTTTTGGTGTGGGTCTTTTTGGGTTCATCTTGTTTGGGAGTCTATGTGCTTGTGTGACTTTCCCGCCAAATCAGGGAAGTTTTCTGTCACTATATCTTCAAATCGGTTTTCTAATCCTTGCTCCTCTTCTTGTCCTTCTGGCACCACTATTATATGGATGTTACCTCATTTCATGCTGCCCCAAAGCTCCCTTAGGTTCTTCTTCTGCTTTCTAATTTTTTTTGTCTAATTGCTGTTCAGATTGGGTGTGTTTTCTGCACTGTCTTCTAACTCACTAACTCTGTCCTATATTTCTAGTTTACTGTTGAAACCTTCCATTCTATTTTTCATTGTATCTATATAATTTTTTATTTCCTCTTGATTCTTACATAAGTTTTTGATTTTCTCATCTATCCAGTTTTGGGACTGTTTGACTGTTACTCTGAATTATTTTTCTGATATATTGCAGGCCTCCATTTCATTTATTTCCTTTTTGGGGGTGATTCCTCCTTTTCTTTACTTGGGGTGCTGTTCTTTGTCTCTTCATTTTAGCTGTCTCTTTCTGGCTCTGGTCTCTGCTTGGGGTTTGAGAGGTTGTAGACCCTATCAGGGCAATGATCTGGAAATTGATAGCCCAAAGGCTGGATCTGCCTTGAGTCTCATGTCTTTATTGTCTCTGCTCTGAGTTGTGTCCCCTTCTCACATGGATCTAGTCCCTCTGTTGTCTGCTTCAGATACTCAGGGTGGTGGAAGCATGTGCACAGTTCCTCTGGTGTGTGACTCCCTTTGAGGCCCCAGAGCCCTCTGGCAGGCAATTCACTGTGTGGCCTCAGCACATGTGGCAGGGTGGTGTCCTTGGTCCCTCTGGCAGTGTACTTGCAGTGCGCTCCCGTGGCCCCTGGCTGGGAACACTGGCTTTCTCTGGGTCACCCCAGCAGTGTTCTCCTATGGCTCAGAGTGAGGCACATACTCGGTTGCTCCAGGCAGCCCATATAGGACTCACCCAGGTGCTGGGGAGAAGCAGGTGCAGGTTTCTCTGGGTCGCATTAGTCAGAGCTCCCCTGTGGCCTGAGTGGGGCCATGCTAGGTTACTCCAGGTTGCCCGGGCAACAAGTCCCTGGGCTCAGGGTGGAGTTAGTATGGGTTGCTCTGGGTTGTACAATCCTCACTTTCTTGTAGCTTGGAGTGAGGTGTGCACTGGATTGCTCCAGTTCACCCCTCCCCAGTGTGTAGTAGGGGTGGGTTGCTCTGAGTCTCACAATCTGCACTCTGTGTCTTGGAGTCAGGCGCATGCTGGGTTGCTCCTGGTATCTCTGGCAGCATGTCCCTGGGTTTGGGGCAGAGCAGGCACCAATTGCTCTTGGCTGCATAGTCAAAGCTCTTCTGTGGCCCTGAGTGAGGTGAGCACTGGGTTGCTCTGGGTCGCCCCTCCTGGGGCTCTGGGTGAAGTGGGCATGAGTTGCTCTGGGTCACACAGTCTGTGCTCTCCTGTGGTCTGGAGTGGGGCATGTCCTGGGTGGTTCTGGGTCACCCCAGTAGCAGGTCCTGGGGCTCATGGTGGAGTAGGCACGAGGTGACTCCTGGCTAGGATAGCAGCACAGCTCTGGGGCCCAGGGAATGGGTGGGGCACAGGGTTCCCCGTGGCTTGCACTCACTGTGGGATTCTGGAACCAGATCCTAGGATGCTGGGTCCCAGTGGGCTGGTGAGGAGGCCTGATGCAGGAGGTCAACCTGACAAGCCCCCCTGCAGACATCTGGGAGCCTTCCAGGAGGTACTGCACCATTCACTGCCAGGGCATGGTTGTGGTTCCACAATGGCTGGCCAGTAACATTCTCTAGGTATCCTCTGCCTTTCCTTATTGAAAATTGTCTCCTGAGTTGTGTCTAATTTGTTAATTCAGGGTGGATATTCTCTGATTTAGTTGCTTTTTGGCCTGGCCCCAGGAGGAAGTGTGCGACACTTCTGCCTATTCGGCCCCTATTTTGTCTCGGAGTTTTTTTCATTATCACCACATCCTAGCCTTGGGTATTTTCCCATTCCTTTTATATTACTTTTAGTAGTGTGGTGACTATATTTTCCAAACTCCAAATTAGGTCATAAGATCTGATAAAATAAATTTTTGTGTTGCTTCTTGGTGCCAGATACAATCCAGGAGGTTTACCTTAGATATATATATATATATATTTTTTAAATAAACTTCTGGAATACTGATGGTTTGTAAGGATAATAAAAGACAATGTTTGAAATTAAGACAATGTTTGGAAAATTTTGTCACTGTATGAGTAGGACATTGAATCAGTGATACTGGATAGGTGAAAAAATCTATTAAAAGTCAAGGCAGGGAAAACTGGAAATAGTATTTAACCTTAAACCATTAGAGAATATATTTCACAGTTCATTTAGACATATATAAGTTTCAAGAAAATGGCATATAGCTTTGTGTAAATACACCTATGACCTTTTATTAGATGTGAAACAAGTTTAAGAGTGAGATACTAGGTGGGATCTCAATACCAGATATCAAGCTGTATTACAAAACCACTGTTCTCAAAACTGCCTGGTACTGGCACAAGAACAGACATATAGATCAATAGAATAGAATAGAGAACCCAGAAATCGACCCAAACCAATATGCTCAATTAATATTTGACAAAGGAGGCAAGAACACACAATGGAGTCAAGATAGTCTCCTCAATAAATGGTGTTGGGAAAATTGGACAGATATATGCAAAAAAATGAAACTAGACCACCAACTTACACCACACACAAAAATAAACTCAAAATGGATAAAGGACTTAAATATAAGACAGGAAACCGTAAAAATACTAGAGGAATCCAAAGGCAACAAAATCTCAGACATCTGCCGAAGCAATTTCTTCACCGATACAGCTCCTAGGGCATTGGAAACTAAAGAGAAAATATACAAATGGGACTACATCAAAATAAAAAGCTTCTGCACAGCAAAAGAAACCATCAACAAAACAATAAGAAAGCCCACTGCATGGGAGAACATATTTGCCAATGTTATCACCAATAAGGATTTAACCTCCAACATTTATAGGTAACTCATACAACTTAAAAAAAGGAAGATAAACAATCCAATCAAAAAATGGGCAAAGGACCTAAATAGAATCTTTTCAAAAGATGACATTCAGAAAGCCAAGAGACATATGAAAACATGCTCCAAGTCACTAATCATTCAAGAGATGCAAATCAAAACAACAATGAGGTATCACCTCACACCTATCAGAATGGCTATCATCAACAAATCAACAAATGACAAGTGCTGGAGAGGATGTGGAGAAAAGGGAACACTCGTGCACTGCTGGTGGGAATGCAGACTGGTGCAGCCACTATGGAAGACAGTATGGAGTTTCCTGAAAAAGTTAAAGATGGAGCTCCCATTTGACCCAGTGATTCCACTTCTAGGAATATATCCCAAGAAACCAGAAACACCAATCAGAAAGGATATATGCATCCCTATGTTCATAGTAGCACAATTTATCATCGCAAAGATCTGGAAACAGCCTAAGTGCCCATCAGCAAATGAATGGATTAGAAAACTGTGGTACATCTACACAATGGAATACTATGCTGCTGTAAAAAAGAAGGAATTCTTACCATTTGCAACAGCATGGATGGAACTGGAGAGCATTATGCTAAGTGAAATAAGCCAGTCAATGAAGGAAAAATACCACATGATCTCACTCATTCATGGATAATAAAGATCATTATAAACTTATGAACAAAAATAGATACAGGGGAAGAGCAGCATCGAACAGACTGTCAAAGTCCAGCGGGAAGGCTGGGGAGGGTTGGGGGCGGAAGGGGGTGGGTAAGAGATCAACCGAAGGACTTGTATGCATGCATATAAGCCTAACCAATGTACATAAGACACTGGGGGGCAGGGGAGGCGGGGGGAATGTCCGGGGGGGGGGGAGGAGACATATGTAATCTCTTTGTAATATTTAAGAAATAAAACAAAATTTAAAAAAAAAAGAGTGAGATACCATTCTGGAGTTGATACCATATGTATATATTTTCAGAATATTAGGGTTACTGCTCAAGCTGGTATCTGTGAGAAAATATAGGGCTTTTCCCAAAAATGTATACACATAATTTGAATAATTATAAATGCAGTGTTTATTAAAATACATTTCATTTTCAAAATTGAGCTATCAGCTATTACAGTATGCATATATTTTTGGTATACCCTGAGGTGTTCCATGAGGCACTGGCATCTGAGCTGGCCATTCCAGTAAATATGTTGTTAGTTGTAGCTCCTGTTGCCACAGGTATCATGATGAAAGGGTAAGTCTTATTTACTCACATCCCCATCTGATTCTACCATTTTAGTGACTTACAGATACAATAATAGAATATTTGTGAGCAGCCAAAAAAATGCTTATAATGTGCCTCTGAAGTCTAGAAAGAGACTAAGAAGAATGTTCTCAATAGCATTCATTCTGTTAAACTAAGCTTCTTGAGGACAAGATGAGTCTTATTCACCTAAGTCTTCTGTGCAAAGTTTCACACATAGTAGATGCTCCACAAATATGTTAAATAGCTTATAAGATCATCAGGGAAGAAAGCATTTTCCTGACTTTCCAAGTTTTTCTTCTTATCTTTATCAATGAGTAGCAGCTATTTCCTTGAGTTGACTGCCATCTCATAGGCAAGCAGGATAGAAAGCAATGTTTTGAAGTAGCAGATAAAATTATTCAAATAATTGTGCAAATGTGAATATATGACTTAGAGGAGCTGCTGCTCACCTATACACTTTCTTGTGTGCCCAAGATGAAGGAGCTAGGTGGTCATTATCTCTCCAAGTTCCACCTATGAAACTCATGATCCTTAAAAGAAGCAGTAGTATCTTTCAAGTTGGCTATTTAGGCTACTTTGTTGTAAAGGGGTAAGAAGAAGCACAATTGATGACTTAACTACGTCTCCCTCAAAATGAAATCTTTCTAGAATACAGAGGTAGTGAAGAGGTTTAAGAAAGTGTATCAGTCTTCACTAGCTTTCCAGACATCTAATCTTCACAATAGTCTGACTGGACAGAAAAAAGAAAGAGAGAGAAAAGTAAATTAAAATAAACATGACCTAGCAATAGCAAAGAACAAATACATATACAACAGGATCAC
Organism: Myotis myotis; assembly: GCF_014108235.1. Lineage (NCBI taxonomy): Eukaryota > Metazoa > Chordata > Mammalia > Chiroptera > Vespertilionidae > Myotis > Myotis myotis. The sequence goes on from NW_023416346.1 coordinate 92,514,069, forward strand.
AAGATTTTTCTAAGTTTCACAAGCAAGTTAAATCTCTACCTTATCAGGACAGATAACCATCATAAGGAAGAAACAAATGTATTGGAAGAAACCAAATCCATAAACTTGTTTCTTATTTCTACCGGTTTGCAAAAATAATCATTATCATTTTATAGCTAATAAATCAGAAACCATTTTCTTTGGAACAATGAGAAAAAGTACCCTTTCTCTTGCAAATACACTGAATGGCCATATTATTATGACTGGCCAGATTATTATGACCACCCCATCAGTACTTCATTGGGCCACCTTTTGCCTTCAATACAGTGGTGATTCTTCTTGGCATTGACTCCACCAGATGTTGAAAGGTGATGCGAGGAATCTGACACCGTGCCTGATAAATAGCGCTGTCCAGTTCTGTGAGATTTGATGGTTGTGGGACCAGCTGCCTGATGGCTCTTTTAACTTCGTCCCACAAATGCTCAATTGGATTGAGATCTGGTGATTGTGGGCGCCACCTAACCAAGGTAAGGTCTCTCTCATGTTCTTGAAACCACTCCTGCCCAATACGAGCATCATGGCATGGCACATTGTCTTGTTGGAAGAAGCCATCTCCATTGGGATATGACATCAACATGATAGGATGAACTTGATCAGCAACAATACTTAGGTATGTTGTGCTATTCAGACGTTTATAATGATCTGGTCCTCTAGCAAATTCAGCGGGAAATTATAGCTAATTTGCCTACAAACGTCAGGTGGTCATAATAAATCTGGCCACTCAGTGTATATTCCAAGAAATATATCTCTACAATAGACATTTCACATATAGTAATTCATTAATAAAGGTTAAGCCAATAAGAGCCAAAGAGATCTAAATCAAGACTATTAAGTAGTCTAATGCTGTGTTCTAGATGATTGACTTAGTTTTTTATATTTTCTTTGGTGGAATTAGCTTCATATAGTTTTGTTTTATGTTCTTACACAAATATTGCTTCAAGAAGGTTACAACAAAACAGAGAGAAGAAATCTGTACAATTTATGTGTGTAAGTTTTTTTACAACAAAGATATGCTCCAATCTTAAGACTTTATTTTAGTTTGGCCATGTAAGAGTAACAAATGGACTGGATATATTAGTGCTCCAAATCTCTTATTGGAATCCAGAAGCCAAGCAATAGAATTCAAAGGCAGAGCATAAATATTGTTGGCTAGAGGCCTGGTGCATGAAATTCATGCACTTGGTGGTGGTGGTGGTGGGGTTCCCTCAGCCCAGCCTGTGCCCTCTCACAGTTTGGGAGTCCTTGGGGGATGTCTGACTGATGGTGAGCGGGCCTAAGCCGGCAATCAGACATCCTTAGCGCTGCCACAGAGACTGCGCTCGCCAGCTGTGAGCCCAACTCAAGGCTTCTGGCTGAGTGGCACTCCCCCATGGGAGCACACTGACCACAAGGGGACAGCTCCTGCATTGAGCGTCTGCCCCCTGGTGGTCAGTGCATGTCATAGCAACCAGTCATTCCACTGTTGGGTCGATTTGCATATTAGCCTTTTATTATATAGGACTAGAGGCTCAGTGCATGAAATTCATGCCCTGCCTGCACCTTCTCACAATTCAGGACCCCTCGGGGGATCGGGCCTAAACCGGCAGTTGGACACCCCTCTCACAATCCGGGACCACTGGCTCTTAACCTCTCACCTGCCTGCCTTCCTGATCAGCCATAACCACTTGCCTGCCTGCCTGATCAGCCCTAACCACTTGCCTGCCTGATTGCCCCTAACCACTCTGCCTGCCTGCCTGATCATCCCTAACTGCCTCTGCCTGTCTGCCTCATTGCCCCTAACCATTCTGCCTGCCTGCCTCATTGCCCTTAACCACTCTACCTGCCTACCTCATTGCCCCAACCACTCGCCTGCCTGCCTGATCACCCCTAAGTACTCTGCCTGCCTGCCTGATCACCCCTAGCCACTCGTCTGCCTGCTTGATTGTCCCTAACTGCTCACCTGCCTGCCTGATTGCCCCTAACCGCCACTGCCTCAGCCCCCACCGCTGCAGCTTTGTCCAGAAGGACATGTGGAATGATGTCCGGAAGCGTTGTTCAACTGTCCGGTCTAATCAGCATATTATGCTTTTATTATTATAGATGTGCTAAAAAGGGAATAGCCATGATGATATTTTTGTTATCTCTTATTATACACAAATCAACTTCCTAAGAATGTCAAAATGTATCAATCATTACTTAGGACTTGAAGGAGCTCTCAGGCTATAACTTTATTTTAATCACTTTTTAGAATTTTATTAATTTTTAGAGAGAGGAAGAGAGTGAGAGAGAAACATCAATGTAAGAAACATTGATTTGATGCCTCCCACATGCACCCCTGACTGGGGATTGAACCCAAAACATGGGCATGTGCTGAGATCCGGGAACTGAACCCACCACCTTTTTGGTGCATGGGATGATGCTCAACCAACTAAGCCACACCAGCCAGGTCTGTAACCTTATTTATTATGAGAAAAATATCAGAACAAAGAAATTCAAACTTCAGAGGTATATGTTCATAATTTGATTGGAAAAATAAATTAAAAGGCCAATACAATATCATGCAAATGATACTTTACCAAACAATTCTATATATTTACTTCATTTGAGATTTAGAACCAACATATGAAATAAGATAAATATTATTTCCTTATTACCTAAAATGAGGAAACTGAGGCCCTCAAATATTATGTGGCTTATTCCATGTCATGAAAGTCTACACTGGTGGAGCTAGAACTGGAATACAGATCTTCTGACCACTAGCACATTTTTTTCCACCTTCTAGACCACTGCTGAGTAGTGTTACACTGTATATATATATACCGTTTGTTTATTCATTCACCTATGAACTTTCAGGTTATTCTAAGTTTTACAAATAAAACTGCTATAAATATTATATACAAATTTGTGTATGGACATATACTTTCATTTCTCTTTTTTTTTTAAATTAAATCTTTATTGTTCAGATTATTACATTTGTTCCTCTTCCCCCCCCCCCATAACTCCCCTCCACCCAGTTCCCACCCAACCCTCTGCCCTTACCCCCCCCACTGTCCTCATCCTTAGGTGCACAATTTTTGTCCAGCCTCTTCCCGCATCTCCCACACCCCTTTCCCCCCCAAGAATCGTCAGTCCATTCCCTTTCTATGTCCCTGATTCTATTATAATCACCAGTTCATTCTGTTCATCAGATTATTTATTCACTTGATTCTTAGATTCACTTGTTGATAGATGCATATTTGTTGTTCATAATTTGTATCTTTACCTTTTTCTTCCTCTTCCTCTTCTTAAAGGATACCTTTCAGCATTTCATATAATCCTGGTTTGGTGGTGATGAACTCCTTTAGCTTTTCCTTATCTGTGAAGCTCTTTATCTGACCTTCAATTCTGAATGATAGCTTTGCTGGATAAAGTAATCTTGGTTGTAGGTTCTTGGTATTCATCACTTTGAATATTTCTTGCCACTCCCTCCTGGCCTGCAAAGTTTCTGTTGAGAAATCAGCTGACAGTCGTATGGGTATTCCCTTGTAGGTAACTGAGTTTCTTTCTCTTGCTGCTTTTAAGATTCTCTCTTTATCTTTTGCTCTTGGCATTTTAATGATGATGTGTCTTGGTGTGGTCCTCTTTGGATTCCTTTTGTTTGGGGTTCTCCGCACTTCTTGGACCTGTAAGTCCATTTCTTTCACCAGGTGGGGGAAGTTTTCTGTCATTATTTCTTCAAATAGGTTTTCAATATCTTGCTCTCTCTCATCTTCTGGCACCCCTATAATTCTGATGTTGGTACGCTTGAAGCTGTCCCAGAGGCTCCTTACACTATCCTCGCATTTTTGGATTCTTTTTTCATTTTGCTTTTCTGGTTGGGTGTTTTTTGCTTCTTCGCATTTCAAATCATTGACTTGATTCTTGCGCTCCTCTGGTCTGCTGTCGGGAGTCTGTATAATATTCGTTATTTCAGTCCATGTATGCTTAATTTCTAGTTGGTTCCCCAATATAACATCGAGGGTCTCATTAGTTTTCTTGTAGATCTCATTAAGTTTATCGGCGGCTTCTAAACAGTTCTTGAGAGACCTTAAAAGTGTGGTTCTGAACTCTATATCTTCCATTGACAATTTTGTCCTGTTTCTTTGTCTCCGCATTTTGTTATGCTTCCTTGGTGCACCCCCTAGTGGTCTTTGTTCGCAGTCTTATAGTTAAACCTTGATTGTTGTAGCTAATACCAGGGAGGGTTTGACCTCCAGGCCAAGTGGCTGTGAGAATCAGCTGTGTCTGCAGTGAGAGAACTTCTGTCCTCTAGGGAGGTGCTAATCTAGCCTTTGCCTGAGGCTATCCGGCAAATGCCTCTGTGCAGGGCTTGGGCGGGGCGGGTCACACAGGATCAACAGGGTGGGCCGGAGAGAGCAGTTATGGTGGCTCTCAGTCCTGTCCCCAGGGGCTCTGCCTCTCTGAGTCCCAGCACCCGCTGCAAACCTTGGAGAGAAAGCTGCACTCGCTCTGACCGAAGCCAGACAGTCCCGCTTCTCCCGTTTGAGTCTGGGTCCCTAAAGACTCGCCCGGATCTGGAGCTCAGAGTCTGTGACTCCCTACCGATTGAAAACGCCAACCGTGCCCTCCGCCACTAGCCCGATCCGCGCACTCCGCACCTCAGAATTTGACTTCAGCACTGCGCCTCCTCTGAGTGTCCGTATGCGTTTCTCTTTCCTCCTAGTTGTAGGACTTCCACTCAGCCAGCGTTCCTGTGGTTCTGGGTGATGTCCGTTCCGTTTTTTACTTTCACTTTTGAAGTAGTTGTTCAAGGCAGCAAACTCCGGGGTTAACCTATGCCACCATCTTGGTTCCCAATCAATGATCCTCATTTCTCTTATTGAAATAACTATAAGTGGAAAGATTGGTTCATATGTAGTTATATACTTCACTTTTTAAGGAGATGCCAAATTGTTTTCCAAAGTAGTTGCATCAATTACATTGTTACCAGCAGTGCTTGAATGAGTTCTAGTTTTCCTACACCCTTATTAACATTTTTTACAGCAAGGCTTTTTAAAAATTTCAGTCATTCTAATAGGTATGCATTAGTAACTCATTGTTTTATTAATTTGCATTTCTCTAATGATTAATGATATTGAACAGCTTTTCCTGTGCTTATTTACAATTTCTGTCTCTTTTATGCTGGCAAGCGTCTATTTAAATATTTTGCCCTTTTAAAAAAAGTGGGTGTTTTTTTCATATGAGTGAGCTTTTATTTATTTTGAAGAAAGAAAAAAGTCATACTTTGGTTCATAGATTTTACAAACTAGTGAACTGTGACTCTAACACTATTACTTATGGATAATAGCAACTATGTATTAGAATCTCAATTTGTACATGAGTAAATAAAATTATAATAATAAAAGCAAACCAAATATTGTCTTAAAAACAAAAATAAAAACTCAATGTGAACAGCAGCTTTTGGCTTGTGTCTAAAAATAGATATGTTCATATGGTAATTGTCTTTCTCTAACACATATATAGAATCTAAAGAACGATATAAATGAAAAAACAAAGCAGAAACAGATTCATAGATACAGAAAACAGACTGATGGTTGCCAGAGTGGTGTGGGGCTTCTATACTTCTTTATACACTTAACTAGAGGCCCGGTGCACAAACATTTGTGCACTCAGTGGGGGGGGGGGGTCCCTCAGCCAGGCCTGTGCCCTCTTGCAGCCTGAGACCCCTTGGGGGATGACCACCTGCTGGCTTAGGCCTGCTCCCTGAGGGATTGGGCCTAAGATGGCAATCAGACATCCCTCCGGCAGCCCGGCAGCCCTCGTGGGATGTCCACTTGCCAGAGGGGAGCAGACCTAAGTTGCAGTCAGACATCCTTAGCGCTGCTGAGGAGGCGGGAGAGGCTCCCACCACCACCGCTGTACTGGCAGCCATCAGCCTGGCTTGTGGCTGAGCAGAGCTCCCCCATGTGGGAGCGCACTGACCACCAGAGGGCAGCTCCTGCATTGAGCGTCTGCCCCCTGGTGGTCAGTGTGTGTCATAGTGACCAGTCATTCCCAGTCTTTCTGCTGTTAGGGTCAGTTTGCATATTACCTTTTTACTATATAGGATAGAGGCCTGGTGCACGGGTGGGGGCCGGCTGATTTGCCCTGAAGGGTGTCCTGGATCAGGGTGGGGGTCCCGCTGGGGTGCCTGGCCTGCCTGGGTGAGGGGCTGATGGCTATTTGCAGCTAGTCACACCCTCTTCAGGGTGGGGGTTCCCACTGGGGTGCCTGGCCAGCCTGGATGAGGGACTGATGGCTGTTTTCAGGCTGGCCACATCCCCTTTAGGGTGGGGGTCCCCACTGGGGTGCCTGGCCAGACTGGGTGAGGGGCTGAGGGCCATTTTCAGGCTGGCCGGCGACTGAAGCTCCCAACCTCTCCTTTTTTTCTTTTTATTCTGGGATTTATTTACCTTCTATAATTGAAATTTCCTTGCTGTCACTGGAGATGAGAGCTGGCTCCAGCTCCGTGGCCACTGCCAGCTGAAAGCAGGTATCTGGGGTTTGTTTAGCTTCTATAATTGAACCATTGTTGTTTTCGGGCTCAGAGCTGGGCCGCGGCAGGCGGGGAACCTTGGCTTCCTCCATCACTGGAGCAAGCAAACCTCCTGTTCGATTCAGTTGCATGGCTGCCGGCCGCCATCTTGGTTGGCGGTTAATTTGCATATCACCCTGATTAGCCAAATGGAAGCATTGCGAAAGTATGGTCAATTACCCTTTTTGTCTTTTATTAGATTGGATATTCAAATTATTTACCAGATATGTGATTTGTAAATATTTCCCCCCAGACTGTGGTTTATCTTTCAATTCATTGACAGTGTCTTTTAAAATTTTTTATTTTTCAATTACAGTTTACATTCAATATTATTTTGTATTGCATTCAGGTGTACAGCATAGTAGTTAAACAGTTACTTTAAAAATTGTTTACCCGGATAAGTCTAGTATCCACCTGACACCATACATAGTTATTACAGTAGTATTGACTATGTTCCCTGTGCTCTACTTTATATCCCCACGACAATTTTGTAACTACCAATCTGCACTTTTTAATCCCTTTACCTTTTCCACCTAATCCCCAAAATCCTCTTCAATCTGGCAACCATCATTCTGTTCTCCATATCAACAACTCTGTTTTAATTTTGTTTGTTCATTTATTTTGTTCTTTAGATTCCACAAATAAGTGAAATCATATAGTATTTGTCATCCTCTGACCTATTACATTTAGCACATTATTTTCTAGGTCTATCCATGCTGTCACAAATAGTAAAATTTAATTCTTTTTTATAGTTGAGTAATATTTCATTGTGAATATACACCACAGCTTTTTCATACACTAGTCTATTGATGGGCACTTGGGTTGCTCCCATATCATGGCTATTGTAAATAATGCTGTAATGAACATAGTGGTGCATATATTCTTTCAAATCTGTGTTTTAGAGTTCTTTGAATATGTACCCAGAAGTGGAACTATTAGTTGAAAAGGCAATTGCATTTTTAATATTTTGAGGAAACTTCTTACTGTTTTCCATAGTGACTACATCAATCTATATTGCCACCAACAGTGCATGAGGGTTCGTTTCTCTCTGCATTTTCACCAAAACTTGTTTGCTGATTTATTTATTATTATTTATTTATTTTATTGATTTCGAGATGAGGAGAGGGAGAGACGGATAGAAACATCAATGATGAGAGAGAATCATTGATCAGATGCCTCCTGCACGCCACCTATTAGGGATTGAGCCTGTAACCTGGGCATGTGTCCTCACTAGGAACCTCAGCGCTCAACCACTGGGCCACATGGCTAGGCTGTTTGTGGGTTTATTGATGATAGCCATTCTGACAGGTTTGAAGTTATACCTCATTGTAGTTTTTAATTTGCATACCTCTGATGATTAGTGATGTTGAGCATCTTTTCATATGTCGATTGGCCATCTGTATGTCCTTTTTGGAGAAGAGTCTATTCAGGTCCTCTGCCATTTTCTATTTCTATTTTTATTGCTGCCATATTACAGATGTCTTCTTTTCCTACCCCCTTTGGCCACTTGCACCCAGCTTCTGCACCGCACCCCCCCACACACACTTCCTCTGGCCATCACTGCGCTGTTGTCTGTGTCTATGGGTTATGCATACATGTTCTTTGTCTAAACTCTTCAGCTTCTTTCACCCAGTCCCTACCTCCCTCCTCCCCTCTAACAGCTGTCAGTCTGTTCCCTGTATCCATGAATCTGTTTCTATTTTATCTATCAGTTTATTTTATTTACTAGATTCCACATATAAGAAAGGTTATATGGTATTTGTATTTCTATGACTGGCTTATTTCACTTAGCATAATAATCTCCAGGTCCATCCACGCTGTCAGAAAAGGGATTGCTTGGGAGATTTTTCTTGGTGTTAAGTTGTATGTGTTCTTTATGAAGTTTGGATATTAACCCCTTATGTATCATTAGCGACTATGTTCTTCCATTCAGTAGGTTGTGTTTTCATTTTTTTGATGGTTTCCTTTGGGGCCAAAACCTGTTTAGTTTGATGTAGTCCCATTTATTAATTTTGTTCTTTTGTTTCCCTTGCTTGAGGAGATATATCATAAAAAATGTTGTTAAGAGAAACGTCAGAGATTTTACTGCCTGTTTTCTTCTAGGGTTTTTATGGTATGAAATTTTACATTTAAGTTTATTCCATTTTGATAGACTGTCTTTTGAAGAGCAGAAGTTCTTAATTTTAATGAAGTCCAATTTATCAATTTTTTTAATAGACTGAGCTTTTGGTGTTGATTCTGAGAAATCTTTTCTTGACCAAAGGTCTCAAAGATTTTCTCCTCTGTTTTCTTGTTAAAGTCTTATAGTTTTTGACTTTATATATGATACATTTTTTAATCTTTATTGTTGAGATTATTACAGATGTCCCCCTTTTTTTCTCCCATTGCCCCCTCCACTGGTTCCACCCTGCCCTAGGCCTTTACCATCCTATTGTCTGGGTCCATAGGTAATACATATATGCATTTAAGTTCTTTGGTTAATCTCTTCCTGCCTCCCTTCCTTCTTCCTCTTCCCTCTGAGATTCATCAGTCTGTTCCATGTTTCCATTCCTCTGCTTCTATTTTATTCATCAGTTTATTTTGTTCATTAGGTTCCTTGTTTATTTTGATTTTTAGATTCAATCACTGATAGGTATGTATTTATTGTCATTTTATTGTTCATATTTCTTCCTCCTCCTCCTCCTCCTCCTCTCCTCCTCCACCTGACCTCCTTTAGCTTTTTCTTGTCTCTGAAGCTCTTTATCTGACCTTTAATTCTAAATGATAGCTTTGCTGGGTAGAGTAATCTTGGTTGTAAGTCCTTGCTATTCATTACTTTGAATATTTCTTGCCACTCCCTTCTGCCCTCAAAGTTTCTGTTAACACATTGTATGCAGGAAATGTATTTATACGTTTTACGTATTTATATGTTCTACCAGTGTAGTAGAGCGCGGGACACGTATTAATACGTTTTTTATAGACTAGCAGTAGAATGCGGGTAACATATAAATACGTAAACTAAAGTTATCGTAATTTTACTGAATGTTGCCATTTGCGCAACAAATTAGCAAAAATGGTCCGTGCCACCTGTTAGCGCGCAATAAAAACTACCCGCAAACAATGTGTTAAGAAATCAGCTGACAATAGTATGGGTACTCCCTTGTAGGTAACTAACTGCTTTTCTCTTGCTGCTTTTAAGATTCTCTCTTTGTCTTTTAACCTTTGGCATTTTAATTATGATGTGTCTTGGTGTGGGCCTCTTTGGGTTTCTCTTGTTTAGGACTCTCTGTACTTCCTGGACTTGTAAGTCTATTTCTTTCACCAGATAGGGGAAGTTTTCTGTTCAAATAAGTTTTCAATATCTTGCTCCCTTTCTACTGCTACTGGCACCCTCATGATGTGAATGTTGGTATGCCTGAAGTTGTCGCGTAGACTCCTTACACTATCTTCATATTTTTGAATTCTTTTTTCTTTTTGCGATTCTGATTGGGTGATTTTTTTTTCTTTCGCATATTCTAAATCACTGATTTGATTCTCAGTATCCTCTACTCTACTGTTGAAGCCCTATAAATTATTCTTTATTTCAGTTAGTGTATGCTTAATTTCTGACTGGTACTTTTTCATGTCTTTGATGTTCTCACTAAGTTCTTGAAATTTTCACTAAGATCCTTGAAATTCTAAGTCCCTTAAAGCGCTCAATAAGATCCTCTGTATCTAGTAGTTTGTTTGTTTCCATTTAATTTAGGTCTTTTTCTAGATATTTCTTCTGTTCTTTTATTTGTGACATATTTCTTTGTCTCCACATTTTGGCTGCTCCCCTGTGTTTGTTTCTATGTTGTTGCTTTTTTGTTTCTATGTATTATGTAGAGCTCCTATGTCTCCTAGAATTGGTAGAGTGGTATTGTGTAGTAGGTGTTCTCTAGGGCCCAGTGGCTCAGCCTCCCCAATCACCTGAGCTGGATATTCTAGGTGTGCCACCGTGAGGGCTGTGCACACAGTCTTATTGTAGTTGAGCCTTGGTTGCTGTTGTTATCACTGGGAGGAATTGAACCTCAGGCCAATTCGTTGTGATGATCAGTTGAAACTACAGCAGAAGAGCTGCTATGCAGGAGACACCCCTAAGGAGCAGGACTTGCGTCAGTGGCACTTTGGTGCTCACCAAGTCTGCCCCTTGAGTCTGTGGCTCATGGATGTGTAAAGTTGTAAAGTGGTGTGGTCTGAATATGTCCACTGGGTGCACTGGCTCTGGGGTCTCCTGGGAGGTGCAGTCAGCTATTGCCTGGGGCCACCCACCAGGAGCTACAGAGTGATGTGCAGATAGATGATACTTGTGTTGGGCTTGGAAGTGCCCATGCAAGGCCAAGTTGTGTAGGGAGGCAGGCTGCTGCTAGTGCCAGATCTTGGGCCTCTTATTGATAGGTATGGGCCACACTGATGCCAGCTGTTGCTTTTTTGAGAAATTTAAGGAAAGTCTGAAGCCTGAGCCAGGACAGGTCATTCATATGGAAAAGCCATAGCAACAGCTTGGGTGGGGCTGTAAATTGGATGGGGTGGGGTCTCAGGGAATCACCAGGGTGGAGTGAACAGTGTGAGCCAGGTTGATGGAGACTCAGATATGGCTGCCAGTCAGCTTTTTATTGGGGAAGGTCTCAGCATAAGAACAATGAACTCTGTGAGCATCCCTGTCTGGGAAAAAGCCAACCCTGAGTTCTTGCCCAGATGCCAGACAATGCAGTTCCTCTCCATATGTCCCTGGACCCTCCTAAGCTGCTACTCCAGTGCTGGAGATCAGAGCAAGTCTGAATAAGTCCATGTACTGGCCCTTTAAGAAGAACTGCCTGGGATTTCAGCAGCCTCTGTGTCACTCAGGTACAATTCATGCCGATTTTTACAGCCTGAAGTTAAGTGTGAGTTCTCTTTCTGGCCCTGGAAGCCTGGACTGAGGGGTCTTGTGTGGGGCAGGGACCCCTTGCTCCTCATGGAAGGCCTCTGCAATAAAAAAACAACAACCACACACTACACGTGGTGTTGGACAAGCCTGCTCTCCGCCTCTGCCCCTCCTACCAGTCTCAATGTGCTTTCTTCTTTACTTCTCTAGTTGTAGGGCTTCCATTCATCCAGACTTCAGGCAGTTCTTTTTTTTTTTTTTTTAAATATATTTTATTGATTTTTTACAGAGAGGAAGAGAGAGAGATAGAGAGTCAGAAACATCGATGAGAGAGAAACATCGACCTGCCGCCTCCTGCACATCCCCCACCGGGGATGTGCCCGCAACCCAGGCACATGCCCCTGACCGGAATCGAACCCGGGACCCCCCAGTCCGCAGGCCGACGCTCTATCCACTGAGCCAAACCGGTTTCGGCTTCAGGCAGTTCTTAATGATGGTTGTTCTGTATTTTAGTTGTAATTTTGATGTGGTTGTGGGAGGCAGCAAGTACCAGCATTTAGTTATGTGGCCATCTTGGTTCTCTGATATATGATCCATTTTTTAGTTAATTTTTGTTTAGTGTGTGAGGTAAAGGTTAGTGGTCAAGGATCTTCTCTTTTTTTTTCATGTCGATGTCCGATTATTCAGCACCCCTTGTTGAGAGGTTGTCTTTTTCCCATTAAGTAGAATTTGCATCTTTATAATAAATAAATTGACGATATATATGTGGGTCTATTTCTTGACTCTCTAATCTGTCCCATTGTTTTATATGTCTATACTTTCACCAATATCACACTGTTTTGTTTACTGAAGCTTTATACTAAGCCTTGAAATAATGTAATGAGTCATCAGCTTTTAATGTTCTTTTCAAATCTATTTATATTGATATATGTGAATATATTTTGTCCTTCTATCCTTTGCATATAGCAAATTTTATTTAATCATTCTCTTACTGATTGTTTTATAGTATTCCTTGATGGGTTTTTAAATAGGAGCTCATAAACACTTCCAAATAAACTTGTTTTTTCAAGTATCCAATTGAATAAATTAACCTCAAGAGGTTTTATTTTTTTAGTTCTTTTATATTTTCAAATTACTTACCAAACTGCTAGGCATATAATAGGAACTTCTTTAAAACTTCCTGAATAAATAGATACATGAAATAAAAATTAAAGAGACATGTATGGTGCAGTTCCTCTTAGGAATATGTACACAGAAGCAGATTTGGAACATCTTGTGACTTACATTGAAAAATAAATCTGGTGTACTGGATAGAGTTTAATTTTAAATGACATTAATTCAATTCTACTATTTCAGTTATGTAGCAAAGGCAAGTTATTTAACTTTCTGAGCCTTAGCTTTTCCCTTTGTGATATGAAGAGAATCAGAGATGGTTAATGTGTTGACTCAGGTAGTTAAATGGTACAAATATAAGAGATGCTAAATCACTAGAAATATAATGAAGCAGATACAATTATATCCTCTGAACTCTCTTGTAAGAAAGAGTATCATATAAGAGCCTGAAAAAAAATAAGCTACTTAATGGTGGTTGTGGGTCTCAAAGGACATGCTTATATGGTTGATAAACTGTCTTCTAAGGAAAGGGGATTCTTCTGGTTTTAGGGTCAGATCTTAAGTGCCTAAAAGTAATTGAGTTCTAAAATTCATGCTATGTATGCTTCGTGAAGATAGGGAGTTGTGCTTGGAACAGTACTTGGCCCATAGTATTCAATATATAACTGAACAAATGAATAAATTCATGGTGCCAGCAGTCCTTCCCTTCCCCCCATATAGCTTTCCGTTGAATATTTAAAAGTCAATTTGAAGGTATGCCTGTTATTAAGCTACTTAAGTTACTCATACATCTCCATCTGAACTTGGAGCTAAAAATACTTATCTCACAGGACTCTTGAGAATATAAAATATATAATACGTAAAAAAGTGTCTGGCTTAGTTCCTAATACATTGTAGACACTCAATAAATGTTAGTTGTCTTCCATCCTATGCTAGAATAAACATTTATTTAGTTCTGAAGCAAGGACAGACATTTCCCTACTCTGGATCCTGACAGATATTATACCTGCACCCTCATTCCAATCCCTAGAAAATCTTGCAGGAGTAACAGCATTTTGAAAACAGCATTTTCCCTGTTTCAAGCAGGGACAGTGATTACTTGATTATTTTTGAATAATTCCTTATTTCTACTCTCAGTCTCCCAGAACACTGAAACTGCATGAATTTGCACCAGTTTTAAAGTAGTCTTTGGCTAGTTCCATAGGATATTTGTTCTGTGGTGTTACAGGTAATGTATATATAGATATTTAGCAAAAATGAGTCCCAATTTTTTCATCCATTATTAACTATTTACTTGTCCCCAGTCTTAATAACTAGATTCTTTTCCATAATCATATGATATATTTCCAAAATACTTGCCAAAGTAATTTATGAAGATACAGCAATGTAGAAATTGAAGAACAGACCACAGTAACTCCTGATAGTTAGCAATTATTTACAAATAATCTTGAACCTAATTACTCAGAAGGGACACAAACTAGGAAAAACTGATTGACAACTAACTCTTTATGGAAAGTACCACTGGATTTAATGGTCACTTGCAAATCCCACACAAAAAAGAGCAGGAATCATCTTGAACTGAACCCATGTTCAAATGACAGCTCATGGAACATGAAGTATGAACTCTATCTCCAGCTGACTGAAATTACTTACAAAGCCTTTTAGTTTAACCACACAGAATCTGGGCTTTTGCTTTGAAACTAACCAGCATGCAGAACTATAAACAACAGCTTATATGAATGGATAAGAAAACTATATTTTAAGGAGAGACATTATTTTACAAAATGGAACTTTAAAACCAGAATGTTTTATGAAATAATAAAGGAACTTGCCTTATATTTAACTCTAGAGGAATCTGTGATTTAAAAATATGTTTTTAAGAAGTTTAGCCGTGGCCAGCTTGGCTCAGTGGATAGATCGTCAGCCTGTGGACTGAAGGGTCCCGGGTTCGGTTCTGATCAGGGGCATGTGCCTTGGTTGAGGGCGCATCCCCAGTGGGGGATGCGCAGGAGGTAGCTGATCGATGTTTCTCTCTCATCGATGTTTCTAACTCTCTGTTCCTCTCCCTTCCTCTCTGTGAGAAATCAATAAAATATATTTTTTTAAAAAAAGAAGCTTAAATAGCTTTTTATTGGTTAGTATACTACTTCAGGACAATATGGAGACTTATTTGAAAAACAGGCTCATCTGAATGTTTACTCTACCTATAATAACTATTCCTGCATTCTCACTTTAGTGGGAAAGAACTTATTAACTTACTAATAAATATAGTTTATTGCATATTTATCATATAATCTTCCATAAGTCTCAATTGCTATGCTGAGCTAAGAAATCAGTTGTTATTTTAGATGAATATTAGCAACATACAACTAGATTTGCTGTGGTACATGGTGTTTATTTCTAAGTATTCTTTGTTGCAGTGATAAACTGCAGGTGAAAAGGAAACAATACCACAATAGTATAAACGCACTAAGAATTACATTTGTTTAGGTCTAATAAGCATGATTGACAAAATTGGTAACAGGACTTCACTCTTATTAGTAATTAGGGGAAAGAAAGAAGCTCTTTTTAAAATTAAATTTACTGGAGTGACATTGGTGAATAAGATTATATAGATCTCAAGTGTATAATTCTGATACATCATCTGTATATTGCATTGTGTGCCCACCATCTAAAGTCAAATCTTTTTCTGTCACCATATATTTGACCCCCTTTACCCTTTATTACCCATCATTCCCCTTCCATCTGGTAACCACCATATGTGTGATATAAAGCTGAAAACACTACATAAATAAACAAAACAAACAAACCTCATAGACACAGACAAGAAGCTCTTTTAATAGAAAGAAAGAAGTACTGTATTCACCAAGGGATAATAATTATTCTGTTGGTTAACTGTTGGTTAAAAAAGGGAAGTATAAAAGTCAATTGAATAAGATGTGGAAAGATTTTTAATATAAATATAAATATTAATATTTACATTTTATTTCAAACTTTGAATATTTTTATTTCCATGTTTTATTATAAATGATGTGTATTGTCATTTATAAATATACATAAAATAAATAAATATTATGGCATATGTTGGACATTTTTTCTTGAATTTTCATGTTAACAAATTTATTGAGATATCCTTAATACATAAAAATTGTATAGGTTTATTCCACTATTTGTGAAAACATGGATGAACTTAGAGGACATTATGCTAAATGGAATAATCCAGACACAGAAAGACAAATACTGCATGATCTCACTTATATGTGGAATCTAATATAGTCAAACTCAAAAAAATAAAAAAAATAATCAAACTCGAGGGGAGCAGATGGCAGCCAAATAGCCAAACCTTTCTTGCACCACTTCCCAGGGCCAGACTGGAAATATAACTAAAATGGGGAACATTAACCCAGAATTACCAACTGAAA
Source organism: Myotis myotis (assembly GCF_014108235.1). Classification (NCBI taxonomy): domain Eukaryota; kingdom Metazoa; phylum Chordata; class Mammalia; order Chiroptera; family Vespertilionidae; genus Myotis; species Myotis myotis. The sequence goes on from NW_023416346.1 coordinate 92,530,042, forward strand.
TCTAGCTGAGGAGTAGACTTATATTGAGAAAGGACAGAAAATACCTGAAGACTGGTAGGAAAGGTAAGGTCACCAGAGGGGCTGACACAGCTTCCAGGGGCAGCAGGCCTGCAGGCCAAGAGTGAGGAAGGAGCTCCCAGCTGCAGGAGGGTCTGTTCCTTCAGAAGATAGAGGCCTGGAACCCAGGCTGGGGAGCCCAGAGTACCAGAGGCCAGATCAATGACCCACATAACATCCAGTCATGAAAGGTGGCAGGGCTGCTGGCCACCAGGAAATCTGGAGCCAGTCAGAGTTACAGCCGCAGTTTTGTGTGTGTGTGTATGTGTGTGTGTGTGTGTGTGTGTGTGTGTGTGTGTGTGTGTGTGTGTGTTTAAACACAGGTACTTTGGTGGAGGAAGAGTGGTGCAGACTGCAGGTGCCTGAGGAGAGGTTGGGTAGGAAGCATTGTGGGGAGACATGGAAAAGATGTGTCAGGGAGACCTGCATTTGATCACGCAACCCCTCCCCAACACACACACACACACACACACACACACACACACACACACACACACACAAAACAGCCATTTATTTATTTATTTTTTGCCAAGAGGCTCAGGCCCACTCCAGAAGCCACAGCTCAGTAAAAGGAAAAACCCTACCCTAGGTAATACAGCCCACCCTAACCTCAGGAGCTCTGCCTGCCACACCCTGCACCTCCACCTTTTCAGAGGAGACAGAAGCAGAGCCCAAGCCTACAGGTTTGAACAATCTCAGGAAGTGTGAGTCACTCACATGGTTTGGGGCCAAATGCCCCACTAACCTGGGAACCTGACTGGTGCTTCCCCTTCATAGGAGAGCTCATGAAAACAGGTTTTCAGCTGATCCCCCTCGACTACATCTCTGCCCAGCTAAGGGCAGGAAAATATTCTTGGACACTCTCAGAAGAGAAGCTCTGGGACAAGAAAACACACCCATCACTTTCCCTGAAATCTGAAAAGCACCTTCCCCTCATGGGAGACCCAGATGTCTAGACTCCTGATTTCACCTAGAGCCCTTTCAGAAGGAGACTTTTGAATGATTAAGATTGGCTCAGTGGAGAGAGCGTCGGCCTGCAGACTGAAGGATCCCGGGTTCGATTCCGGTCAAGGGCATGTACTTTGGTTGCAGGCACATCCCCAGTGGGGGGTGTGCAGGAGGCAGCTGATTGATGTTTCTCTCTCATCGATGCTTCTAACTCTCTATCCTTTCCGTTACTCTCTGTAAAAAGTCAATAAAATATATATATTAAAAAAAAAAGATTGATAGCTGGCTGGCAGGTGAAGGCAGGCAGAGGCGGATCCCAGGGAACCTGGGAAATGTTGCTAACACATCACTGGGCCCCGTGCTACTAACAAACAGGCCTTAGAGTGTAGCTTGGCATCTCAGGCATGCAACCAAGTGGAAAAAGACACAAATTGTGGACTACCACAAGTTGTGGACTACCACAAGTTGTGGACTGCCACAAATTGTGGACTGCTTGCTGCTTCAAACAAGTTGCTGAGAAACAAAAGAGGACAGTTTCTGACAGTGGTTAGCACCTAAGTACCTCCAGGGAAGTCCAGAATTGGCAGACGGAACAGTCAGCCTCAGTCATGAGAATAGCAGAATCCAAAGGGAGCTCCCAGGAGGCACTAAACTTTGCTGAGACGAACATCACTTTAGATTTTTTTCTTCATCCTCCATATTTTTCTTCTTTATTAATTTGTTATTATTTTAATCTTTTTTTCTTTCATAGATCTAATTTTCCCTTCCCTTTTCTTATCCTATTTTTCATCTTTCTCCTGTTTTTTTTTCTTCATTTTTCCTGTTATTTTTATCCTATCTGCTTTCTCCTTTTAATAATTATTTTCCTCTCTTTCATTTTATACCATTTTCTGTCCCCTATTCTTTATTCTTATTTTCTTTCATCTCTTCCCTTTCATGTTCCTTTTTCACCCCCCTTTTTTTCTCCTCATAGTTTCTTTTCTTTTCTTCTATTATTGTTCTTTTTGTTCCTTCCAAATTATCTCTTCTTGTATGTTTGATTTTGTATTTGTTTTAGGAGTATTGTGTATGGTTTTTTTTATTTGTTTCTTGTTTTATTTTGTTCATCCAGGATTGCACAACAGCTTGAATGACATGGTCAGGGGTGAGCCAAATAGTCAGCCAGCCTGTAGGAGATTCCTTTCAGGGACAGGACAACAGCATTCAGGACCCAATAACAATAGGAGAGCCCAACAAACTCACATAAGGGACATTCCTGGAGTACCCAGATAGGAGCATCTAAGAGACTGAATCACTGGATCCCACAAAACAGTTACTACATAAGGCCACCCCATAAATACTGGGAGGCATGGAAATTTGCTTTAATACAAAGAAACAAGTACAAAGAAACAGCAAAAAAAATGGGGAGCCAAAAAGCAATCCCCAACTGAAAGAAAAGGATTAAACTCCAGAAAGAGCTAAAAGAAATGAAGGAAAGCAATTTATCAGATATTGAGTTCAACAAAATGGTTATAAGGATGCTCAAAGAATTTAGTGAGAATTCCAAGAAACTTTGTGTGAACTATAACATCATGGCCCAAGATATAGAAATGATGAATAAGAATCAGATGGAGCCGAAACCAGTTTGGCTCAGTGGATAGAGCGTCGGCCTGCAGACTGAAAGGTCCCGGGTTCAATTCCGGTCAAGGGCATGTACCTGGGTTGCGGGCACATCCCCAGTAGGAGATGTGCAGGAGGCAGCTGATCGATGTTTCTAACTCTCTATCTCTCTCCCTTTCTCTCTGTAAAAAATCAATAAAATATATTTTAAAAAAATAGAATCAGATGGAAATGAAGAATAACATATCTGACATCAAGAATATTCTGGGAGACCAGGTGGGTGGGTAAGAGGAAGGTGGTCCAGATTTATGCCAGAGAAGAAACGCCTTAAACCACATGGCAGGAAGTTCAGTCGGACTTTCTAGAACAGTGATGGCAAACCTATGACACGCGAACTCATTTTTTTGGTTGATTTTTCTTTGTTAAATGGCATTTAAATATATAAAATAAATATCAAAAATTATTATAAGTCTTGGATGGAGAAAATGGCGGAGGTATAAACGGACGTGTCCTGTGCCTTGTCCTGGAGCAGATAAGGGTGAGCAGCTGAAACGGGTAACATACAGCCCGAATAGGCAGAGGATATTCAGCTGAGAGACACTCTGCAGCCAGGAAAGACAGAGAACCCTCAGAAAAAAAAAGACGGTTGGAGACTGCAACTAAAACCTCTCCCGGTGCGCCAGCTCAGCAGCGGAGACCACACCATCTTGAGTGGCTGTTACCGGCATCCAGAGATCAGCTACTAACCTGCAAACAAGGGATCTCAAGCAGCGTGACTGCGTGAACTCAGACGAGCACTGCTTCTTCTCACGGAAAGGTTAGACTTCCCCAAAGGTGCGGTTTGCAATTCAGGTTGGAGAGAGGACCGCGCGCGCGTGGGACGAAATCTGCGCCCCACAGAGTCCGCAGCCGTTGGGACCAGCGTGACCCGCAAGTGGTGAAGGGGCCCCACAGGGCTGCTGGCAGAAGGGAACGCTAAAAATAAGCCCATAGCTGGACTGGATGTAAAAAAGCAGCCTAGGATTTTGCCAGTGTGTCGGCTGCTTGGTGCCAGGGACGAGTGGGCGCGCAGAGACTGCGTGCAGACCTGGAAGGTGGAGGCTTGCGAATTCGCACAACGTATCAGGCTCTTGTTGTTACAGTTCCCCTGAGATCCGTGCATTTTATTATTAAACCCAGTGCATGGGATTCCCCAGTTGGGGTCATTCGCAGAGCCTGCAGGGGAAAGTTCTTTTTGGGGAGCCTGGGAAACAGAGCGAGGAGTAATGATTAAAGAACCAGTTCTGGGCAGTGGACTTTCCCAAACCAGTTTCAAGTACCATAGAGAAAATAAACCTACTGATAGAGAGGACTTATAGCCTTGGAGGTCAATCCAGACACACTGCCACCCAGAGGCAGAGCCACGAACTGTCTCTTCTGTAAATACAAATAAAGGCAGTCTGGTAAACAAATACAACCTGCCTTAAAATCAGGACTGTGGTTTACAGCACGGAGGGACAGTGTATCGCAGGGAAATTCAACACTCTCCTGAATGCCTGGCAGGACTAAGGCGTGCCAAAAAGAAGAGTAGAAGATCTGAAGCACCTTCACTACTGCACATTTTTATCTTTTTTTTTAATTCTTTTTTCACCATTTCATTAAGAACCTATTTTATTATTTTATTTTAATTTTTTTTTCATCACCTGATTTTACCTTTATAATTACTACATTTTTTAAACTGGTATTATTGCCATCATTTTACCGTTTTTTCAAGTGTCATTTTATTTTTCATTTTCCTTTATTTTATTTTGGGATTAGTGTTCTACACTCTATTTTCATAGTTCCTTTAGCATCATTTCTCTCTATCTCACCTTTACTCTTAAGCCAAAACTCTCTTCCTCACTTTTCCCCTTTTGTTGTCCTATTTCTCTTACCCTATTCCTGCTTTAGATTTTCCCTATTCCTTCTTTTTACCCACTGTCTAAATTTCACCCTACTTATATATCTAATTTCCAATCCCTTGCTCTAAATCCATATACACCTCTCTCTTATCTTTCTTCACTATCCAATTTTTTTTCTCTCTCTCTCTCTGTCGTTTTGCTAGTGTTTGCTTGATTTTGAGTATATTGGTTTTTTTATGGTTGTTTGGGAGATTGTTTTGTTTTTCATTTTCATTTTTCTGTTTTGCTTATTTTTTCTTTCTCTGGTTATTTTTGTGCTTCTGTTTTCCCTTGCCTCGCTTGATATTCGTGGTTGTTTGTAGTTTGCATTAATCTCCAGGGATCTGCTGCTGAAATTCATTGGGATTAGTTGCGGTTCTATTAGAGTTTTCTCCCCATACAAATAGCCTCTTCCCCACCTCTATTTCATTCGCTCTATTACTTTTTTTTCTTTTTTCTTCTCTCCCTTTTCCCAATCTCATTTCAGCACTCCTTTTTGTTTTCTCTTTTTCTCTTTTTTCTTCTTTATCCCCTAATTCTCTTCGCTCAGGTGGTCACCTTTATTTGGGGTTATTAATATCGTGAATACATTTATGTTCAATGCCTTGTACGTTGTGCCTTGTTGTGTTGTATTTTGTACCTTTAAATCAACGCAGCAGAGAGAGAACTACATAACCAAATACCTGGAGAAGAGAGATCATGGTGAAACAAAGAACCAACCCACATATGAAAGAAAAACAGGCATCATCAGAAAAGGAAGTAAACAAAATGGAGGCAATGGAGGCAAGCAACCTGTCAGAGAAAGAATTCAGAGAAATGGCCATAAGGTGGATGAAAAGAATGGAAGACAAATTCAACAATATGTGTAGGAACCAAGAGGAAATGAAGAAAAACCAAGAAGAAATGAAAAATGACATCACTGCTATAAAGAACTCAAAAGAAAGCATCAACAGTAGACTAGAAGAAGCAGAGGACCGCATCAGCAAGCTAGAAGACAAGGTAAGAAAAAATACCCAAGCAGAGCAGCTTCCAGGAAAAAAAATTAGAAAGCAGGAGGAGAGCCTAAGAGAACTCTGGGACAATGCTAAACGAAACAACATCCGAATAATAGGGGTGCCAGAAGGAGAGGAAACTGAGCAAGGAATAGAAAACCTATTTGAAAAAATAGTAACAGAAAATTTCCCTGATATAGGGAAGAAAAAACTCACACAAATCCAAGAAGCTCACAGAGTCCCAAACAAAATGAACCACAAAAGACACATTATAATTAAATTGGAAAACACCAACAACAAAGCAAGAATCTTAAAAAGCAGCCAGAGAGAGACAGAAAGTTACCTACAAAGGATCCCCCATCAGACTAGCAACTGATTTCTCAACAGAAACACATCAGGCAAGAAGGGAATGGAATGAAATATACAAAGTCATGCAAAGGAAGGGTCTGAATCCAAGAATACTGTACCCAGCGAGGCTATCAATCAAAATTGAGGGTCAAATCAGGAGCTTCACAGACAAAAACGGTCTATGGGAGTTTATTACAACCAAACCAGCAATGCAAGAAATGCTAAAGGGTCTGCTGTAAATAGAAAAAACAGGAAACAAAGAAGGAAAGCAGCAGTAAAGAACAAAATGGCGACTAACAAGTTTCTATCAATAATAACTTTAAATGTAAATGTAAATGGATTAAATGCCCCAGTCAAAAGGCATAGGGTAAATGAGTGGAAAGGAAACATGACCCATATATCTGCTGTCTACAGGAAACCCACCTCAGAAAAAAAGACGCACACAGACTGATAGTAAAGGGATGGAAAAAGGATTTTCAGGCCAATGGAAGTGAAAAAAAAAGCCGGGGTAGCAATACTTATATCTGACAAATTAGATCTCAAAGTGAAGGACATAAAAAGAGATCAAGAAGGCCACTTCTTAATACTAAAGGGAGAAGTCCAACAAGAAGAAATAACTCTGGTAAATATATATGCACCAATATAGGAGCACACAAATACGTAATAAATATTCTGCAGGAGATCAAGAGAGAGATTGACAGCAATACAGTCATAGTAGGGAACCATAACACCCCATTATCACCACTGGACAAATCCTCTAAACAAAAACTCAGCAAAGAAACATCAATCCTAAATGACTCACTAGATCAGATGGAATTAATTGACCTCTTCAGAATATTTCACCCCAAAGCCACAGAATATACATTCTCCTCAAGAGCACATTTGTCATCTTCAAAGATAGACCATATATTGGGTCACAGACAAAGTCTCTTCAAATCCAAGAAAATTTAAATCATATCAAGCATCTTCTCAGACCACAAAGGCATAAAACTGGAAATCAACTACAACAAAAACAATCCGGTAAAATCAAACACGTGTAGACTAAATAGCATGCTATTAAACAACGACTGGGTTACAAGTGAGATCAAAGAAGAAATAAAAGACATAATGGCAATAAACGACAATGAAAACACAACAATCCAAAACCTATGGGACACAGCAAAAGCAGTCTTGAGAGGGAAGTTCATAGCTCTACAAGCCTACTGCAAGAAACAAGAAACAATGAGAATAAATGATCTAACTCTACAACTCGAAGAGTTAGAAAGAGAGCAACAAAAAAAGCACACTGTAAGCAGAAGGAAGGAAATAACAAAGATCAGAGCGGAGATAAACGACATAGAGACCAAAAAAACAATACAAAAGATCAACAAAACCAAGAGCTGGTTCTTTGAAAGGATAAACAAGATTGATGCACCTCTAGCCAGGCTCACCAAGAAACAAAGAGAGGACCCAAATAAACAAAATCAGAATTGAAAGAGGAGAAATAACAACAGACCCCATAGAAATACAAAGGATTGTTAGAAAATACTATGAACAACTCTACTCCAACACACTAGACAACCTGGAGGAAATGGACATATTCCTAGAAAAATACAACCTTCCAAAACTTAATCAGGAAGAATCTAAAAATCTCAATAGGCCAATAACTATGTAGGAAATTGAAGCAGTCATCAAAATGCTTCCAGCAAACAAAAGCCCGGGGCCAGACGGCTTCACAGGGGAGTTTTACCAAACATTCAAGGAAGACCTAAACCTATCCTCCTCAGACTATGTCAAAAGATCCAAGAGGAAAGAACACTTCCCAGCTCATTTTATGAAGCCAGCATCACCCTAATACCAAAACCAGATAAAGACAATACAATGAAAGAGAATTATAGGCCAATATCCCTCATGAACATAGATGCCAAAATCCTCAACAAAATCCTAGCAAATCAGATCCAGCAGCACATCAAAAAGATCATACACCATTACCAAGTAGGATTTATCCCAGGGATGCAAGGATGGTACAATATCCGCAAATCAATAAATGTGATACATCACATAAACAAATTGAGAGAGAAAAACCACATAGTCATATCAATTGATGCGGAAAAAGCATTTGACAAAATCCAACACCCTTTCTTGATAAAAACTCTCAGCAATATAGGAATGGAGGGATCATATCTCAACATAATAAAAGCCATATATGACAAACCCACAGCCCACATCATAATCAATGGGCAAAAACTAAAACCATTCCCCCTAAAACAGGAACAAGACAGGGATGCCCCCTCTCACCACTCCTGTTCAACATAGTACTGGAAGTACTAGCTGTTGCGATCAGACAAGAAAAAGAAATAAAAGGCATCCAGATTGGAAAAGAAGAAGTAACACTGTCCTTATTTGCAGATGACATGATACTGTACATAGAGAGCCCTAAAGACTCCATCAAAAAATTATTAGACTTAATAAATGAATTCGGCACTGTAGCAGGATACAAAATTAATGCTAAGAAATCCATGGCATTTCTTTGTACCAATAGTGAACTTACAGATAGTGAAATTACAAAAGCAATCCCATTTACCATTGCACCAAAAAAATTAAAATACCTAGGAATAAACTTAACTAAGGAGGTAAAAGACTTATATGCCAAAAACTCCAGGACACTGAAAAAAGAGATAGAGGAAGACATAAACAGATGGAAGAACATACCGTGTTCATGGATTGGTAGAATCAACATCATCAAAATGTCCATACTACCCAAAGCAATCTATAGATTCAATGCAATCCCCATTAAATTACCAACAGCATATTTCACAAATCTAGAACGAACATTCTAAATATTCATCTAGAATAAAAAAAGACACTGAATTGCTGCAGCAATCCTGAGAAAGAGGAACAAAGTAAGTGGGATCTCAATACCAGATATCAAACTGTATTACAAAGCCACTGTTCTTAAAACAGCTTGGTACTGGCACAAGAACACACATATAGATCAATGGAATAGAATAGAGAACCCAGAAATCGACCCAAACCACTATGCCCAATTAATATTTGACAAAGGAGGCAAGAGCATACAATGGAGTCAAAACAGTCTCTTCAATAAATGGTGTTGGGAAAATTGGACAGATACATGCAAAAAGATGAAACTAGACCACCAACTCACACCATACACAAAAATAAACTCAAAATGGATAAAAGATTTAAACGTAAGACAAGAAACCATAAAAATACTAGAGGAATCCACAGGCAGCGAAATTGCAAATATATGCCAAAGGAATTTCTTCTCTAATAATGCTCCTAGGGCAATGGAAACTAAAGAGAAAATAAACAAATGGGACTACATCAAAATAAAAAGCTTTTGCACAGCAAAGGAAACCATCAACAAAACAACAAGAAGACCCACTACAAGGGAGAACATATTTGCCAATGATACCACCGATAAGGGTTTAATTTCCAACATTTACAGGGATCTCATGAAACTTAACAAAAGGAAGATAAACAATCCAATAAAAAAATGGGCAACGAACCTAGATAGAAACTTCTCGAAAGAGGACATACAGAAGGCCGAAAGACATATGAAAACATGCTCAAAGTCACTAATTATACGAGAGATGCAAATCAAAACGACAATGCATTATCATCTCACACCTGTCAGAATGGCTATCATCAACAAATCAACAAACAACAAGTGTTGGAGAGGATGTGGAGAAAAAGGAACCCTTCTGCACTGCTGGTGGGAATGCGGACTGGTGCAGCCACTGTGGAGAACAGTATGGCGCTACCTCAAAAAACTAAAAATGGAACTCCCATTTGACCCTGTGATCCCACTACTAGGAATATATCCCAAGAGACCAGAAACGCCAATCAGAAAGGATATATGCACCCCTATGTTCATAGCAGCACAATTCACCATAGCTAAGATTTGGAAACAGCCTAAGTGCCCATCAACAGATGAGTGGATTAGAAAACTGTGGTACATCTACACAATGGAATACTATGCTGTGGTAAAAAAAAAAAAAAAAAAGGGAACTCTTACCTTTTGCAACAGCATGGATGGAACTGGAGAGCATTATGCTAAGTGAAATAAGCCAGTCAGAGAAAGATAAATACCACATGATCTCACTCATTTGTGGATTATAGAGAACAACATAGACTGATGAAAAGGGACAGATCCAAAGACTGAGAAACAGCGATCAGGCTATCAATCCCTAGAAGGAAAGTAGGGGAGGGCGGGTGTAAGGGGAAGAGATCAACCGAAGGACTTGTATACATGTATATAAGCCAAACCAATTGACATGGACAACAGGGGGATGGGAGCATGAGTGTGCGGGGTGGGGGGGGGAGGTTGGGGATTAATGGGGGGAATGAGGACACATTTGTAATACCTTAACTAATAATAATAAAAAAAACGAAAAAAAGAGAAAGAGAATATTCTGGGAGAAATCAAAAGTAGATTACAAGGGCAGAAGATCAAATCAGTGCCAACAAATTAGAGCAGCAAAAAGAAAAAAATAATTAAAAATCAGGATGATAGTTTCAGGGTATTGTGGGACAACATGAAATGTAACAATATCCACATCATAGGGGTGTCAGAAGGAGAAAAAGCTGAAAAAGGAATAGAGAACCTGTTTGAAGAAATAATGACAGAGTGTTTGACCCTAGTGAAGGAAAAATCACACAAGTTCTGGAAACACAGCGAGCTACAATCAAGATGATCCCAAGGAGACCCACTGCAAGACACATCACAATCAAAATGTCAAACATTAAAGATAAAGAAATAATCTTAAAGGCAGCAAGAGAGAGAGAAATTTACCTACAAAGGAGTTCCCACTAGAATGTCAGCTGACTTCTCAAGAAAAACACCAGGTCAGAAAAGAATGGCATGAAGTACTCGAAGTAATTAAAGCAAGTGCCTAAATCTAAGACTACTGTATCAAGTGAGGATATATGCACCCCTATGGTGATAGCGGAATAATTCACCATAGCTAAGATTTGGAAACAGCCTAAGTGCCCATCAGCAGATGAGTGGGTTAAAAAAACGTGGTACATCTACACAATGGAATACTACACTACGGTAAAAAAGAATAAATTCTTACCATTTGCAACAGCATGGATGGAACTGGTTAGCATTACGCTAAGTGAAATAAGCCAGTCAGAGAAAGATAAATAACACATGATCTCACTCATTTATGGAATATAATGAACAACATAAACTGATGAACAAAAACAGATCCAGAGACAGAGACAGAGAAGCATCAATCAGACTGTCAAACCTCAGAGGGAAGGTAGGGGAGGGTGGAGGGAAGGGGGAGAAATAACCAAAGGATTTGTTTGCATGCATATAATCCTATCCAATGGACACAGACAACAGGGAGGTGAGGGCATTAGTGGGGAGGTGGGGGGTAACAGGGGTATAAGGACACATATGTAATACCTTAATCAATAAAGAAATTTAAAAAATTGAAGGTGGAAATAAAGAGCTTCCAGACAAAAGGGCTACAGGAGTGCATTACCACCAATCCAGCATTTCAGGGTATGTTAAATGGAGGCTTTAAGGAAAGGAAGGAAATGAGAGAGAAGAACATAGATATAAAAATGGCAATTAAATAGGCGGATAACTATGGAGGAAATTGAAGCAGTCATCAAAAAGCTTCCAGCAAACAAAAGTCCAGGCCAGACGCTTTCACAGGGGAGTTTTACTAAACATTCAAAGAAGAACTAAAACCTATCCTCCTCAACTATTCCAAAAAATTCAAGAGAAAGGAACACTTCCAAGCTCATTCTATGAAGCCAACATTACCCTATACCAAAACCAGGTAAAGACAACACAATGAAAGAGAATTATAGGCCAATATCCCTCATAAACATAGATGCTAAAATCCTCAACAAAATTCTAGCAAATCTGATCCAGTATTACATCAGAAAGATCATACAACATGACCAAGTAGCCTTTATCCTGGGGATGCAAGTATATTTGCAAATCAATAAACGTGATACATCGCATAAATAAATTGAAAGATAAAAATCACATATCAATGGATGCAGAAAAAGCATTTGAAAAAATCCAACACCTTTCTTGGTAAAAACCCTCAGCAAAGTGGGAATAAAGAGATCGTACCTCAACATGATAAAAGCCTTATAAGACAAACCTACAGCCAACATCATGGGCAACAACTCAGTGGGCAAAAACTAAAACCATTTCTGCTAAGAACAGGAATAAGACAGGGATGCCCAATTTCACCACTCCTGTTTGACATAGTACTGGAAGTGCTAGCTATAGCAATCAAAAAAGAAGAAGAAATAAAAAGTATCCAGATTGAAAAAGAAGATGTAAAACTGTCTTTATTCGCAGATGACATGATATTGTACATAGAAAACCCTAAAGACTGCACCAAAAATTATTATACTTAATGAATGAATTCAGCAAAGTAGCCAGACACAAAATTAATGCCAAGAAATCTATGGCATTTTTATACACCAATAGTGAAATTACAGAAAGAGAGATTAAAAAAAGAATCTCATTTACCATCACACCAAAATAATTAAGATACCTTGGAATAAACTTAACTAAGGAGGTAAAAGACCTGTACTCAGAAAATTACAGGACACTGAAAAAAGAGCTAGAGAAAGACATAAACAGATGGAAGGACATACCGTGTTCATGGATTGGTAGAATCAACATCATTAAAATGTCCATATTACCCAAATCAATCTATAAATCCAATGCATACCCCATTAAAATACCAATGGCATATTTTACAGATCTAGAAAGAACTCTCCAAAAATTCATCTGGAATAAAAACAACCCCGAATAGCTGAAGCAATCCTGAGAAAGAAGAACAAAGTAGAAGGTACCTCAATACCAGATATAAAGATGAATTATAAAGCCACTGTTCTCAAAACTGCCTGGTACTGGCACAAGAACAGACATACAGACCAATGGAATAGACTAGAGAACCCAGAAATTGACTCAAACCACTACGCTCAATTAATACATGAGAAAAGAGGCAAAAACATACAATGGAGTCAAGACAGTCTCTTCAATAAATAGTGTTGGGAAAATTGGACAGATACATGCAAAAAAAATTAAACTAGACAACCAACTTACACCATACACAAAAATAAACTCAAAATGGATAAGGGACTTAAATGTAAGATGGGAAACCATAAAATACTAAAGGAATCCACAGGCAGCAAAATCTCAGACATATGCCAAAGCAATATCTTCAATGATACAGCTCCTAGGGCAATGGAAAGTAAAGAGAAAATAAACAAATGGGACTACATCAAAATAAAAATCTTCTGTACAACTAAAGAAAACATCAACAAAACAACAAGAAAGCCCACTGCGTGGGAGAACATATTTGCCAATGTTATCTCTAATAAAAGTTTAATTTCCAACATTTACAGGGAACTCATACAACTTAAAAAAAGGAAGGTAAATAATGCAATAAAAAAAGGGGCAACGGACCTGCATTGATACTTTTCGAAAGAGGATATAAGGAAGGCCAAGAGACATATAAAAACATGCTCAAAGTCACTAATCATCTGAGAGATGCGAATCAAAACAACAATGAGGTACCATTTCACACCTGTCAGAATGGCTATCATAAACAAATCAACAAATGACAAGGGCTGGTGATAATGAGGACAAAAAGGAATCCTCATGCACTGCTGGTGAAATGCAGTCTGGTGCAGCCACTGTGGAGAACAGTATGGAGTTTCCTCAAAAAACTAAAAATGGAACTCCCATTTGACCCAGTGATCACACTTCTAGGAATATATCTTAAGAAACTAGAAACACCAATCAGAAAGGATATATGCACCCCTATGTTCATAGCAGCAGAATTTACCATAGCTAAGATTTGGAAATAGCCTAAGTGCCCATCAGCTGATGAGTGGATTAAAAAACTGTGGTACATCTACACATTGGAATACTATGCTGTGGTAAAAAAGAAGAAATTCTTACCATTCGCAACAGTATGGATGGAACTGGTTAGCATTATGCTAAGTGAAATAAGTCAGTCAAAGAAAGATAAATAACACATGATCTCACTCATTTATGGAATATAATGAACAACATGAACTGATGAACAAAAATAGATCCAGAAACAGAGAAGCATCGATCAGACCATTAAACCTCAGAGGGAAGGCAGAGAAGGGTGGGGGTAAGGGGAAGAGATCAACCAAAGGACTTGTATGCATGCATATAAGCCTAACCAATGGACACAGACATCAGGGGCGTGAGGGCATGGGTGGGGGAGTTGGGGGTCAATAGTGTGATAAGGACACATATGTAATACCTTAATCAATAAAGAATAAATGGCAATAAATAAGTACCAATCAATAATAATGTTTAATAAAAATGCATTAAATGCAGTAATCAAAAGGCATAAATTAGCTAAATGGATAAGGAAACATGACCTATATGTATTCTGTCTACAAGAGACCCACCTCAGAACAAATAATTCATGCACTGAAAGCGAAGGGATGGAAAAAATAATTTCCATGCAAAACAAAATAAAAGAAAAACAGGTTGCAATACTTACATCTGATAAAATAGACTTCAAAGCAAGGGCCATAAAAGGAGACAAAGAAGACCACTATATAATACAAAAAGGATCAATACAACAGGAGGATATAACCCTGGTGAACATATATGCACCCAATATAGGAGCACTGATATACATATCTCTTGAAGGACTTTAAGAGAGAGATCTACAGTAATATATTCATAGTGGGGGACTTTAAAACCCCACTGATATCACTGGATAAGTATTCCAGATAAAAAATCAAAGAAACAGAAAATTTAAAAAACACACAATAACAGATGGATTTAACTAACATTTACAGAACATTCCACCCTAAATCTGCAGAATATACATTCTTCTCCAGTGCACACAAGACATTCTCAAATATACACCACATGTTAGGACACATAATTAGTCTCTATAAGTTCAAGAGGACTGAAATTATATCAAGCATCCCTTCATATCACATGAAACTAGAAATCAAATACAATAAAACCACTCAAAAACATTCAAACACATGGAGGCTAAATAGCATGTTATAAATAACTAGAGGGCCGGTGCACAAAAATTTGTGCACTCGGGGGAGAGGTGGAGGGTCCCCTCAGCCCAGCCTGTGCCCTCTCGCAGTCTGGGACCCCTCGGGAGATAACGACCTGCTGGCTTAGGCCTGCTCCCGGGTGGCAGAGGGCAGGCCCAATCCCTAGGTGCAGCCCCTGGTCGGGCTCAGAGCAGGGCTGATTGGGGAGTTGGGGCGCCATCCCCTGTCATGCACAGAGCAGGGTAGATCGGGATGTTGCGATGCCACCCTCAGTCACGCTCAGGGTAGGACTGATTGGGGGGTTGGGGCACCGCCCCCTGTCACACTCAAGGCAGGGTCAATGGGGAGGTTGCGGCGCCACCCCCTGTCACGCACAGAGCAGGGCCAATCAGGGGGTTGGGGAGTTCCCCCCTGTTACACACAGAGCAGGGTCAATCAGGGGGTTGGGGAGCTCCCTCCTGTCACCCACAGAGCAGGGCCCATCAGGGGGGTTGGGGCTCCGTACCCTGTCATGCACAGAGCAGGGCCCATCAGGGGGTTGAGGAGCTCTCCCCTGTCACTCACAGAGTAGGGCCGATAGGGGAGTTGGGGTACCGCCCCCTGTCACACACAGAGCAGGACCAATCAGGGGGTTGGGGCACTGCCCTCTATCACCCACAGAGCAGGGCCGATCAGGGGTTTGGGGCGCCGCCACTCTCACACTCAGGGCAGGGCCGATGGGGAGGTTATGGCTCTACCCCATGACACACAGAGCAGGGCCCGTGGGGTGGGGGGGTTGGGGTGCCACACCGTGTCACACACAGAGCCGCAGGGCAATCAGGGGGTTGGGGAGATCCCCCCTATCAGGCACAGAGCAGGGCCGATCAGGGGGTTGGGGCGCCTTCCCCTGTCAGGAACAGAGCAGGGCTGATAAGGAGGTTGTCGCCCCGCCCCCTGTCACACACAGAGCCACAGGGCGATCAGGGGGTTTGGGCACTGCCCCCTGTCACGCTGATCCCGGTGCCGGGAGGCCTCGCGGCTCCACTGATCCTGGTGCTGGGAGGCATATTACTCTTTTACTATATAGGATACAGGCCTGGTGCATGGGTGGGGGCTGGCTGTTTTGCCGTGAAGGGTGTCCTGGATCAGGGTGGGGGTCCCCACTGGGGTGCCTGGCCAGCCTAGATGAGGGGATGATGGCTGTTTGCAGCTGGTTACACACCCTTCAGGGTGGGGTCCCCGCTGGGGTGCCTGGCCAGCCTGGGTGAGGGGATGATGGCTCTTTGCAGCTGGTCACACACCCTTCAGGGTGGGTGTCCCCACTGGGGTGCTTGGCCAGTCTGGGTTAGGGGCTGAGGGCTGTTTTCAGGCTGTGACTGAAGCTCCCAACTGCTCCTTTTTTTCTTTTTTTCAAATTTATTCTGGGCCAGCTTTAGCCTGGCTCCAGCTCTGAGGCTTCCGCTTCTGAAAGCAGGTATCTGGTTTGTTTGGTTCTAAAATCGAAACTCTGTATCAACTCCAGTTCTGAGATCCCAGCTCCCTGAAAGCTGGTTTCTGGGGTTTTTTTTTTAGCTTCTATTTGTTACTATGTTTCTTAAACTGCAGGCTGAGAGGCCGGCAAGGCAGGCGGGGAACGTTGCAGTCCTCCGTCACTGAAGCAAGCAAGCCTCATGTTCAGTTTAAGCTGCCTGGCTGCCGGCCGCCATCTTGGCTGACAGTTAATTTGCATATCGCCCCTGATTAGCCAATGGAAAGGGTAGCAGTCATATGCCAATTACCATGTTTCTCTTTTATTAGATAAGGATGAATGGGTTAGCAATGAAATCAAGGAAGAAATAAAGAACTTCCTGGAGAAAAAAAAAAACCACAAAAACACAACAACCAAAAATCTATGGGACACAGCAAAAGCATTCCTGAGAGGGAAGTTCATAGCATTACAGTCTTCAAGATACAAGACAAAGGTCTAATAAATGATTTACTGGCACAACTTAAAAAAAAAATTAGAAAGAGAAGAATAAGAAATGCCCAGGGTAAGTAGAAGGAAGCAAATAATATAGACTAGAGTGGACATAAGTGAAATAGTGATCAACAAAAGAGAGAAAAAAAGAAGCAATGCAATAGATTAATGGAACCAAGAGCTGGTTCTTTGAAAAGATAAATAAGATTAATGAACCTTTAACCAGACTCATCAAGAAACAAAGAGAGAGGATCCAAATAAATAAAACCAGAAATAAAAGCAGTGAAGTAAACACTAACACCACAGAGATACAAAGGAGTGTAATAAAATACTATGAACAACTATATGCCAACAAGCTAGACAACAATGGATGAATGGACAAATTCCTACAAAAATACAATCTTCCAAAAATGAGGAAGAATCAGAAAATCTGAATAGGCCAATAACAACTGATAAAATTGAAACAGTAGTAAAAAAAACTCCCTGGAAACAAAGCCCTGGTCCAGATGAATTCACAGGAGAGTATTATCAAACATTCAAAGAACTAACACCTATCCTCCTCAATTTATTCCAAAAAATCCAAGAGGAAAGAAACTTCCAACCTCTTTTTTTTTTTTTTTCAATACAACAATGTCCTAATCCCAAAACCAGATAAAGACACTACAAATAAAGAGAATTGCAGGCCAATATCCATGGTGAACACAGATGCTAAAATCCTCAACAATGTATTAGCAAATCAGATCTATCAGTAATTTCAAAAAATCATATACCATGATCAGGTGGGATTTATTCCAGGGTTAAAATCTCATGATTGTTTCAATAGACAAAGGAAGAGCATTCAACGAAATCCAATGCTCGTTTTTTTATAAAAAAATATCAACGAAGTGGGAATAGAAAGATCATGCCTCAACATAATAAAGGACATATATGCCAAACCTTCAGCCAACATCAAAATCAGTGGGCAAAATCTAAAAACATACCCCATAAGAACAACAAGACAAGGATGTCTGTTTTCACTACTCTTATTCAACATAGTACTGGAAGTCTTGGCCACAGTGATCAGGAAAGAAGAAAAAATAAAAGGCAAACAAATTGGAATATAGAAAGTAAAATTGTCATTATTTGCATATGACATAATATTGCACATTGTAAACTTTAAGGACTCCATGAAAACACTACTAGATTTAATAAGTGAACTCCGTGCCCAGCAGATGTGGTTAAGTGGTTGAGCACTGACCTATGAATGAGGAGGTCATGGTTCAGTTTCCAGTTGGTGCACATGCTCGGGTTGTAAGCTGGATCCCCAGTAGGGTGCATACTGGAGGCAGCTGATAGATAAGTCTCTCTCATCATTGATGATTCTATCTCTCTTCCTTTCTTCACAGAAATCAATACAAATATAAAAAAAAATGAATGAATTCAGCACTGTAGCAGGATACAAATTTAACACCCAGAAATTGATGTCATTTTTATACAGCGATAATGATCTCTACGAACAAGAAACTAAAAAAAAAAAAATACCATTTACCTTTGCAACAAAAAAGTTAATACACTTTGGAATAAACTTAAACAAATAAGTAAAAGACCTGGATGTCTTAAAAATGATGGCAGAATAAGTGGAAGCTACACAGATATTCTTCTACAACCAAACTGGAAATGCAACTAAAATACAGAAAGACCACCCTGAAAAGTCAAATGAACACTAGCTGGAGAGAACCCTGATAACCAAGGACAGAAAGTGGAGACTACATAGAGAGTGGTAGGAAGTGTGAAAGCACAAAAGGACTGGCCAGACACACACAGACAGCAGCTGAAAGTCTAGAGGGTCATCTCAGCTATGGGGGATTTCCACTGAGAACTCTTGGGTCTAAACCCCAAGCTGGGCTCCCCAGCCCAGAGAACTAGAACCTAGAAAAGTGCCCACAGCACATTTGGCTGGGAAAAGCAACAGGGTTACTGTATGCCAGCCAGAAAAAGGTAGGGAATGCAGGCACCCACTTAAAAAGACAACACACAAAATTTCATGTGCAGCCACTCGCCTTGGGCTCTAGCGGAGGGATGGCAGAGTGGACTGAAGCTGTGTGAGGAGAATCAAGGGTTGGAGGCTCTGGGGTTGGAGTGAAGATGGCAGCCACCCTGGTTCCTGTGCTGCTGACTCATTTTGTCACACTGCAGAGGACATCTTTCTCCATGGACTTTTGTTATCCAGGTGGTTTTTGCCTGGTGGGAAGGCTGTTTTCCTACCCTGTTGGAATATCTCTTACCTTACCCTGTGATTGATATCCTGAGGCTAATCAAACCTAAATAAAATCAGACTGCAGGCATAGGCAGGTCTATGGAGGCTTTGAGCCTTTGCCTGATCTAAATAGTCAAAAACAGCATTTGACACTGTCCTTCACCAGAGATTGGGAGGGATAGCAGATCTACCTAATAGGTGGCCAAAATGGGGAGACAAAACACACACACACACACACACACACACACACACACACACAAAATCCTCAAATGAAAGAACAAGAAAATTCTCCAGAAGAACACTAAACAAAGTGGAAATAAGAAATTTATTAGACATCCAGTTCAGAATAATGATGGCAAAGATGGTCAGCAGCATGAGAAAAGATATACTAATTATGAAGAATGACATAGCACTAATAAAGAACACAGTGGAAGGAATACACAGCAGATTAAAGGAAGCTGAGGATCAGATCAATGAATTACAAGATAGGGTAGAAAAAAAAATCACACAATCAGAGAACCAAAAAAAAAAAAATCCCATAATTAATAAACAGGAGGGCAGCTAAAGGGAGTTGTGGGAAAACATGAAAAATAACAATATTTGCATAATAGGTGTGCTAGAAGGAGAAGAAAGTGAGCAAGGGATAGAGAAAGAATTTGAAGAAATAATGGCAGAAAACTTCCCTAACCTGGTGAAGAAAAAAGTCACACAAGTCCAGGAAGCATGGAGAGTACCAAGCAAGAAGAACCCAAACAGGCCCATGCTCAAACACAACATAATTAAAAAGCCAAAAATTAAAGACAAAGAGAGAATATTAAAGGCAGCAAGAGAAGACCAATTTGTTACCTATAAAAGAGCTCCCATAAGGCTGTCAGCTGATTTCTCATCAGAAACTCTATAGAACAGAAGGGAATGGCATGAAGCATTCAAGGCACTGAAAAGCAAGAATATGAAACCAAGACTACTATAATCAGGAAGGCTATCATTCAAAACACATGGTGAGCCCTAGCTGGTCTTGCTCAGTGGATAGAGCCTCAGCCTGTGGACAGAAGGTTCCCGGGTTCAATTCCAGTCAAAGGTATGTACCTCAGTTGTAGGCTCCTCCCTGGGCCTGAACCTGGCTAGGCAACTAATCGATGTGTGTCTCTCACATCAGTGTTTCTCTCTGTCTTTCCCTCTCTCTTCCACTTTTTCTAAAAATCAATGGAAAAATATCCTCAGGTGAGGATAACAAAAAGAAACAAACAAAAAGAACACATGGTGAAATAAAGAGCTTCCCAGACAAAAAAAAAGGGCTGAGTTTATCACCACCAAACCAGCACTACAAGAAATGCTAAAGGGACTACTGTTATGAGAACAGGAAATATATAAAGAAAGAAATGTAGACATAAAAAAAAAATTAAAATGATAATAAATAAGTACCTATAAATAATAACCTTAAATGTAAATGGATACAATGCTCCAATCAAAAGACATAGGGTAGCTGAATGAATACAAAAAACATGACCCTCTATGTTGTCTACAAGAGACCCACCAAAGAACAAAAGACGCACACAGGATGAGAGTGAAGAGATGGAAAAAATTTTCCATGAAAATGGAAACAAAAATAAATGGGTAGCAATACCCATATCTGACAAAATAGACTTCAAAATGAAGGCCATCACAACAGACAACAAAGGTCACTACATACTATTAAAGGGATCATTCCAAAAAGAGGAAATAACCCTGCCAAACCTATATACATCCAATATAGGAGCACCTAAATATATAAAAAAAAACTTCTAGAGGACTTTAAGGGAGAGCTCGATCTCAGTACAGTCATAGTAGGGGACTTTAACACCTCGCTGACTTAACTGGATAGATATTCCAGACAACAAATTAACAAGGAGCCTTAGACATTTTTGCTCAGCAGATAGAGCATCATGTTGTGGACTGAAGGGTTCTGGGTTCGCATGCAATCAAGGGCACGTAACTTGGTTGCAGGCTCAATCTGCCACTGGTTAGGGTGCATGCAGGAGGTAATCAATTGATGTATCTCACATCGATGTTATCTCTCTGTCTCTCCCTCTCTCTTTCTAAAAAAAAACTTAACAAGGAAACAGTGACTCTAAATGACACTGGATCAGATGGATTTCATTGACATTTATAGATCATTTCACCCCCAAATTATAGAATATACATTCTTCTTAAGTGCACATTTGTCATTCACAAAGATAGACCAGATGTCCGGAGAAAAAAAACAAGTCTCTATAAGTTCAAGAAGATTGATATATCAAGCATCTTCTCAGATCAGAGTGGAATGAAATTAGAAATCAACTATAGTAAAAGAACTGAAAAATATTTAAATAAATGGAAGCTAAATGCCATGTTATTAAACAATGACTAGATTAACAATTAGATCAAGAAAGAAATCAAAAACTTCCTGAGGAAAAAAAATGGAAATGAACACACAAGAAGCCAAAATCTCTGGGACACAGCAAAAGCAGTCCTGAGAGGGAAGTTCATAGCACTACAGGCCCACTTCAAAAACCAAGAAAAGTTAATAATAGTAAACTATTTAATCCTAAAACTTAAAGAATAAGAAAGAGAACAACAAAAAAGCCCAAAGTAAGTAGAAGGAATGAAATAATAAAGATCTGAGCAAAATTAAAAGATATAGAAACTAAACAACAACAACAAAAAAACCCCCATAAACAAAAACAATAACAAAGATCAATGAAACCAAGGGCTCGTTCTTAGAAAAGATAAATAAGATTGATGAACCTTTCACCTCAGCCATCAAGAAACAAGAGAGATGACACAAATAAATAAAATCTGAAATGAAAGTGGTGAAGTAACAATTGACACCACAGAAATACCAAGAAGTGTACGAAAATACTATGAATACAAGCTGGACAATGTGGATGAAAGTACAAATTCCTAGAAAAATTCAATCTCGTAAACCTGAATCAGGAAGCATCAGAAAACCTGAATATGCCAGTAACAACTAAGGAAATAGAAGCAGTAATAATAATTAAAAAAACTCTCAGCAAACAAAAGCCCTCATCTGGATGGCTTCACAGGGGAGATTTACCAAACATTCAAAGAAGAACTAACGCTTACACTCTTAAAACTATTCCAAAAAAATCCAAGAGAAAGGAACACTTCCAAGGTCTTTTTATGAGACCAGCTTTATTCTAATTCCAAAACCAGATAAAGACACTACAAAGAAAATTACAGGCCAATATCCCTGATGAACATCAATGCTAAAATCATCAACAAAATATTACAAATTGGATCCAGCAATATATTAAAAAGATCATACAACATGACCAAGTGGGATTCATTCCAGGGATGAAAGGCTGGTACAATATTTGCAATTCAATAGACATGATACATCACACAAACAAATTGAAAGACAAAAATCACATGATCATATCAATAGATGCAGAAAAAATATTCTATAAAATCTAATACCCATTTTAAATAAAAACTCTCAGCAAAGTGGAAATAGAGGGAGCATATCTCAACATAATAAAGGCCATATATGACAAACCTACAGGGAACATCATACTCTATGGGTAAATCTAAAACCATTTCTCCTAAGAACATCAATAAGACAGGGATGCCTGCTTTCAACTCTCTTATTCAACATAGTAATAGAAGTCCTTGCCACAGTGATCAGACAAAGAGAAGAAATAAAAGGCATCCAAATGGGAAAGGAGGAAGCAAAACACTCATTATTTGCAGATGACATAATCTTGTACATAGAAAACCCTAAAGATTCCACCAAAAAACTACTTGACTTAATAAATAAACTTGTCAATGTAGCAGGATACAAAATCAACACCCAAAATTCAATGGTTTCTTTTTATACAACAATAATGAATCCTCAGAAAGAGAAACTAAAAAAACAATCCCATTTATGACAGCAATAAAAAAATTAAGATACTTAGGAATAAACATAACAAAGGAAGTAAAAGACTTGTACTCCAAAAACTACAGGGTGTTGAAAAAAGAAATAGAGCAAGATATAAACAAGTGGAAGAATATACTGTGTTCATGGATTGGTAGAATTAACATCATTAAAATGTACATATTACCCAAGGAAATCTACAGATTCAATGCAATCCCTATTGAAATACCAACAATATATTTCACAGATCTAGAACAAATACTCCAAAAGCTTAAATGAAACAAAAAAAGACTTCAAATTGCTGCAGTAATGTTGAGAAAGAAGAACAAAGTTGGAGGAATCACAATAACAGATACCAAGTTATACTACAAAGCACCATAATCAAAACAACCTGGTACTGGCAGAAGAACAGGCATATAGATCAATGGGATAGAACAGAGACCTCAGAAATTGACCCATGCTATTGTACTCAATTAATATTTAACAAAGGAGGCAAAAACATACAATGGAGTTATGACAGTATTTTCAATAAATTGTGTTGGGAAATTTGGACAGATACATGCAAAAAAATCAAACTAGACCACCAACTTACACCATACACAAGAATAAACTCAAATTGGATAAAATACTTCAATGTAAGTTGTAAAATCATAAGAATCCTCGAAGAAAATTTGGGCCGCAAAATATCATACATCTCACAGAGCAGAATTTTCTCTGATACATTGCATAGGGAAGAGAAAACAAATGAAAAAAATAAACAAATGGGACTACATCAAACTAAAAAGCTTCTGCACAGTAAAAGAAACCACCATCAAAATGAAAAGGGAACACACTGTATTGGAGAATATATTTGCCAATGATACATCTGATAAGGTGTTAATTTCCAAAGTATATAAAGTGCTCATACAATTCAACAAAAGGAAGACAAACAACCCAATTAAAAAATAGGCAGAAGACTTGAATAGACACTTCTCCAAAGAGGACATACAAATGGCCAAAAGACATATGAAAAGATGTTCAGTGTTACTAATCATCAGAGAGATACAAACTAAAATGATAACGATGTACCACCTCACACCTGCCAGAATGGCCATCATCAATAAATCAACAAAAACATATGCTGGACAGATGTGGAGAAAAACGGACTCTAGTACTATTGGTGGGAGTGCAGACTGGTACAACCACTATGGAAAACAGTGTGGAGCTTCATAAAAAAATAAAAAATGGAGCTGCCATTTGACCCAGCGATCCCACTTCTATTAGAAAAAATTATAAGCACTCCTATGTTCATAGAAGCACAATTTACAATAGCTAAAATTTGGAAATAGCCCAAGTGCCCATCAGCAGATGAGTGGATAAAAAAGCTGTGTTACATGCCATGGAATACTATGCCGTAGTAAAAAAGATTTCTTACACTTTAAGACAGCATGAAGTGACCTAGAGAGTATTATGCTATGCAAAACACTCAGTAAACCACTCAGAGAAAGACAAGTATCATATGATCACACTTATACATGGAAACTAATGAAGAAAATTAACTGATAAACAAAAGAGATCCAGAGACATTAAAGTATGCAACAGACTAGTATTCAGCAGAAGGCCTGGGGGGTGGGGGGATAGCCGGAACTGATTAACCAATAAACTTATATGCTTATATGCATATCCCATGGACAGACAATAGTGCGAGGGAAAGCCTGGGTAGGGGAAGGGAGCAGGATGAGGGGGTCAATTGGGGGGGGAAGGTGGACATCTGTAATACTTTCAACAATAAATATCAATAAAAATCTAATAAATTAAACTTTATAGAATGAAAACAACTTTAAAATGACAATGTTGCCCTAGCCAGTTTTTCTCAGTGGATAAAGCATTGGCCCGCAGATTGAAGCATCCAGGGTTTGATTCTGGTCAAGGGCATGTGCCTGGGTTTCAGGCTCGATCTCCTTCATGGCCCAGGTTGGGGCAAGTGGGGTGGCAACCAATTGATGTGTCTTTCTTCCTTCTTTCCACTCTCTATAAAAATCAATAGAAAAATATCCTCGGGTGAGGATTAATAAAAAAAAATCTTGCCCTAACTGGTTTGGCTCAGTGGCTAGAACGTCAGCCTGTGGACTGAAAGGTCCCAGGTTCGATTCTGGTCAAGGGCATGTACCTTGGTTGCAGGCATATCCCCAGTAGGAAGTATGCAGGAGGCAGCTGATTGATGTTTCCCTCTCGTTGATGTTTCTAACTTTCTATCCCTCTCCCTTCCTCTCTGTAAAAAAATCAATAAAATATATTTTATTAAAAAAAATCTTTTTCCAAAGGAACCAAGGCGGTGGCATAAGGTAAACACCAGTATGTGCTGCCTCTCACAACCACATCAAAACTACAACTAAAAGACAAAATGGCTATCATCCAGAACCACGGGAAAGCTGGCTGAGTGGAAGTTCTACAACTAGAAGGAAAGAAAAAAGCCCATTGAGACTGAGTAGGAGGTGCAGAGGCACCAAGAGCGGAGGTATGGAGGTGTGCGAAATGGGCTGGCAACTGGGTGTGCTATTTTTTTCAATCAGAAGGGAGATACAAGCTCCCAACTGCTCTGAACTTCAGTTTTCAGCAAGACCCTGGGGACCCAGACTCCTACAGGGAGAAACTGGACTGTCTGGCATCAGGTTGGAAAGTGAGGATGGCTTTCTCACAGAGGTGCTTGCAGCGGTCATTATTTCTGCACAGGGGCAGGGGATGTGGAGACTCAGAGATGTAGAGACGTGGAGATGGCTGACTGGCAGCCATCGCTGTTTGCTCCACCCTGGTGATTCCCTGAGAACCCACCCCACCCAAGCTGTGCACAGCAGCTTTTGCATATGAATGGCCTGTCCTGTCGCAGCCTAATCTAACAAACTGTAGCTGGGTTAGAGAGCTCCAAAACTTCCAAACCCTTAACAAAGAGGAGAAATCTGCAGATCTAGTTGTAGCTCCTGCTGGGTGGTCTCAGGCAGTGGCTGACTTTGCACCTCCTTGGAGATCCAGGGGCCAGATACCAGATTTCAACTCCTCACAACCATAAGTGACACACTCAAGAGGCAGACTCAATGAACACCAAAGCCCCAATGAAGCAAGTCCTGCACAATAAGGGTGTCTCCAGCACAGCAGTTCTTCTATTATAGACACAGTGGGTCTCACAGCCAATTGGCCTGGAGGTCAATTCCTCCCAATGATAACAACAGCAATCAAGGCTTAACTACAACAAGACTATGCACCCAGCCTGCAAATGGGTGCACCAAGAGTGTCTACCTCAGGTGATTGGGGAGGCTGAACCACTGGGTCCTAAAGACACCTACCACACAAGGCCACTCTATCAACACACGGAAGCGGCCAAAATGGAACATGTCATGAATGAAATGGAGGAAAGCAAACTACTGGATATAGAGTTCAAAACTACAGTTATAAGGTTACTCAACAATCTTATAGAAACTTCCCAGGAACTTAGTGAGACCTCCAAGAAACTTAGTGAGACCTTCAAGGATTTTAATGAAAATGCCAAAAAAAAAACCCTTTGGAAAATGACCAGTCAGAAATTAAGCATACACTGTCTGAAATAAAGGCTATTATACAGAAATTCAATAGTAGACTAGAGGATCCCAAGAATCAAATCAAAGATTTGAAATACCAAGAAGCAAAAAACACCCAACCAGAAGAGCAAAAAGAAAAAGGAATCCAAAAATATGAAATAGTGTAAGGAGCTCTGGGACAACTTCAAGCATACCAACATCTGAATTATGGGGGTGCCAGAAGAAGAGAGAGAAAGCAAGATATTGAAAACCTATTTGAAGAAATAATGACAGAAAACTTCCCCTACCTGGTGAAAGAAATAGACTTACAAGCCCAGGAAGCTCAGAGAACCCCAAACAGGAGGAATACAAAGAGGATCACACCAAGACACATCATAATTAAAATGCCAAGGGCAAAAGACAAAGAGAGAATCTTAAAAGCAGCAAGAGAAAAACGGTTAGTTACCTACAAGGGAGTACCCATATGACTGTCACCTGACTTCTCAACATAAACCATGCAGGCCAGAAGGGAGTGGCAAGAAATATTCAAAGTGATGAATAGCAAGAACCTATAACCAAAATTACTCTACCCAGTAAAGCTAGCATTTAGAATTGGAGGTCAGATAAAGAGCTTCACAGACAAGAAAAAGCTAAAGGAGTTAATTACTACCAAACCAGTATTATATGAAATGCTGAAGGGTATTCTTAAAGAACAGGAAGAAGAAGAAAAAGGTAAAGATAAAAATTATGAACAACAAAGTGACAACAAATGCATATCTATCAACAAGTGAATCTAAAAATCAAGTCAATAAAAAAAATCTGATGAACAGAATAAAGTGGTAAATATAATAGAAAAAGGGGCATAGAAAGGGAGTGGACTGACAATTCTTGGGGGGCGGGGGTGTAGGAAGAGCAGGAAAAGATTGGACAAAAATCTTACACCTATGGATGAGGTGAGTGGCAGGGGGTCAGGGCATGAGGTGAGGTGGAAAACGGGTGGACAGGAGCTATGGGGGGGGGGGAACATCTGTAATAATCTGACCAATAAAGATTTCTTAAACAAAAATACAGACGAGCCCTGGCCTGTTCAGTGGTTAGAGCACCAGCCCCAACTCTGAAGGGTCACATGTTCGATTACCAGCCCTGGTTAGGTAGAGTGTGGGGATGCATCTCCAAAAAAAAAAAAAAAATCTCTTTCTTATTTCCTTTCTGTTAAGATACTGAAATTATGTACTAATCAGGAAATCTCTGGTCCTTTCATTTTTGTAATTTTTCAGATCTAGAAGGGAGTTTAAATAATCTAGTTCCGGTGAACCCAGGACACCAGATCTCAAGCAGCATGAATGCACGCACTCGAATGAGCCCTGCACCTTCTCACGGAAAGGTCATATTTTGCCTAAGGAAAGGAGAGAGAGCGCTACATAACCAGACACCTGAAGAGAGATCATGGGTAGACAGAGAAACAGCCCACATATGAAAGAAAAGGAGGCATCACCAGAAAAGAAAGTAAACGAAGTGGAGGCAAGCAATACCTCAGAGAAAGAATTCAGAGAAATGGTCATAAGGTCGCTGAAAAGAATGGAAGACAAATTCAACAATATGTGTAAAAACCAAGAGGAAATGAAGAACCAAGAAGAAATGAAAAATGACATTGCTGCTATAAAGAACTCAACTGAAAGCATCAACAATAGACTAGAAGAAGCAGAGGACCGCATCAGACAGCTAGAAAACAAGGTAGGAAAAAATACCCAAGCAGAGCAGCATCTAGAAAACAAAAACTTAACAAACAGGAGGAGAGCCTAAGGGAAGTTTGGGACAACACGAAACAAAACAAAAAATCCACATAATAGGGGTGCCAGAAGGAGAGGAAAGTGAGCAAGGAATAGAAAACCAGTTTGAAAAAGTAATGAGAAAAAAACTTCCCTGCTATGGAAAGAAAAAACTCACATAAATCCAAGAAGTAAACAGTGCACCAAACAAAATGAACCTCAAAAGACGGACGCCAAGGCACATTGTTATTAAATTGCCAAACAACAATGACAAACTAAGACTCTTAAAAGCAGCCAGAGAGAGACAGAGTGTTACCTACAACGGATCTCCCATCAGACTCACGACTGATTCCTCAAAAAAACACATAAGGCCAGAAGGGAATAGAATGAAATATACAAAGTCATGCAAAGCAAGGGTCTCAATCCAAGAATACTGTACCCAGCAAGGCTATCAATCAAAATTGAGGGTGAAATCAGGAGCTTCAAAGACAAAAAAAGGACTAAGGGAGTTTATTACCACAAAACCAGCAATGCAAGAAATGCTAAAGGGTCTGCTGTAAAAAGAAGAAATATGAAATGAAGAAGGAACACAAGCATAAAGAATAAAAATGGCGACAAGCAAGTACCTAATGATAACTTTAAATGTTAATGGATTCAATGCTCCAGTCAAAAGACATAGGGTAGCTGAATGGATAAGACAACATGACACAGTATAAAAGAGAAGGGAGAAACCAAGATGGCGGCATAGGTAAACACTGGAAATTGCTGCCTCACACAACCACTTAAAAAATACAACTATAAGACAAAACGGACATCATCTAGAACCACAGGAAGGCTGGCTGAGTGGAAATTCTACAACTATAAGGAAAGATAAAAGCACACTGAGACTCAGAGGAGGTGTGGAAGTAAAGTGCAGAGGTACAGAGGGGCACGCGGAAAGGGCTGGCAACTGAGGACGTGGTTGTCTTTTTCAATCAGGAGGGAGTCTCAAGCTCCGGTCTGTTCTGAACTCCAGTTCCAGGTGAGTCTCTGGGGACCCAGAATCATACGGGGAGAAACTGGACTGTCTGGCATCGGGCAGAACACAAGGGCGGCTTTCTCTCAGAGGTGGTTGCAGTGATTACCAGGACACTGAGAAGTGGGGCCTCTTAGGATAGGACTGAGGATCAGCCATAGCTGCTTGCTCCACCCTGTTGATTTCCTGAGAACCCGCATCACCCAAGCTATGCCCAGAGGCTTTTGCATATGAAAGGCCTGGCCCTTCGCAATCTGAAAATTAACTAACAAACTGCAGCTGGGTCAGAGAGACCCAGAACTTCCAAAAGAAGGCCCAAGGCCCTACAGCAGTTTGCATTGCTTCACAGCTGGGCCTCGTCTGGGCACCTCCAAACCCCCAAGAAAGAAGAGGAATCTGCAGATCTCTCCATAGCTCCCGATGGGTAGCCTCAGGCAGAGGCTAAATTATCACCTCTTTAGAGATCCAAGAACCAGTGTACCCAGTAGTCAGAGTGGGACCATCCAGATTACAACTCCTCAGATCCATAAGGGACACACTCATGGGGCAGTCTCAGTGAGCACCAAAGCCCCACTGAAGCAAGTCTTGCCCCATAAGGGTGTCTCCAGCACAGAAGTTCTCCCACCATAGACACAGCTGATTCTCACAGCCAATTGGCCTGGAGGTCAATTCCTCCCAGTGATACCTACAACAATCAAGGCTTAACTACAACAAGACTGTGCACAAAGCCCACAAGGGGGTGCACCAAGAGTGTCTACCTCAGGTAATTGGGGAGGATGAGCCACTGGGCCCTATAGGACACTTAGCACAGAAAACCACTCTATCGACACAGCGAAGCATAAAAAATGCCGAGACAAAGAAACAGGACACAGATGACAGAAATGGAAGAAAGCAAACTACTGGATATAGAGTTCAAAACCACACTTTTAAGGTTTTTCAAGAATTTTCTAGAAACCACTGATAAACTTAATGAGACCCTCAAGAAATCTAGTGAGACCCTCGATGTTGTGATAAAGGACCAACTAGAAATTAAGCATACACTGACTGAAATAATGAATATTATACAGACTCCCAACAGCAGACCAGAAGATCGCAAGAATCAAGTCAAAGATTTGAAAAACTAAGAAGCAAAAAACACCCAACCGGAAAAGCAAAATAAAAAAAGAATCCAAAAATATGAATATAGTGTAAGGAGCCTCTGGGACATCTTTAAGCGTACCAACATTCGAATTATAGGGGTACCAGAAGAAGAGAGAGAGCAAGATATTGAAAACCTATTTGAAGAAATAATGACAAAAAACTTCCCCTACCTGGTCAAAGAAATAGACTTACAAGTCCAGGAAGCGCAGAGAACCACAAACAAAAGGAATCCAAAGAGGACCACACACTCCAAGACACATCATAATTAAAATGCCGAGAGCCAAAGACAAAGAGAGAATCTTATAAGCAGCAATAGAAAAACAGTCAGTTACCTATAAGGGAGTACCCATACGACTGTCAGCTGATTTCTCAACAGAAACTTTGCAGGCCAGAAGGGAGTGGCAAGAAATATTCAAAGTGATGAATACCAAGGACCTACAACCAAGATTACTTTATCCAGCAAAGCTATCATTCAGAATTGAAGGTCGGATAAAGAGCTTCACAGATAAGAAAAAGCTAAAGGAGTTCATCACCACCAAACCAGTATTATATGAAATGCTGAAAGGTATCCTTTAAGGAGAGGAAGAAGAAGAAAAAGGTAAAGATACAAATTATGAACAACAAATACACATCTATCAACAAGTGAATCTAAAAATCAAGTGAATAAATAATCTGATGAACAGAATGAACTGGTGATTATAATAGAATCAGGGACAAAGAAAGGGAATGGACTGACTATTCTTGGGGGGGGGGGAATGGGTGTGGGGGGTGCGGGAAGAGATTGGACAATAATCGTGCACCTATGGATGAGGACAGTGGGTGGGGAATGAGGGCGGAGGGTGGAGTGGGAACTGGGTGGAGGGGAGTTATGGGGGTAAAAAAGAGGAACCGATGTAATAATCTGAACAATAAAGATTTAATTTAAAAGAAAATAATAGATCAATCTATAGACAATTGGTGGGGTGCCGGGGAGGGATTAGAGAGCAACCAAAGGACTGTATGCATGCATATTAGCATAACCAATGGACATAGACACTGGGGCGGTGGGGGCTTGCCCAGGGTGGGAATCCCTGGGTGGGGGGGGTCAATTGGGGAAAAAGGAGACATATGTAAAACTTTAGACAATAAAAATAATAATAATTAAAAAACAAAAACAAAACATGACCCATATTTCTGCTGTCTACAGGAAACCCACCTCAGAAAAAAGGACTCACACAAACTGATGGTGAAGGGATGGAAAAAGGTTTTTTAGGCGATGGAAATGAAAAAAAGGCTGGGGTAGCAATACTTATATCTGACAAATTAGATCTCAAAGTGAAGGACATAACAAGAGATAAGGAAGGCCACTTCATAATACTAAAGGGAAAAATCCAACAAGAAGAAATAACTCTGGTAAACATATATGCATCCAATACAAGAGCACTCATATACATAGAAAAAACCTCTAGAAGACTCTCAACCTGTGGGTCGTGAACAATGAAAATACATCCTGCATATCAGATATTTACATTATGATTCATTACAGTAGCAAAATTACAGTTATGAAGTATCAAAGAAAATAATTTTATGGTTGGGGGCCACCAAACATGAGGAACTGTATTAAAGGGTCACGGCATTAGGAAGGTTGCGAACCAATGCTCTAGAGGATATCAAGAGAGAGATTGACAGCAAATCAGTCATATTAGGGGACTTTAATACCCCACTATCAACATTGGACAAATCCTCTAAACAAAGAATCAGCAAAGAAACATCAATTCTAAATGACTCACTAGATTAGGTGGAATCAATTGACATCTTCAGAACATTTCACCCCAAATTCATAGAATGTACATTTTTCTCAAGTGCACATGGGTCATTTTCAAAGATAGACCATATATTGGGTCACAGGCAAAGTCTTTTCAGATTAAAGAAGACAGAAATCATATCAAGCATCTTCTCAGATCACAATGGCATAAAACTAGAAATCAACTACAATAAAAAAAATCAAATACCTGGAGGCTAAATGGCATGCTATTAAACAATGGCTGGGTTACAAGAGAGATCAAAGAAGAAATAAAAAGTATCATGGCAACAAACAACAATGAAAACACAATAATCCAAAAACTATGGGACACAGTGAAAGCAGTCTTGAGAGGGACTTTCATCGCTCTACAAGCCTACCGCAAAAAACAAGAAACAATGGTAACAAATTACCTAACCTTACAACTCAAAGTGTTAGAAAGAGAGCAAGAAGAAAAGCCCATTGTAAGCAAAAGGAGGAAATAATACAGATCAGAGCAGAGATAAACAAAATAGAGACAAAAAAAAATACAAAAGATCAACAAAACCAAAAGCTGGTTCTTTGAAAGGATAAATAAGATTGATGAACCTCTACCCAGGCACACCAAGAAACAAAGAGAGAGGACCCAAATAAACAAAATCAGAAATGAAAGAGGTGGAATAACAACCAATCCCACAGAAATACAAATAATTATGAAAAAATACTATGAACAACTCTATTCCAACAAAAAGGACAACCTCGATGAAATGGACATGCTCTTAGAAAAATAACCTCCCAGACCCAGGGGCTGAGATACAAAACACAAAGAGACAATAATAAGTGTATTTAGAAATACAGTGAAAATTCATCTGGAATAAAAAAATAAAAGAAAGAAAGAAAAATAACCTCCCAAAACTCAACCAAGAAGACTCAAAAACCTGAATAGGCCAGTAACTACTGAAGAAATTGAAACAGTGATCAAAATCTTCCAGCAAACAAAAGCTCTGGTCCGAACGGCTTTACAGGAGAATTCTACCAAGCATTCAAAGAAGACATGAAACCTATCCTCCTCAGACTATTGCAAAAAATTCACGAGGAAGGCACACTTCCAAGATCTTTCTATAAAGCCAGCATTACTCTAATCCTAAAACCAGATAAAGACACCACAAAAAAAAGAGAACTACAGCCCAATATTCTTGATGAACATAGATGCTAAAATCCTCAACAAAGTTCTAGCAAATCAGATTCAGCAATACGTTAGAAAGATCATAAACCATGACCAAGTGGGATTTATTCCAGGGATACAAGAATGGCACAATAACTGCAAATCAATAAATGTGATACATCGCATAAATATACTGAGAGACAAAAATCACTTAATCATATCAATTGATGCAGAAAAAGCATTTGACAAAATCCAGTACCCTTTCTTGATAAAAACTCTCAGCAAAGTGGGAATAGAGGGATCATACCTCAACATAATAAAAGCCATATATGACAAACCCATAGCCAACATCATACTCAATGGGCAAAAACTAAAACCATTTCCCCTACGAGCAGGAATAAGACAAGGATGCCCACTTTCACCACTCCTGTTTGACATAGTATCAGAAGTACTAGCCATATCGATCAGACAATAAGAAGAAATAAAAGGCATCCAGATTGGAAAGGAAGTAAAACTGTCCTTATTTGCAGATGACATGATACAATTCATAGAAAAGCCAAAGACTCCATCAAAAAACTACTAGACCTTATAAATGAATTTGGCAATGTAGCAGGATACAAAATTAACACCCAAAAATCTATGGCCTTTTTATACACCAATAATGAACTCACAGAAAGAGAAATGAAAAAAAAAAACAAAAACCAATCCCATTTACCATTGCACCAAAAATATTAAGATACCTAGGAATAAACTTAACCAAGGACGTAAAAGGCCTGTACTTGGAAAACTACAGGGCATTGAAAGAAGAGATAGAGGAAGACATAAACAAATGGGAGAAATACCATTTTCATGGATTGGTAGAATCCACATCATTAAAATGTCCATACTACCTAAAGCAATCTATAGACTCAATGCAATACTTATTAAAATACCAATGTCATATTTCAAAGATCTAGAACAAACTCTCCAAAAATTCATCTGGAATAAAAAAAGACTCCAAATAGCCACAGCTTTCCTGAGAAAGAAGAACAAAGGTGGAGGGTTCACAATACCAGACATCAAATTATATTACCAAGCTACGGTTCTCAAAACAGCCTGGTACTGGCACAAGAACAGACATATAGACCAATGGAACAGAATAGAGGACACAGAAATTGACCCAAGCCATTATACTCAATTAATATTTGACAAAGGAGGCAAGAGCATACAATGGAGTCAAAACAGCCTCTTTAATAAATGATGCTGGGAAATTTGGTTAGATACATGCAGAAAAATGAAACTAGATCACCAACTTACACCATACACAAAAACAAACTCAAAATGGCTAAAGGACTTGAATATAAGACAGAAAACCATAAAAATCCTACAAGATTCCATAGGCAGCAAAATTTCAGACATAGACATATGTTGTAGCAATATTTTTACAGACACAGATCCTAGGGCAAGAGAGACTAACGATAAAATAAACAAATGGGACTATAACAAAATAAAAAGCTTCTTCAAAGCAAAAGAAACCATCAACAAAACAACAAGAAAGCCCACTGCATGGTTTACTCTCCAACATTTACAAGGAACTCATACAACTTAACCAAAGGAAGATAAACAATCCAATCAAAAAATGGGCAAAGGACCTATATAGATACTTTTCGAAAGAGGACATTCAGAAAGCCAAGAGACACATGAAAACATGCTCAAAGTCACTAACCATCTGAGAGATGCAAATCAAAACAACAATGAGGTACCACCTCAGACCTGTCAGAATGGCTATCATCAACAAATGAACAAATGACAAGTGCTGTAGAGGATGCGGAGAAAAAGGCACCCTCCTTCACTGCTGGTGGGAATGCAGACTGGTCCAGCCATTGTGGAAAACAGTATGGCGTTTCTTCTAAAATTTAAAGATGGAACTACCATTTGACCCAGTAATACCACTTCTAGGAATATATCCCAAGAAAACAGAAACACCAATCAGAGAGGATATATCCACCCCTATGTTCATAGCAGCACAGTTTACAATAGCTAAGATTTGGAAACAGCCTAAATGCCCATCAGCAGATGAGTGGATTATAAAACTATGGTACATCTATACAATGGAATACTATGCTGCTATAAAAAAGAAGGAATTCTTACCATTTGCAGCAGTATGGGTGGAACTGGAGAGCATTATGCTAAGTGAAATAAGCCAGGCAGTAAAAGAAAAATACCACATGATCTCACTCATTTATGGATAATAAAGAACATTATAACCTGATGAACAAAAAGATAGATACAGAGGTAGAGAAACATTGAACAGACTGTCAAATTACAGTGGGGAGAGTGGGGTGTGTTGGCATGGGGGGAGGTAAGATGTCAACTGAAGGACTTGTATGCATGCATATAAGCATAACCAATGGACACAAGACACTGGGGCAGTGGGGTGAGGGCATGTGCCTGGGGGTAGGGGAAGCCAGGGGAAGGTCAATGGGGAAAGAAAGGAGACATATGTACTACTATTTGTAATACTTTAAACAATAAAATAAAAATAAATAAATACATAAAATAAAAGTAAAAAAAATAATCTAGTTCCACCCCTTCATTTTCCAGATGAGGAAACGGAGTGACTTGGCCAAAGGCCTCATGGTTGTTTATGGTAATACTTAATTCCAAATTTTTCAATAGATGACACTTCCTCTAATTTTAATTCTCTATTTCCTTTACCTATACATAAAATTTTTAAAA
This sequence comes from Myotis myotis, assembly GCF_014108235.1. NCBI lineage: Eukaryota > Metazoa > Chordata > Mammalia > Chiroptera > Vespertilionidae > Myotis > Myotis myotis. The sequence goes on from NW_023416346.1 coordinate 92,566,119, forward strand.
TAATATTTTCTAACAATTATCTCAAATTTCTCCTAAAATATAAAACTGGTGGAGAGTTGAGTCTCAAGTACCGTTGAGGGGAGAAATTTTTTTTTTTATTCTAGGCACTTGTTCTAATTATTTAAACTAAAATCTTGAATCAAAAAGGGCAATTCATCAGGATATCTCTAGTTTCAAGTAAAAAATGAGATCTTTAAGTACTAAAGCATCAATGTTAAATGTACTGAGGAGTTATAGAAATTGACACAAAAATATGGTATTTTTAGAGCCCGCTAATACTCTTCTCCAAAATAATTTTATTTTTTATATATTCTAACTTCCCAATTCATACATCTAATCTACACTACTCTCCTCCACTTGATAAATACATATATTTACTTTTAAATGCTACAGATTCATTGAATTCAACATTTCTAATAACATTCACTAAAACTTGTTCCTTCACTTGTATTCCTCTATCTTGGTTAAGAACATTACTGCTCATGTAAGTAGTGGGTAGTCAGAAACTGGAAAGAATCATCCCAAACTTTTTCAAACTTTCACATTCAACTAATTTCTAAAGCCTCTCGACTCTTTAACAGCTTTTTGTCTGTGCTTTTCTTTACTGCATCAGTTCTCTTCTTGCTATCTCTCACCAGGATAATTGCAATAATTTCATAACTATTCTCTAACTTTGTCTCCTTTGTATTCATTCTCAATTCTGCTGAGAATAATTGCTAAAATAATTCTAATGGTGTGAATCCTTGCTTACACTCTTCAATAGCTTCTCAGAGTTCTACAATAACTCTTAATACATTCACCATTTGTTTTAGTTTGTCGCCAAAAACACCAGAGACTATATTCTATCCTCTTTTTCAAACACCTAACTTAAAAAATGATCACAGTCTCTGAGTATTAATGCTGTGTGGAATGAACTTAATCTAACCTTACTAAGGCATTTTGAAGGATGTGACTAATTACATGTGCTAGGTGTACTCTCAGGGAAAATTGCAAGAGGTACTGGTAAGGAATTATGAAGAATCAAATGTCAGAGTAAGCCTGACAAGAATTATAAAAAAAACACAACCACGACATCAAAGTAAACTCAATACAACTACTAATGCATATTGAATATCTTCTATTTACTAAAAGTAAGATGTTGTATAAAAATTGTAGCTTTAATTTCATATGATTAGATATGAAAATCCACTACAACTTTGTAGCCACTTGCTGGCACCTGTGTGCATTTAGTGTATTTTTTCCTCAATAACAAAATTAACCACTTCTATATTGATGAACTGGCATGTTATGCTGTGCCTCATTATTTTTCCCCCAACAATGGCCACTGCTTCCACACTCCATCATTACAACTCCACATATGCTCATAGGGGTGTTGCTGTTGCAGAATTCCTACTTTATAGATCCTATTTACAAAACTCTATATTATACCCCACAGTGAATTGTTATAACCAGAATTCCCATAGCTAGGAATAGCAACTCTAAGATGGGGTTAACTCTGTTAACAAACTTGTGCAGATGTACAAAAACCAAAGAGTCACAAGCTATGTAGTAAATGATTTATAATAATTTAATGTTAATTTTAGAGAAAAAAGACAGATAGTACCTGGATGCTGAGCATGATAGAGATAAAGGGAGTTGTAGGACTTATATGCTTAGACAGAAAGTCCTGGAAGAATGTTACTGACTTAGCCATTATTAGAAATGTCTTTGTGAAAAACATATAGTCAACAGACATGTGAAAAAATGTTCAACATCACTAATCATCAGGCAAATGAAAACCAAAACCACAATAAGATGTCACTTCACACCTGTCAGAATAGCTATTATCAAAAAGTCAACAAATAAAAAGTGTTGGTGAAGATGAGGAGAAATGGGAACCCTCATATACTGTTTCTGGGAGTATAAAATGGTGCAGCCACTTAAAAAACAGTATGGAGGTTCCTCAAAAAATTAAAAAATAGAACTATCATATGACCCAGAAATTCCATTATTAGGCATTTATCTAAAGAAAATGATAACACTAATTTAAAAAGAGACATGCGTCCCTATGTTTATTTCAGCTTTATTTATAACTAGAGGTCTGGTGCATGAAATTTGTGCACAGGTGGGGGGTCCCTAGATCTGGCCAGTGATCAGGGCGGATCAGGGCCTCTGGCTGTTGGCTGGAGCCTTCTCTTCCCTGGCCCCTCTCCCCTGCTGACCCTGCCTTCCTGCTGGCCTCCAGCTGTTGGCCGGGGCCTTTGGTACAGGGGGAGGGATCATGGGAGGTTGGCTGTGGGAGCGCACTGACCACCAGGGGGCAGCTCCTTCATTGAGCATCTTCCCCTTGGTGGTCAGTGCACATCATAGTGACAGGTCATTCCAGCATTCTGGTCACTTAGGCTTATATATATATATACTAGAGGCCCGGTGCACGAAATTCGTGCACTTGTGGGGGAGGGGGTCCCTCAGCCCGGCCAATGCCCTCTTGCAGTCTGGGAGCCCCTGATTGACTGCTCCGCTGGCTGGTGGCCTGGACCTCCCTCTGCAGGGCGATCATGGGGTAATGGCGGGGCCCCCACCAATCACATTGCACCTGTCTTGGCTGGCCTGGTGCCAGTGGGTATCATAGCGTGGTTGTCCAGATGGTCGTTCCACTGTTCAGCCGTTCAGTTGATTTGCATATTACGCTTTTATTATTTAGATAGCTAGCTAGCTAGATAGATAGATATAGATATAGATATTCAAGACATAGAAGAAACCTAGGTATCCATCAATAGATGAATGGAGAAAGGATATGTGATATATAGCTATACAATAGAATATTATTCATCCATAAAAATAATAAAAAAATCTTGCCTTTTGTGACAATATGGATGAACCTACAGATTATGTTAAATGTAATAAGTCAGAGAGAAAGCCATGAGTAGAACAAAATGCTGAGTCCCATAAGTCCTTCTAATGAATTTCTGTAAGAATTCAATGATATATGGAGTCTAAAAAACAAAGGAACAAACAAAAAAAAAACCAGAAACAGACTCATAGATAAAGAGAACAAACTGGTGTTTGCCAGAGAGGAGGGAGGTGGGGAATGGGTGAAAAGAGTGAAGGGAAATGTGAGGTATAAACTTATAGTTATAAAATAAATATGTCACAGGTATGTAATATATAGCACAGAAATATAGTTAATATTATCATAATAACTTTGTATGGTGACAGATGGTTACCAGACCATGGTGATCACATTGTAGGGTATATAAATATAGAATCAGCCTAGCTGGTTTGGCTCAGTGGATAGAATGTTGGCCTGTGGACTGAAGGGTCCTGGGTTTGATTCCAGTCAAGGGCACATACCTGGGTTGCGGGCTCAATCCCCAGTAGGGGGAGTGCAGGAAGCATCCAACCAATGATTCTCTTTCATCATTGATGTTTCTATCTCTTTCTCCCTCTCGCTTCCTCTCTGAAATCAATGAAAATATATTTAAAAATAAATAAAAATATAAATATAGAATCAATATGTTGCACACCTGAAACTAATACAATATTGTATGTCATCTGTACTTTAATAAAAATAGTGTTTATTGGCTTGGGATGTGGGTACTTGGGTATTCACTTTATTGTCATTTTTAGACTGCATTTAAATATTTTCATAGTTTTTATGTATGCCACACTTCACAATTTAAAAATAGAAACTTTAGAAGAGGTCAGATTTTAGGAATGGCTTGAATGAATAAAGTCGCAGGTTAGTCTGGGGGAGGTATATTGATGGTAGTACATATGCTCCCCAGGGCAAAAATATCACACGTGTTGGCTGGATTTTAATTGCTGAGGGAGAGTGGAATCTTTTTGACCCCCTCATAGTAGGGAGGGAGCATAAGAAAGCCTACACGCAGATTCCTCCAGACTCTTGCTTGCGTCATTTCCCCTTATGATACAGCAGTTTTATTGCACTTCTATAATAAATTTTAGCCATGGTAGAACTAAATGCTGAGTTCCATAAGGCCGTCTAATGAATTGCTGAAACTGGATGGTCTTGGGGACCCCTTACACACCTTCTCTTAAACACTCTTCAATAATGTACAGCAAGATAACTAACATTTAGCTATTTCATAGCATATTGTGAAACAGGGGTACATATATCTTTTTGAATGAGTGTTTTCATTTTATTTGGATGAATGCCCAGAAGTGGAATAACCTCATCATATGGTAGTTCTATTTTTAATTTTAGAAAAAAACAATACAAAATTATCTGAGATTAAGTGCAAAGAAATAAAATCACATCAACTAGCTAAGACCACCATTAAAACAAACATTTACCAAAACAAATAAAAGAGATTTGGAAATTCTCTAAGTATTTATATGTTTATTAAATATTTTATCATTTATAAATGCTTTATAGCAATTTTACATCTAATTAGTTTTTAAGAAATAATTAAATGCCATTTTACAATGATTAATATTTTTTAAAATGGCTGCTTCGCTTCCCACGCCCAGCTCAAATCGGGACCCAGGTAAAGACAGAGACTGGCTGACAGCAGCTGCCCTCTCACTGCAACAGGACTTGTTTCCCATTTCTACCTTTGACCACAGGGAAAGGGTCCCTTTCTTCTCCCTCTTTTTTCTAAACACTTCCATGCCTTGTAGTTCTTTTGCTTTCTCTTATTTTTCTCTCTACTACCCTCCATCTTCCATATCAGCCGACCCAGAGGGCACAGTTTACTCCGCCTCGGACACCAACACCACCATCAAGCGCGGCCCTGATGGACTCTTTGATGCAGCCCTTCATTCAACTCGCTGACGCTTCGGGAAGCCCTTCGCCAGTGACGCCGCCCGCTAGCCAGACCAACAAAGACAATCAAACCAACAACTTGAGGACATCTGACATCCCTGACTGAAGAGGCCGGCAACCTTCTACAGGAACGGGGCTCCTTGTGCGCTCCATCCACTATGTTTATAGCTATGCTCACTGTCATTGCTTGCCAGTCTTCTTCTGAGTCATAAACGGCCCAGTCTGAGAGGTGGCCACTGATTTGCATGCACTATCATTTAAAAAATAAAAAAGGGGAATTTGCCAGAAGCCGGTCTATCCTTGCTGCTTGACACAGTCGCTGCAGGAAAGAAACATCTGCACAGCATATGTTTCAAGGGACCTGGCGTGTATAGCATACTGTTCTTAATATGTTTGCTCCCCTTAGTGCTATGTGTTTTAACCAAGGTCACCTCTCTGAGAAAGGTTGTTTCCCCAGGTAGGGATTTTTCCCTGAAGTTAGGGAGGGGATAAAACCCCTTAACTAAATGCCAGGCGGGTAGTTAATCACTTTAACTGCAAACAATCACACTTAAACTACATAATCTTTACTCCCTGGAATGGAGATAAGAAATGCCCTAACCTTTGCAATAGAAATTGAAAGGATTAAAATCAACTGGTATAAATACAGATGTAACAAGACAATAAACACCAGAACTTGGCTAGAGATCCTGGCTAGGCTGCTGATCAACTGAACGCTGTCTCCGTGTCGTTCCTTCTTCGCTGACTCCGTCCACACCTTTGGGGACCCCTGGACCTGCTGGGGTTGGACCCCAGCATCGCATATAAGCATAACCAATGGACATAAGACACTGGGGGGTAGGGGAGGCCAGGGGATTGTCAAGGGCGGGGAAAAAAAAGGACACATATGCCCTTTGTAATACTTTAAGCAATAAAACAAAAACAAAAACAAACAAAACAAAAATCAATAAAATATATTTTAAAATAAAAAAACAAACATAACAGGCCTTAAGTTTCCTAAATGTAATAAAATATGTTTTATGCTTTTCCAAAGATGAAGTTATAATGCTTTTGAACTTACATACAAGATAATTGAATTACTATAAGGAATTTATTACCATTATACAAATGATTAAATCAATTTGATGAACATGAACATGAACATGTTCCACTCAACTCTTCATTCAAGGGAAACACTGCCACAAGGCGTTCAGTTATCTTACAACCTCCAGTTGCAGTTTGGGATCCACCACAGCATTTATCTAAGCTGAAACCATGTTATTTTCTGGAAGCCCTAGCCAATAATTCAGCATAGTCAAGCATGTAGGGTCTGGCCATTTTCTGCCTAATGCAGGACTCATTTAATTGGAAAGTTTTGCACTGCTGCTCCTCAATTGGCTGAGACATTCCTCAGAGCTATACCATAATCTGAGATACTTCTCATCCAATTATCCCTCCTTCCCCACTCTCCCTGCAGAGATGTTAAACTTTCATTGTGGTCTAAAGGCTTTTCCTATCTGTACCTGCTTAATGGGAGTGCAAATATTCCATAGGCATCACCTCCAATAAATCTCTGGCATTTCTAAATTCATCTTCTGTCTGCTGCCCTAAGGTTCTGAATTGACTCAGATGGTGTCATAAGGGGTCTGAGAAATCAGGAAGATGTGGTTTGGAATGGAATATTTCATAAACCTAGATCCTAAACAAACTCTCCAAAAATTCATATGGAATAAAAAAAGACCCCAAGTAGCCACAGCAATCCTGAGAAAGAAGAACATTGTTGGAGGGATCACAATACCAGATATCAAGCTATATTACAATGCAACTGTTCTCAAAACTGCCTGGTACTGTCACAAGAACAGACATATAGACCAATGGAACAGAACAGAGAACCCAGAAATCGACCCAAGGCATTATGCTCAATTAATATTTGACAAAAGAGGCAAGAGCATACAATGGAGTCAAGACAGTCTCTTCTATAAATGATGTTGGGAAAATTAGACAGATACGTGCAAAAAATAAATAAAACTAGACCACCAACTTACACCATGCACAAAAATAAACTCAAAATGTATAAAGGACTTAAATGTAAGACAGGAAACCATAAAAATACTAGAGGAATCCAAAGGCAACAGAATCTCAGACATATGCCAAAGCAATTTCTTCACTGATACAGCTCCTAGGGCATTGGAAACTAAAGAGAAAATAAACAAATGGGACTACATCAAAATAAAAAGCTTCTGCACACCAAAAGAAACCATCAACAGAATAACAAGAAAGCCCACTGCATGGGAGATCATATTTGCCAATGTTATCTCTGATAAGGGTTTAATTTCCAAAATTTATAGGGAACTCACACAGCTTAACAAAAGGAAGATTAACAATCCAATAATAAAAAAAAAATGTTCAAAGGACCTAAATAGACACTTTTCAAAAGAGGACATACTGAAGGCCAAGAGACATATGAAAACATGTTCAAAGTCACTAATCATCTGAAAGATGCAAATCAAAACAATTATGGTATCATCTCACACCTATCAGAATGGCTATCATCAACATTCAACAAAGGAAAGGATGGGGAGAAAAGCAAGCCCTCTTGCACTGCTGGTGGGAATGCAGACTCTTGTAGCCACGGTGGAAAACAGTGTGGCATTTCCTCAAAAAATAAAAATGGAACTCCCACTTGACCCAGTAATACCACTTCTAGGAATATATCCCAAGAAAACAGAAACACCATTTAGAAAGGATATATGCACCCCTATGCTCATAGCAGCACAATTTACAATAGCTAAGATTTGGAAACAGCCTAAGTGCCCATCTGCAGATGAGTGGATTAAAATACTGTGGTACATCTACACAGTGGAATACTACGCTGCTTTAAAAAAGAAGGAATTCTTACCATTTGCAACAGCATGGATGGAACTGGAGAGCATTATGCCAAGCTAAATAAGCCAGTCAGAGAAAGATAAACATCACATGATCTCACTCATTTGTGGAATATAATGAACATCATAAACTGATGAACAAAAATAGATACAGAGACAAAGATGCATCAAACAGGCTGTCAAACTTCAGCAGGAAGGTAGAGGAGGGTTGGGGTGGAGGTAAGAGATCAGCCAAATGAGTTGTATACATGCATATAAGCATAACCAATGGACATAGTCACTAGGGGGTTGAGGGCATGTGCCGGATGGGTGGGGGAGGCCAGGGGGTGGTCAATAGGGGAAAAAGGAGTCATATGTTTTGTTATTAGCAATACTTTAAACATTTTAAAAAAGAAATAGATCTAATATAAAAATAAATTAATCACTGCCAGTTCTGTATTATAAAAGACCTCAGACAGAGTAAAACAAAAGCCTGTTAATTATTCTCAATTAACTAGCATTAACCAAAGGGCTAACAAAAATCCCTCAGCCTCTTTGGAAGGCTCATGGAAGCTTTGTTTAAGCATACCAACATTATCCCAGATTCAGAATTGGGACAACTAATTTTAAAGGACAAATTTATCACTCAGGCTATCCCAGATATCAGGAGGTTTCAAGAATTGGCTAGTGGTCCCAAAAGTACTTTAGAACATCTCCTGAAAGTTACCACCTCTGTATTCTATAATAAAGACCAAAATGAGGAATAAGGAGAAACAGGGGAAGCTAGGCCAAAAACAAGGCTCTTTTTGCCAAGCTTCGGCAAGGCAAAGGCCCGAGTCAGAGCCCGGAGGCGAACGGTCAGTCCCAGTCACCTGCTACAACCGTAGACAGGTTGGACTTATCCACCAGAGTTGCCCCAAGGGGCATGGTGGCTCCCAAAGCCCTGTTCTGCCTGTCAAGGAAACCACTGAAAGTAGGACTGCCCCTGGAGACGGGGGTCCCTTGAGGAAGTATTGGCAACCACCTGACCCAACAAGATGACAGGTCTTGGGGTTTCACAACCTAGTTCCTCAAAGGACTGCCATCTCCATCCAGGAAACCCGGGTAAGCCTGACAATGGAGGGCAAGGAAATTAATTTCTTCCCCCTGGCGCCACCTTCTCTGTACTCCTCCCAAACCCTGGTAAATCATCCTCAGAGGCTGTAGCTGTTACAGGCATGCCTGGGAAGCCAATAAGGAAATATTTTTCTTAGCCTTTAGGGCGCAGCTAGGGTAAGTTTGAAGTATAGTAGCATCCATCTTGGGTAAAAACTTCTGTTTAAAATTTTAACCCTGCTACTCTGTAAACATTTGCTTGCTTAAATAATAGGGAAAATAAGACTACTCCCCACTCCAGAAAGGCCATAAAATATGCCCCAGACAGAGTTGTCAGTGCTGGCACCAGGCCAGGCCTTGAGATATGGTCTCACAGCCCTGTCCCAGCAAATAGGACTTTTTCTCAGAAGGTCTGGAAGTCTCATTCCAAATTTGGAAAACAAAGAGCTGAAAAACATATAATTGAAAAGACTTCCACCATACTGGGCCCCAGAATTTGAGAAGCAAGAGTTCCTCTGGGCTTGCTAGTGCTAGCGAAAATGAACAGGACTCCAAATAAATTTGGCTTATTGATTAAGGCATCTTCCGATTTACAATATAACATTTGGGGGCTCGCCCGGGACAGTGCTTACCAGCACTCTGTCTCAGAAGCTGAGGGCTGACGACCTCCCCTGGCCTGGCTGCCGGCCCCCAGGGAAGGTCCCCAGGGAAGGCGCCTCCTGGAAAGCTTCTAGGGCCCCGGAGACACTCCTTGGTGGTTCTAGCAGCCAAATGGAGGATGCCTGCCATGCCTTACATTCTATCGGAGTCAGAAAAAAAAAAAAAAGCAACAACAATAAACCTCCCGAGGATGAGTAAATCTGATTAAGTGAACTCAAGTTCATTTTCCTGTTTGTTTGTGTGTGTGACCAGTCATTTTGCTACTGTGAAGAAGGAATGGACTCAGTCGTAACTTCTCCGGTAGATTCTCACCGAGACGTTGGTTGAGAATCCTGTTCTTGGGGTGTGGGTTCAGGGAGGGCCCCCACATCTGTTTCTGTTAGGCCTACAAGTCTGTTTTTGTTAGGGGAGTTGGGCAGGAATCCGGCTGTTTAACTTAGAGCATATGTCTGCTGAAGTGCAGTCCAAGTTCAAGCCTGCCTTTGTGGGTAGGGGAGGTGGCTTGGACTGACTGGTATGTAAATGTCCTGTGTTTTGTGTGCTTTTGTTATCTGTGAGAGATGTCTGGCTAAAAACATAAGAATATTTGTTAAATGTCTTTGTCTCTGTTTAATTTGTTTAGGGCAAGCAAGCCCTGCTTTGGTGGGGGGATTTTGCTGTGTTGGGTTAAATTCTAAATTCTTATAAGTACCGCGCGCTAACCGATTGCGCCACTGGAACTCCAATTAAATTCTAAATTCTAAGGTTAATTTAAAGGTACAAAATTTGTAAAGCTGGCTAAGTTCCAAACTACTTGCAAGGAAAAGCAAGAAAAGAAGTGTAAAGTTATAAAAATGTCAAAGAGAAGTTCAAGACAAAGGGCTAATTTATTGCTAGCCTGTTAGTTACTGGCTTCCTGCCAGGAGACGGGGAGAAGGGGAAAGATAAAAAACTAAAGGAGAAAAAAAAGGAGCTGAGTTCCACTGCCTGGAGACAAAGGATGCGGTGGGGGGAATAGAGCAGATAGAAGGACAAAGGCAAAGGGCTATTCGGAGAAGCCAGGGTCTGGTTGCAGGGTGCATTTCTCTGGTCAGTGTGGGGGTCCCTGCCACCATCGCTGGCTAGAGGCAGAAGCAAGCACCTTTCCCAGTGGGAAGAGAGAGAGGGGGAGTGATTTAGGAGTCTGCTATGTCTGTCTGGAAAAGGAGAGCCTTTGTTTAAGGCTTGCTGCTGGTTCAGAGGACCCTAAGATCCAGAACCTAAAGGGTTAAAGAAAATAAAGCAGGGCAGTAGGAGGAGTCAAAAGCAGACCAGACCCTTATCAGCAAAGCTGCTTGCAGCCAGAAAAAAAAATCAATAAAAACCTATCTTTCCCTACTCTCTTCACTGATGCCCTCCTTGGTCTCAGCCCACCTGCAGAAGTACAGAAAAGCTGTTAAAAGAAGCTCAGAATATTTATGTACATAAAACAAGAAAGAGAAAAAACTGAAACATTAACTGCTAGACAAGTTTTAACTTACCTGCTCTTAGTTTTATTATAGAAGGAAAGGTCTCTTATATGGTGTTAAAGGTATATTTTCTTGAAAGTAAAAGTACATTTAAAGTATGTTCATAAATGTTAATCTAAGAAATACTGGCTGTTTATTTCTGGTAATTATTAAAAATTAAAGTTTCTAAGAGTAAAGAATTCTAATACATTTTAAAGAAAAAAAGGAAAGAATATTAAAGTTGAGATACTTAATATAAGGACTGAGGAATGATTATGCATTTTTTAAGACACCTAGTTGGGGGGGGGGGGGGTAGAGGGGGGCCAGATGCCCTGTTCTTACTTACAGAGAAGCCTGTGGGAAAGGTCAAAGTTCCTGCCAGGAAAGCTATGTGCAAACTTATCTCTCCCTACAGCCCTGGCTGTGTTTTGCTCGCCACTAGGAATCAAGCAGTGATGATAAACAGGCCCTGTAACTGATAAAAAGGGTTAACAGGAGAGGGTAAAGGAAAGGCACTTTTCGTAGACCTAAGAGCCTTCAGGATTTTCAGAGGCTCCTAGAGAGGAGGAGTCTGACTGAGGGACTAGCAGAGACCCCGTTAGGTTAGGAGGACTGGAGGCTGCATATTGAACTTATAGACTGCAGTTTGCTAGGCAGAGGTCCAAGCCCAGTTGTGTAGGGGTTAAGCTGCCTGTATATAACGAAACAACTTTCTCCTGTGCCAGAATACATTTTAGGGAAATTGGACAGACAGTGTTTGTTTATAGCTAGAAAGAAGAACTGACTGCCACGCACAGTCCTGACAGTGGCCTGCAGAAAACTGTATAATAGACTTAGATAATGCCTGCGTCTTCATGGACATAACTCCAGAAAGACAAGGACAATTTTGCTTTGTGTAGGAAGGTAAAAAAAATAGACTTTAGTCACCTCCCTGAGATGTTGGTATAGCCCTACCATGTGTCATGTTTGCTAGCAGAAAATTTGGCTGCCTGAAGTAGCCACAGTGGCCATATTGTACCTCATTATGTTAATATGTTAATTACCTTTAATTCTCTTACAGACTTAAATACAGTTGCCAAAAGGGCTGGTGCCCAAAAAGGCAAGGAAAAATACCCATCAGATTTTGGTCTCTATTGAAAGACCGTTGGCAGCCTGTGTACTGCCTTGCAGGCCTGTGTGACCACGCCCATGTCAGGGGTGGCACAAACCTCAACGTTAGGAAAGTGGGGGAAGCCTGTAGGGAACAGAGGGGAATGGTAAGTACCAGCCCTCTGTCATAGGAATTACAGACCCTGTGAGGTCCTTAACATGTGAGACCCTGTAAAGGGATAAAGCTCCCTTAGTCTGTTCTGAGAGGGTGTGTCACCCCTCCCAGAGACCATCTGTAGTTTAAGGACAAGTCAAGTAAGGGGAACCCTACTACAGGGACAGCTGTGACTATCTATTTTAATATAGACACACTGTAAATTTCTTCATGCCATTTGAAGACAGTTACTGTTTTGTTATAATACATTTAGAAAATTATCACTCTGAAGAGTTCATGAAAAGGACTGGCAAGGAATATCAGAAGATCTTAAAGCAAGTCAGTATATTTTTCTCCTTATATAATTCCTCTGAAATTTAGCAATGCTTAAAAAATCATGGCAATACATTATTTTGCATGAACTCAATAAGACTGGTTTCCAATAGTGGTTTTATTGACCAAAAACTTTGACTGGAGTATCATGTTTTAAAGAGCCCTGTCTGAACTCTGAAGACTTGAAGCTAATAAGAATGCCATGGAGAAAGACTGGTATCCTGCTTGGTAGTCCTGAAAATAGCTGACGCTGGAGTGTCAGGCCCATACCCTACCATTGCTGGTGGTTTGTCAGAGTAGAAGGGGGCAATAAGAGCGCCTCTGCATCCCTGCAGAACCCCCACGCACTCTGGGCTGCAAGGAGTAGGAGGGCTTCTGAAATGGGCCTTAAAGCCTAGAGGATGGCCTCAGGTAGAGCCACTGCAGGTGAGGAATTCACCTAACCCAGCAGATACTGCAGGCAGGCCTGACGGCCGCTAGATAGCTTAGCTTTCTGGCCTTACGAGGCACATTAAGATTGTGCATCATGAAATTCTGGCAAAGGTAGTCAGTTACCATTCTTGATATGTTTATGCAAACAATCAGGACAAATTGAATACAATAGATGAACTGGTCTTGATTTGGCTCTTTTAATAAACATGGGGGTAATTTTAAGGAGAAAAATTCTATTTCAATAGAAGTTATTAAAACTGAAATTCTTTCTTTCCCTTCCACCAGACCATTTGCTGTAACTCCTGCTATTCTAAGTGCTCAATAATATTAAGTTTTATAATACAGTTTGTCTTACCCTAACCGGTTTGGCTCAGTGGATGGAGCGTCGGCCTGCAGACTGAAGGGTCCCAGGTTCGATTCTGGTCAAGGGCATGTACCTTGGTGGTGGGCACATCCCTAGTGGGGAGTGTGCAGGAGGCAGCTGATCGATGTTTCTCTCATCGATGTTTCTAACTCTCTATCCCTCTCCCTTCCTCTCTGTAAAAAATCAATAAAATATATTTTTAAAAAACTAAATAAATATAATACTGTTTGTCTCCAGGTCACAAGCCCATCTCCTTCTGTGCCCAGGCCTCACAGTCCCTCTGACAGACAGCAAGGATCTCTTGGCTCTGAAAAGAAAACTCCATCCCTCTCAGCATGGAAGTAGCTAGAAGAGCCCACCGACGTCCATTTTCCCTAAAAGAATTCAGAGCCAGGATCCTTGAGGGAATATATTAGGCAGTTAGACAGACATGAGCAGAGCAAGGACGATGGGCCAACTAGCATTACCAGATGTAACTAAGTCTTTCCACCTCTATGTATGTAAGACAAGGGAACTCTCCAGAAGCAAGAGGGAACAAGGCCGCAGACGAAGCGACCTAGGGAGGTTGCCCTAAAACCAGTGGGGCCTCTACAGATTCTAGTGATTCTTCCAGACCCTGACCTACCCACCTTACCAGCTTACATGGAAACCCAATCTAGAAAAGCTGAAATCCATAACCAATATTTACTTGAGTTCTTACAAGCTTTACAGTCCACCCAGAAAGCAGTCCAGGAGCATGTCTGAGACACTCTGCCTATACCAACTTTTGATCCGGTCCATCCCTTTCGCCCTGGTGACTCTGTTTAAAGAAGTATGTCACCCAAGGACTGAATTCTACCTGGAAAGGACCACACACCATCATCCTGACTACCCCTCTGGCAGTCAAGGTCGATGGGATCCTGATGTGGCTTCATCACACCTGGCTTAAGGAAGCCCAGGCAGAATAGAGAATCCAGGACTCCTTGGAACCCTTTGAAGATTATTCCTGGCCCTCATCCGGGCCTTTATGAACTGGCTTACTGACTTTATTCCGCAGAAAATTAAGATTATAGTCCTCAGGGGTCAATATAACTCCCTCCCTGACAATGACCAAGAGTCAATGATTTGACTCATGTACATAAAACCAGTGGGGAATGACGTATAGTAACCTCCATCTTGGATAAAGACTTCTGTTTAAAATTTTAACCTTGCTACTCTGTAAACATTTGCTTGCTTAAATAATAGGGAAAATAAGACTACTCCCCACTCCAGAGAGGCCATAAAATATGCCCCAGACAGAGTAGTCAGTGCTGGTACCAGGCCAGGCCTTGAGATATGGTCTCACAGCCCTGTCCCAGCAAACAGGACTTATTCTCAGAAGGTCTGGAAGTCTCATTCCAAATTTGGAAAACAAAGATCTGAAAAACATGTAAATTGAAAAGACTTCCACCATATCGGGCCCCAGAATTTGAGAAGCAAGAGTTCCTCTGGGCCTGCTAGCGTTAGCGAAAATGAACAGGACTTCAAATAAATTTGGCTTATTGATTAAGGCGTTTCTGATTTACAATGTAACAAGTTGTTCTTTTACCCTGCCTTCCTGATCCTGAGGAAACCCTCATACCCAAATCAGAGACCGTATCCTCTCAACCCTGAGGCTCTAGGAGGACTCAATATCTGAATAGACAATGTATTTCAGAAGCCCAAGATTTATTGAAACCTTGTTATGGTCTTTGCAGTACTCCCATCTTAAGGGTTTAAGAGTCAAATGAGAAAGAAGGACTAGTTCAGGACTTATAACTAATAAAAAGGCAGTAATTCCTATCCAACCAATTGTCCCTAGCCCTCATACCTTACTTGCCCAGACTCCAGAGGACACACAAAGTGGTTTATAGTAGTAGATCTCAAGAATGCCTTTTTCTGTATACCCTTAAACCCTAACTCACAGTTCCTTTTCATCTTTAAAAGATCCCAATAATCAAAGCCGTCAGCTAACATAGACAATACTGCCCCAGAGCTTTCTGGAATAGCTCTCATTTATTTGGGCAGGCCTTTGAACAACTCAAAAGGCCCTTTTACAGGCACCGTCTTTAAGTCTCCTCACAGATCAGCAGCATCGACTCCTAAATCCGTCTGTCTCGAGTGAGCCTTGAATGCCAGCACAGGAGGAGGATGGAGCTGCATTGTCATCAACCAGATGACCAGATTTCTACTCGTACGAGCTTCTAGAGGACCTGAAAATTCTCTTTTGAAAGAATCCTGAAGAGTCAATAAGTATCAAATAAGTAACATACTCTGATACTTCTAGATAATCAGTCATTTCATAAGTGTCACCTAAACCCTAGGCTAGTGTAGGGCAGTGGAAAATTACCAGCCCTGCACAGGGAAGTGCAGACCTTGAAGCTGTCCCCAGGGATTTATAGCCCCGGACGCTGAGAACCGGCTGAGGGAGTTAGGCTCTGATTAATTGTTAAGATTAGCTGGATGTGAGAGTACCAGGCAGGAGTGATAAACTCCCATGCCGTTAGGGCACAGCACGGACCCCTTTGGAGTTTCTTTGTTCCCTTTTACTCCCTCCTGAGTGAGAAAATTTATAGTCTGGCCATCTGGCCCGGGGTCTTGGCTGGCAGGTCAAACTGACCTAACGAGCAGGATGTCTTGTCAGGTAATAACAAATGTCCCAGGAAGCCCCTGGCTGATGCGTGAACCCTCTTTGTCCTCGTTACACCCCACCCCTATTTTGAGTTGTGTATAAAAAGCTGTAACTGTAACCGCTCGCTGCTGCTTCCTGCGCGCGCCCTCGCCGCGGCGGCAGCCCGGATTCTAATCTGCTAATAAAGAAACTCCCTCTCCAGATTGGCAGGGGAGAGGATCTGTTTCACCAAATTCTTGGTTTGCCGTGGTTTCCTGTCTCGCGGGTAATTTCTCCTTATAACAGCTAGTACCTGGAGGAGAACTTCACTGTTCTTATTGGAATGCAGAAATACCACAAGATACTCCTACTTATAGCACCTCTCTGTAACCCTGGTATAGTAAATTTCTCAAGCCATACTGGCTCCCCCAGTACCTGAGTACTAGGTGTGTTACAAGCAGCCCAATTCAGGGTACAGTTTACGATAAATCAGATCACTGTCAGAGACACTTAGAGCCTTAGGAGTAGCAGCCTTAATTACAGCTATTAAAGAATTATTACCAACAACAACAATCAGACCAGGACCGCTTCTCAAGTTTATAATTCTTATTTACAGAAAGACCCTCAATCAAACAGGGGGAAGCCTGTGCCATTTAGCTCTTCTTGCTGCAAGCAGCTTAGCTAAAGGAAAAACCTCAAAGTATATAATACCATCTCTATTAGCTAGTTCCCCTTCTCAAACCTTGGTTTATACTGTTTTATTATTACTCATCTTTAACCATTACTTGTTTAACCTTCGGTATGCTTCATATCCTCCCATTTAGAAGCCCTAAAGCTACAAGAGTCCTCTGCATGGAACTGCAGATGAAGGCCACTACATCCATCATCTGGACCTTTAGTTGCCTACTTCCGATGGGCCCTTGACTGCCACCCCCAAACTATGACCCATTTGCCAGCAGGAAGCAAGCAGACAGACCAGTGTCCACTGTCCCCAATGGCATTTGTGGTTTCCTAATTGGAGGGGGGGGACTGAAACAGGAGTTATTAGGAGTAAAAAAGACAGGTTTAGGAAATTTTAGAAATTTTGGAAGTTAAAGGGAGCAGGGAGGAAGCACAGGCTGCAGAGCAGCAGAAGGTACATTTCCATAGAATGAGGGAGCTGGAAACAGCAAAGATCTATATTTACAAAATAAAGGGAAGGAAATCCCTCATTCAAAGGGAAAAGAAAGCCCAAAGGGAATAAGAAAACAATAAGGAAGGAGGAGAGGAAAACCTCACATGGGACATGTGAGGTTCCACCTTTGATCTCAGGAGTTACTATAGTAACCAGTTTAAGGGAATAGTGACCAATCAGAGGGAATATAAAGGCACAAAGATCTGCAGACTTTATAAACCATGGAGACAGGAACTCTGTGGGACTCTTTCCCTGACCCCACGTGAGAGTCTGTGCTGTGAGATTCTTTCTCCTCCCCATGTAGGGGAGTCTGTACTTGTTATTCAATAAATTTCCACCTTTGCTGTACCATCTTCCATCCGTGGACTCATTCTTCAACTCTGAAGGACAAAGAGCCTGGGGAAGCCATTCTGCCCAGGGGAATACCACGTGTTCCAGTCTAAAAATCCCACTTCATAATCTTATGGAATCAGTGGGCCAAATTTTGGATGAGAGACTAAAGAGACACTAAGTAAGTGTCTGCAAGTATTTCTTCAAAATTCATATGAGTGAATAAAATGCTATTTATTATTAGCTTTTTAATCCTCAGGTGGTTGCTTTTGGGGTCCCTGGAGAACCATTGATGGAATAAGGGGCCTAATGCTTAGAGAGGAAGGTCTGGCATTAAAAGGGAGAAGTCTGACGGGGTGGACAGAGGGATGGGGGAGGTAGGGGATTTAAAGAGGAACATATCAAATAATTCAAGGGAGCTGAAGGAAGATCCAAGGTGGTAAAAAGAGGAAGGAGGAGCAGAAGTAATGGAAAAGGAGAGGTCATAAATGAGCCAGTTTGGGAAGACCTAAAATTTCTTCAAAAGGCCATTAAAATACCAAATTATCCTTAAGCATATAGTCAGCTGGAGTTGAAAAAGGGGGATCCCAGTAGACTAAAAGGTATCCATGGGAGGAGCAGGATCAAGTAGAGAAAGGTAGGCTGTTTCACACATAACCCTGACTGGAAGCCAAAGGGTTTCTTCTGTGCATTTTCCCTTAGGGAGCCACAAGAATGGCTCTGAACAATCCCTATACAAGGAGTTCTGAATAACAAAGAGGCCTCACAAAAATGCCAAGTATTTCCTGCTCAAGTGTCTGAGTGTAAATTTCCTCTTGAAAGAGCAAAGAAGACCTCCTTTGAGGATAATTCTTACTCAAAACAGAAAAGAAGCAGGCATGTTCTGAGGAGAACTTACCATGAGAAAAGGAAGGTGCCAAAGTAACAACAGCACAAAAAGAAAATACAAAGGGATCTCTACAGAGGAGTATTCTAAATATCAAAGAACTAAAGTTTAATCAAATGAGATTTCAATGAGAACCCCCCTGTGGTATCTTTGAAACAAAGAAGTCTGGAATTGTAATCCAGCCTCAGGATTATACACAGAATCAAAATAGGTCCTTACCATGCTTCAATGGACTGGCATCAGAGAGATGGATAGTAGTCTAACTCACAAATGGACTCCTGGTCAATCAGTCAAAAGTAAAGACAAAGGCTTCAAAGGTGTATATCTAGGGCAGGGGTGGGCAAACTTTTTGACTGGAAGGCCACAATGGGTTCTTAAACTGGACCGGAGGGCCGGAACAAAAGCATGGATGGAGTGTTTGTGTGAACTAATATAAATTCAAAGTAAACATCATTACATAAAAGGGTACGGTCTTTTTTTTTTTTTTTAGTTTTATTCATTTCAAACTGCCAGATCCGGCCTGCGGGCCATAGTTTGCCCACGGCTGATCTAGGGTCTGGGGTGAGAGACCTAGAAGTCTAATGATAAATCTGATCCTATCCCAGTTATGGCATTAGAATTCTTAAGAAGAAATTACTCTGACACTTGTTAAAGATTTTATTCAAGACTACTACAATAGGAGAAAGACTATTGCATCAAGGGTAAGCACACACAAAAAAAGTGATTAGATATAAAGGGTGGGGATTAAGAAACTAGACTGAATATCAAGGGTGGGGTAGATTCTATAAACTGGCTTAGCAGCTCTTTGGAGCTGAATTGTGTACCCACAAAATTCATGTGTTGAAGTTCTAAACTCAAATACGTCAGATTATGACTATTTTTGGATATAGGGTCTTTAAAGAGGTATTCACATTAAAAAGAGGTCATTAGGGTATGCCTTTAATCCAATATGACTGGTGTCCTTATAAGAAGAAATTGGGACACAGACATATACAGTTGAAGGCCATGTGACAACACAGGGAGAATATGACCATATACAAGCCAAAGAGAGAGACCTCAGAAGAAATAAACCTAATCCCCTAACCCTAACCCTAACCCTGGGAAACTGACCTTTAGATCATTTTGCAACTGACATTCCCTTTCACTTAAACCACATTCCATTTGCTAAGATCAGTAACTTTCCTCTCCGGACTTGCCCAGGATCCAGACCCACCCAGATAATTCCCAGCCAAAAAAGCCCGCATAGAGTTCTTTAAAATATCTGACTCCCCAGTCCCTGGGTGCGGGTACCATTTTGGGGCTCAGCCCATCTGGTTTCCAGATGACCTAATAAATTTATAATTATTTACCACTTTTGGCCTCCTGTGTTCCTCCTTCAGCGACCCTAACATTTGGTGTTGAAAACCAGGAGGGTTCCACAGGGAAGGGGAGCCATCGCCCCTGCTTTGATTACACCGAGTTTGCTTCTTGGAGAGCAATAGGCAGCAGCAGTTCGTCCTGGGATTACCTCCAAATCCTACTTGGATGACACAATTTCCAGCCTCAATTAGGCCTCTCTACCTTGGACCCTCATGAGCCAGCCAAGGAGGACCCTGGATCAGGAGCCTCTCCTTCTCCATTGCTGACCCTCCATCCCACACTGGCCAATCTTCTCTATGTGAGAGACATTCCACAATTTCCCTTGTCTCGAGTCTTCTGTCCACTTACTCTCACTGACTTCTCAAAAGTTTTCTCTTCTCAAAAGTCCTAGCACTGGGCCAGAAGAATCCTTGGCTGTTTGGCCTTGGGTCCTTTTGGACTGGGGACATCCAGTCCAGAGGGTCACCCCTTGTTTCTCGTAGACTTGTGGTCTGTCGCTCATCCTTCCTCTCTTGTGGGCCATACTTTTCTCCATAACATGGGGAACACTCCCTCTGCATCCCCTAAAACAAACCCTCTTGGCTGTCTCCTTAAAAATCTTGACCACCTTAGACTCACAGGGGAGATCAGGCCGAAGCGCCTCACTTTCCTTTGCAACAGTTTGGCCACAATATAAACTAGATAATGAGTCTCAATGGCCTCAAAAGGGCAATTTTGATTTTTTTTTGCTCAATTTATTTATTTATTTTTATTTTTTAAATATATTTTATTGATTTTTTACAGAGAGGAAGGGAGAGGGCTAGAGAGAAACATTGATGAAAGAGAAACATCGATCAGCTGCCTCCTGCACGCCCCCTACTGGGGATGTGCCTGCAACCAAGATACATGCCCTTGACCAGAATCGAACCTGGGACCCTTCAGTCCGCAGGCCAACGCTCTATCCACTGAGCCAAACCAGTTAGGGCACATTGCTCAATTTAGATAATTGCTATCACCACAAAGGAAAAGGGTCAGAGATTCCCTACCTCTAGGCCTTTCTCACCCTATGGTCTTGACCCTCTCTCTGTCATTCCTGCTCTACCTGTCAAATACGTCTCCTTCATGAAAAACATCATACCCCTAACACTTCTGATTCTAAACCAGCAGGCCACCAACCTCCACCCCCATACATGCCCCCTCTCTCACCTGCAGTAGATTTCCAAAACCCAGACCCTCCTAACCAGCAACCACCTTCTCCCCCAGTGTCTGAGAGCCTAAATCCCGAGAATGTGAGTTCCAGTGCAGCCTTTTCCTCATCTAATACTCGCTATTGGGCCACCCATTCTACCCCTGGTAGCAGGAACTGAGGGGATTATCTGGGTACACATCACATTTTCCATGTCTTACCTTGCACAGATTGAGAGGCATCTTGGGTATTTTTCCAATGACCCGACCACCTTTACTAAGGAATTTGAGTATCTGACCCAGTCCTATGACCTGAGCTGGCACAACATCTATGTCATTCTGTCCTCCTCTCTAACTCCAGAGGAGAAGGAGCTCATCTGGCTAGCAGCTCAGGACCATGCTGATGCCCTCCATAGACAGGACATGGCAGCAAACCCAATTGGCACTGAGGCAGTCCCCCAAACTGACCCAATATGGGATTATCAGGTTAATTCTCCAGGGCGCTGGCACTGTAGCTGTACAACCACCGGTTTCATTGCTGGACTCAAAAAGACTGCCCATAAGGTGGTTTACTATGACAAACTTAATGAAATTATTCAGGGCCCTGACAAAAACCTAGCTCTCTCTCTCTCCCTCCTCAAAGAGGCGTTATGGAAATTTACTACCTTAAACCCCACCTTCTCAGATGGAACCCTTCTTCTGAACATCCATTTTATATCCCAATCAGCACCCAATATACACTGCAAACTTTGAAAAATAGACACAGATCCACAAACCTCTCAAAAAGACCTCATTAACCTGGCCTCAAGGTCTTTAGTAATAGAGATGAAGATGCCCAAATCCAAAATCAAAAGCAAGATCAGGCCAAGGCTGAGGCCCAGAAGGAGGCCTTTCAACTCCTAGCCACCATTCTCATGAACCCTAAACAAAGTGACAGTCCTCCAACAAAGGGTAAGTAAGGAGGTAAGCCTTCTCTGAGCCCATGCTTCAAATGCAACAAGGAAGGACACTAGGTCAAGTCCTCTGCAAACCCGAGACCCCTTCCTGGGCCCTGAACAAGGTGCAGAAGGGAAGGCCACTGGAAATCAGACTGTAGTCTGGCCCCTCCAGGTTGGACCTCAGACAGTGTAGCAAGGCCATCCTCTAGATCCAGTTTGGAGCTCCTAGACCTCCTAGGACTGGCCACCAAAGACGGAAACTGCCCAGGCTCTGACACAGCCCCACAGGCTCACATCATCAGGACATAGCCTCAGGTAATGATTGTGGTGGCAGGTAAACCCGTTTTCTTTTAATTGACATCGGGGCCACTTATTCTGCCCTTCCCAAATTTCCTTGACCCTTCCTCAGTATCTATTATGGGAGTTGACAGATTAGTCTCACAGCCATTAGCCACATCACCTCTACACTGCATCTTACTAAATAAATACCCCCTTTATCCACTCTTTTATCATACTACCTTGGTGCCTGACTAGGGCTACTGAGCATACCTCATAAAGCCTAGTTGTCCCAAACCATAGTCACTTACCTCACTTTCACTCTAACTCACAGAGCCAAGCCATTACTTTAGACCATAAATGCCTTATCTCCTCCATGACTGTCCCCTCCTCAAGACAAGAAATACTCTCCTTTCTTGGGCTCTCTGGGTACTTTTGCCCCTGGTTTCCCAACTTTAGTCTTCTCCCAACACCCCTCTATGATGCGGCGAAGGGACCACTCACTGAGCCTTTAGATCCCAAGGGCAGTATTCTCACCCCCTTTAATGCTCTGAAAACTGCTTTTACCTCAGTGCCTTCTCACCCCTCTTCCCAAAGAACAACTTAATTTACTGCAAAACTTTTCTTCCCCTGATTTTGGGGAAAAATGCTTACATAACAGTCCTGCTACTATCAGAAGAACTCATTATCACCCAAAACTTAGCATGTTATCTCTAAGGAAAAATGTGGCAGTTTTATATTCAAGTAGTTGAAGGTCTAGAACCTGTAGGGCCTGCTCTCCATCCCCCTCCACCTTTTCTCCAGCTTCATATGTCTATACATAATTTTCCAAAGTCTTTGGTAACTTAAAAGCTTTGGAGCATTGCTGGCTTAAATGATAAACATCTAGATATTTTATAACAACATAAAATACCAAAACATTGGCTGCTAAACAAGTTTTAAATTTGCCAGCTCTTAGCTTTTATTACAGAAAGTCTATAAAGTGGATTTGAAATTATAGATGTAATGTCTTGCACTTCTCGAAGTTATATTTTCTTGAAAGTAAGATTATGTATAAAATATGTTCATATAATTGGTCAAGATGGTGGCCAGCAGGACAGCAGTGAGGGAGAGAGTGTGA
Organism: Myotis myotis; assembly: GCF_014108235.1. Classification (NCBI taxonomy): domain Eukaryota; kingdom Metazoa; phylum Chordata; class Mammalia; order Chiroptera; family Vespertilionidae; genus Myotis; species Myotis myotis. Next base: position 92,589,178 of record NW_023416346.1, read on the forward strand.
GTGAGTGAGGAAGTAAAAGGTCAGTGCATGGACATGTGGTGTGTGTGTGTGTGTGTGAAAGTTAGATCCTGCAGGAATCTCTGGGGCTGGCAGACTGGGCTCTCCTAGATGGGGAGCCCCTGATACCATTGCAAGCACTCCTGGGGCGGCTGGTTCTGGCACAGAAACTACACCATCTCGAAGGGGAGAGCTGTGATGACTAGGAGCACAGGTTCAACACCACCCAGACTGGCCTCAGACACTGTCCCAGACACTACAGCCACTATGACCAGAGAACTGTAACCTCCTCTGCAGACCCACAGATGCTGGGACTCCAGCCTACCCAGCTTCAGACTCCTGTGAGTCCCGGAGTGTGTGACCCTCCTGCCATACCTGCCGCATCAGTTATAAGCCCCACACTACCTGGTGCCTGGGCCCTCCAGAGAGTCCCAGAGTGAAAAACCCTCCTGCCAAGCCCACCACTTCAGTCACAGCCACACAATACCCAGCAAGTCTTGGAGTGCACGACCCTCTTACCAAGCCTGCTGCTTCAGCCACATGCCCTGTGCTACACAGCGCCTGGGTTCTCCAAGGAGTCATGGAGTGCACAACCCTCCCACCAAGCCCACCACTTCAGCCACAGGCCCCATGTGATTTGGCACCTAGACCCTTCAGTGAGAGCAAAAATAGACAAAGAAATAAGCCTAAAAGGAAAGGAAAGGAGAAATCACCAGAAAAGCTAAATGAAAAAGAGGCATGCGATATGTCAGAAAAAAAATTCACAGTAAGGGTCATACAGTTCCTAAATCGGCTAGATGAGAAAATCAACAACTTATGTAAGAATCAAGAAGAAATGAAGAATGATATAGCTACAATAAAAAAACACAATGGAAGGCATCAACAGTAGACCAGAAGAAGTGGAGGACCAGATCAATGAGATAGAACAGCGGTCACCAACCAGTGGTCTGTGTACCACTGGTGGCCCATGAGGTCCCAAAGTTTGGAGACCATTGGTTTAAGAAAACCTTCGGACCACTGGTGGTCCATAAGGTCCAAAAGGTTGGCGACCGCTGAGCTAGAAGGTAGGGTAGACAAAAACACCCAAGCTGAACAACACATGGAGAAAAAAATTATAAAGCAGAAGGAAAGCTTAAGGGAGCTTTGGGACAACATGAAACAAAGTAACATCTATATAATAGGGGTGCCAGAAGAACAAGAAGAGGAGTAAGGATTAGAAAAACTTTTTGAAGAAATGCAGACAGAAAACTTCACTGATTTGGGGAAGAAAAGGGTCACACAAGCACAGAGAGTTCCAAACAAGATGAATCCCCAAAGACCCACACCAAGACATATTGTAATTATAAAGGCAAAATGTTAATGACAAATAGAGAATCTTAAAGGCTGCAAGAGAGAGATAGAGAATTACCTACAAGGGATCTCCTATTAAATTATCAAATGATTTCTCAACAGAAACACATCAGGCCAGAAGGTAATGAAGTATACAAAGTGATGCAAAGCAAGGGACTGAATCCCAAAATACTCTATCCAGCAAGGCTATAATTCAAAATTGAAGGAGAAATCATGAGCTTCACAGACAAAAAATGTTTAAGGGAGTTTATCAATACCAAACCAGAAATGCTAAAGGGACTGTTGTAAAAAGAAGAAATAGAAAGCGGAGAAGGAACTCAGGCATAAAGAATAAAAATGGCTATGAACAAGTACCTATCAATAATAACCTTAAATGTAAATGAATTAAATGCTCTAATCAAAAGATATTGAGTGGCTGAATAGATAAGAAACATGAGCCATATATATGCTGTCTACAAGAGACTCACCTCAGAACAAGGAACTCACACAGACAAAAAGTGAAGGAATGGAAAAATACTTTTTAGTAAAATGGAAATGAAAAAAAAAAAACTGGAGTAGCAATACTTATATCTGATGAAATAGACCTCAACGTGAAGGCCATAACAAGCAATAAGGAGGGCCACTTCATAATACTAAAGGGAATGATTCAACAAGAGGATATAACTCTGTAAAATATATACTAGTATGTATCCAATGCAGGAGCACCCAAATATTTTTCAAAAAACACCAAAAAACAACAACAAAAACTTCTGGAAGATATCAAGGGAAAGATCGACAGCAATACAATCATAGTAGGGGACTTTAATACTCCATTGATATCATTGGATAAATCCTCTAGACAAAAAAATCAACAAAGAAACAGCAATCCTAAATGAATCACTAGATCAGATGGAATTAATTGACATCTTCAGAACATTTCACCCCAAAGCTATGGAATATGCATTCTTCTCAAGTGCACAGGGGACATTTTCAAAGAACCACATATTAGGTCACAGGCAAAGACTCTTCAGATTCAAAAAGACTGAAATCATATCAAGAATCTTCTCAGATGACAATGGCATAATATTAGAAATCAACTACAACAAAAACAATTAAAAATTCAAACAATTGGAGGTTAAATAGCATGTTAGTAAACAATGATTGGGATATCAAAGAAATTAAAGGAGAAATAAACATCTTGGAAATAAATGAAAATGAAAACACAACAAACTAAATTCTATGGGACACAGTGAAAGCAATCTGGAGAAGGAAGTCCATAGCATTACAGGCTTAGCTCAAAAAAGAAGAAAAAGTGGTAATAAATTATCTAACTCTACAACTTAAATAATTAAAAAGAGAGCAACAAGAAAAGCACAGAGTGAGCAGAAGGAAGGAAATAATAAAGATCAGAGTGGAGAGAAAAAGATGGCGGCTGGCAGGACGGAGGTGAGGGATAGGAAGTGAGTGAGTGAGGGGATGAAAAGACAGTGTGTGGTGTGTGTGTGAGTGAGGGAGGGACAGTTAAATCCGGCAGGAGCAGCAGAGGCTGGCAGGCCAGGCTCTCTTGGACAGGGAGAGACTACCACCACTGTGGGCACTCCCCAGACTGTGGGACTTGGGCACGGAGCCCACAACATCTTGAAGGGGAAAGCGGCCTCTTCTAGAACTCATCAGCACCACCACCCAGACAGACCTTGGACACTGCCTGCAAACCAGCAGCCACTCCAGCCAAAATCCTGCTGCCCCACACACAGACCCACGAACCCTGGGACTTCCATCTCCAAAGGCGCACCGCTCCCACAGAAGTAAGTGCAACTTCCCCCCTCACCAGTGGCAGAACTCTGGACTCCACATTTGTGTTTCCAACATTCATGCATTTCCAACATTCCTGCATTTCCAGCACGCAGACTTCCAGGGCACACCACTCCACAGGCAGCTCTTGGATGCCACTGTGAACCCCTGCTGGGTGTGATTTTGACAGACAAGGGTGTGCTGCCCCGCAGTAGAAATTCTGAATTCCCTTTTCCTGAATAACTTCCCACAGACAAACCAGCTACGCATCTTTAGACCCAGGGCCCCTCTGAGTACGACAGCAAACTCACTGCCACAGTCATGCATTTCCAACAAGCAGGCACCCAGAGCCCTTCTATCCACAGGGCACTCATGGGAGCCGCTGCAAGCTCTCACTAGGTGTGATCTTGGACAAACAGGGATGGACTCCCCCCAGCAGTAGAAATTCTGAGTTCACTCACCCTGGATACCTGCCCAAAGACTCCTCAATTATGTGGCTTCAGTGCCAGGGTCCTTCAGAGTGCTTCAGTATGCCACACTGGCAAACACACCACTGGTGCCCCTGTAAGCCGCCACTGGGAGCGCGCACCTATCCACCATAGGTACAGCAGCAAAAACTGAGTCTGCCCACCTCACAGCTGCAGAACACTGGACACTACAGTTGCACACTCTTCCAGTGCCACTGTGAGTCTGCCTGGGCACCTGCGACTTCAACCAAGGTTGTAAGACAGCAAAAATTGGGACACCCCCTCCACAGCTGCTCCTGACTTTTAGACACTGCAGTTGCACATTTCCAGCTCACAAGCCTACATCAAGAGAACACAAATAGCTCAAGTAGGGAGCTACACTAGATTACCAAGCTCAGGAGACCTGAGAGATCACACCAGTAGCACCATCCCCAAAAGAACCTGGGTAGCAAAGCAATTGGATCTACAATTAAAACATTACAGCAAAACATGGGAAGACAAAAAAGCAATCCCCAAAGGAAAGAAAAAGAAAAATCACCAGAAAGGGAGTTAAATGAAACTGAGGCTAGCGACATATCAGAGAAAGAATTCAGAGTAATGTTTATAAGGATGCTCAAAAGGCTGGATGACAAATACAACTCAATGACAAACACACAACTCATTGAGAATTATAAGGAGCTGAATAAGAATGTCATCAACATGAAAAGGAACCAAGAGGAGATGAAGAATGACATAGTTGCAATAAAGAACAAAATGGGAGGCTTAAATAGTAGACTACAAGAGTCTGAGGACTGCATCAGTGAATTAGAAGACAAGGTAGGAAAAAACACACAAACACAGCAGCAACTGGAAAGAAGATTTAAAAAGCAAGAAGAGAGCCTAAGGGAGCTTTGGGACAACACAAAACAAAACAATATTCACATAAGAGAGATACCAGAAGGATAGGAAGAGAAGAAAGGAATAGAAAACCTGTTTAAAGAAATGACAGAAAACTTGATATTGGCAAGAAAAATACTATGCAAGTGCAAGAAGTACATACAGTCCCAACCAAGATGAACCCCAAAAGACAGACACCAAGACACATCATAATTAAATTGGCAAACATCAACGACAAAGTAAGAATCTTAAAGGCTGCCAGAGAGTTACTTACAAGGGAGCACATATTAGAATATAAACTGAGTTTTCAACAGAAACACACCAGGCAAGAAGGTAATGGAATGAAATATACAAGGTAATGCAAAGCAAGGGACTGAATCCAAGAATGCTATACCCAGCAAGGCTATCATTCAAAATCGAAGGTGGAATCAGGAGCTTCACAGATAAAAAAGGGCTAAGAGAGTTTATTACTATCAAGCCAGCAATGCAAGAAATGCTAAAAGGACTGCTGTAAAAAGAAGAAACACAAACATTAAGAATAAAAATGATGACAAACAAGCACTTATCAATAATAACATTAAATGTAAATGGAATAAATGCTCTAGTCAAAAGACAGAGGGTAGATGAATGGATAAGAAAACATGAACCATATATTTGCTGTCTACAAGAAACCCACCTCAGAACAAAGGATTCCCACAGACTGAGAGTGAAGGGATGGAAAAAAAAGTCAGACAAATGGAAATGAGAAAAAAGCTGGGGTTGAAATACTTATATCTGACAAAATAGACCTTAAAGTAAAGGCCACAACAAGAGATAAGGAAGGCCATTGCATAATACTAAAGGGAGCAATTCAACAAGAAGATATAACTCTGGTAAACATATATGCACCCAATATAGGAGCACCCAAATACATAAATCAACTTCTGGAAGATGTCAAGGGAGAGATCGATAGCAATACAATCATAGTGGGGGACTTTAATACCCCACTGACACCACTGGATAAATCCTCTAAATAAAACATCAGCAAAGAAACAGCAATCCTAAATGACTCACTAGATCAGAGGGAATTAATTGACATCTTCAGAATATTTCACCCCAAAGCTACAGAATATACATTCTTCTCAAGTGCACATGGGACATTTTCAAAGATAGACCACATATTAGGACACAGGGAAAGTCTCTTCAAATTTAAAAGGATAGAAATCATAACAAGCATCTTCTCAGATCACAATGGCATAAAACTAGAAATCAACTACAATAAAACAATGAAAAAAATCAAACACTTGGGGGCTAAATAGCATGCTATAAACAATGATTGGGTTACCAACGAGATCAACGAAGAACTAAAAAGCATCCTGGAAACAAATGACAATGAAAACACAATAATCCAAAATCTATGGGACACAATGAAAGCAGTCCTGAGAGGGAAGTTCATAGCTCTACAGGCCTACCTCAAAAAAACAAGAAAAACTGGTAATAAATTATATAACCTTGCAACTTAAAGAATTAGAAAGGGAGCAACAAAAAAAAGCCCACAGTATCCAGAAGGAAGTAAATAATAAAGATCAGAACAGAAATAAACAACATAGCAGCCAAAAAAACAATAAAAAGAACAGTGAAACCAAGAGCTCATTCTTTGAAAGGATAAATAAGATTGATGAACCTGTAGCCAGGCTCACCAAGAAGCCAAGAGAGAGGACCCAAATAAACAAAATCAGAAATGAAAGAGGTGAAGTAACAACTGACCTTACTGATATACAAAGGATTGTCAAAAAATACTATGAGACAGGGGCTGGAAGTTGTTTGCACAGACCCGTGTGATGGCTGGGGTTCCGGAGCTGAGACTGCGTGAGGAGGGTCTGCAGGAGGCAGGGGAGCTGCGGGAACGACTCTGGGGTTTGGGGCAGGGCCAGGCCAATGGCGTCTCAGGCAGGCCCATGGGCTGCCGGCACTGATGGCAGCAACTTTCAGCACCGGGAGTGCGTCGCCATGCACTACCAGATGAGTGTGACCCTCAAGTATGAAATCAAGAAGCTGATCTACGTGCATCTGGTCCTATGGCTGCTGCTGGTTGCCAAGATAAGTGTGGGACACCTGAGGGTCTTGTCACATGATCAGGTGGCCATGCCCTATCAGTGGGAGTACCCATATTTGCTGAGCATTGTGCCCTCCCTCTTGGGTCTCCTCTCCTTCCCCCGCAACAACATTAGCTACCTGGTGCTCTCCATGATCAGCATGGGGCTCTTTTCCATCGCCCCCCTCATTTACAGCAGCATGGAGATATTCCCTGCTGCACAGCAGCTCTATCGCCATGGCAAGGCCTACCGCTTCCTCTTTGGGTTTTCTGCCATCTCCGTCATGTACCTGGTGTTGGTGCTGGAAGTTCAAGTGCATGCCTGGCAGTTACACTACAGCAAGAAGCTCCTAGACTCTTGGTTCACCAGCACACAGGAGAAGAAGCGTAAATGAAGTCTGCCGGATGGACTGATCCCTGGGGAGAATCCTAGCCCTCCCGTGGAGAAGAATGAGAGGGTAGAAGAGCTGTTCTAAAATCTCTGTTGTAATTTTGGCAGCTGTGATGTTGACAACTGGTGGAAACTAAGCCCAAATTCTGGAAAGCTGCTATTGTTGATAAGGGGTTAATCTCCGACATTTACAGGGAACTCATGCAACATAACAAAAGGAAGACAAACAACCCAATCAAAAAATGAGCAATGGATCTAAATAGATACTTTTCAAAAGAAGACATAAGGAAGGCCAAGAGACATATGAAAACATGCTCAACGTCACTAATCATCCGATAGATGCAAATCGAAATGACAATGAGGTACCATCTCACACCTGTCAGAATGGCTACCATCAACAAATCCACAAATGACAAATGCTGGCGAGGATGCAGAGAAAAAGGAACACTTATGCATTGCTGGTGAGAATGCAGACTGGTGCAGCTACTGTGGAGAACAGTATGTAGTTTCCTCAAAAAACTAAAAATGGAACTCCCATTTGACCCTGTGATCTCACTTCTAGGACTATATATCCCAAGAAACCAGAAACACCAATCAGAAAGGATATATGCACCCCTATGCTTATAGCAGCACAATTTACAACAGCCAAGATTTGAAATCAGCCTAAGTGCCCATCAGCAGATGAGTGGATTAAAAAACTTTGGCACATCTATGCAATGGAATATTATGCTGTATTCAAAAGGAAGGAACTCCTACCATTTGCAACAGCATGGATGGAGCTGGAGAGCATTATGCTAAGTGAAATAAAGTTAGTCAGCGAAAGATAAATATCACATGATCTCACTCATTTGTGGACTATAATGAATATAAACAGATGAACAAAAACAGATCTAGAGACAGAGAAGCATCGATTAGATGCTCAAACCTCAGAGGGAAGGTAGGGGAGGTTGGGGGTAAGGGAGAGAGATCAACCAAAGGACTTGTATGCATGCAGATAAGCATAAGCGATGGACGCAGACAACAGTGGGTGAGGGTGAGGGTGAGGGCAAGACTAGGGTGATAAGGGGACAATGGGTGGATAAAGACACATTTGTAAAACCTAATCAATAAAAATTTTAAAAAGAAAAAAGATCAGAGTGGAAATAAATGACAACAGACTCCACAGAAAAACAAAGGATTGGAAGAAAATTACATTCCAACAAACTGGTCAAACTAGAAGAAATGGACTATTCCTAGAAAAACGCGACCTTCCAAACCTCAATCAGGAAGAATCAAAATATTTGAATAGACCAATAACTATGGAGGAAATTGAAGCAGTAATAAAAAAAAAATTCCAGCAAACAAGTGCCCTGGGTCAGACTGCTTCACAGGGGAGTTTTATCAAACATTCAAAGAAGAACTAAAACCTACTCTCCTCAAATTATTCCAAAAACTTCATGATGATGGAACACTTCCAAGCTCTTTCTATGAAGCCAGCATTACCCTAATCCCAAAACCATATAAAGACAATATAAAGAGAATTACAGGCCAATATCCCTCATGAACATAGTTGCTAAAATCCTCAATAAAATCCTAGCAAATCAGATCTAGCATTACATTAGAAAGATCATACATCACGAACAAGTGTGATTTATTCCAGGGATGCAAGACAAAAATCACATAATCATAACTGATGCAGAACAAGCATGACAAAATCCAACACACTTTCTTTATAAAAACTCTCAGCAAAGTAGGAACAGAGGAATCATACCTCAACATAATAAAAGCCTTATATGTCAAACCTACAGACAACATCATACTCAATGGGCAAAAACTAAAACCATTTACCCTAAGAACAGGAACAAGACATGGATGTCCATTTTAACCACTCCTAATTGACATAGAACTGGAAGTGCTAGCCATAGCGATCAGACAAGAAGAAGAAATAAAAGGCATCCAAATTGGAAAGAAGTAAAACTGTCATTATTTGCAGATGACATGATATTGTGCATTGAAAATCATAAAGACTCTATCAAAAAACTACTAGACCTAATACATGAATTTGGCAATGCAGCAGGACACAAAATTAACACTCAGAAATCTATGGTTTTTTTATGCACCAATAACGAATTCACAGAAAGAGAATCACCTTTACCATTGCAACAAAAAATTAAGATAGTTAAGAATAAACTTAACTAAGGAGGTAAAAGACCTGTATTTGGAAAACTACAGGACACTGAAAAAAGAAATAAAGGAAGACATAAACAAATGGAAGACCATACCGTGTTCATGGATTGGTAGAATCAACATCATTAAAATGTCCATAATACCCAAAGCAATCTATAGATTCAATGTAATCCCCATTAAAATACCAATGACATATTTTATAGACCTAGAACAAACTCCAAAAATTAATTTGGGATGAAAAAAGACCCTGAATAGCCACAGCAATCCTGAGAAGAAAAAACAAAGTGGGAGGGATCTCAATACCAGATATCAAGAACTTAACATAAGTCGGGAAACCATAAAAATCTTAGAGGAATCCACAGGCAGCAAAATATCAAACATATGTCATAGCAATGTCTTTACTTGTACAGCTCCTAGGGCAGTGATGGCGAACCTATGGCATGCGTGTCAGAGGTGACAAGTGAATTCATTTTTTTGGTTAATTTTTCTTTGTTAAATGGCATGTAAATATATAAAATAAATATCAAAAATATAAGTCTTTGTTTTACTATGGTTGCAAATAGCAAAAAATTTCTATATGTGACATGGCACCAGAGTTAAGTTAGGGTTTTTCAAAATGCTGACACGCCGAGCTCAAAAGGTTCGCCATCACTGTCCTAGGGCAATGGAGACTAAGGAAAAACTAAACAAATGGGACTACCTCAAAACAAAAAGCTTCTGCACAGAAAAAGAAACAAAAAACAAAACAACAAGAAAGCCCATGGTGTGGGAGAACACATTTTCCAATGTTATATATGATTAGGGCCTGCTCTACAAAATTTATAGGGAATTCAAATATGTTAACAAAAGGAAGATAAACAATCCAATCAAAAAATGGGCAAAGGACCTAAATAGACACTTTTCGAAAGTGGACATACAAAAGGCCAAGAGACATATGAAAACATGCTCAATGTCACTAATCATATGAGAGGTGTGAATCAAAACAATAATGAGATACCATCTCACACCTGTCTGAATGGCTATCATCAACAACACAACAAATGGCAAGTGCTGGAGAGGATGTGGAGAAAAAGAAACCCTCTTGCACTGCTGGTGGCAATGCAGACTGGTGCAGCCACTGTGGAAAACACTATGGAATTTCCTCAAAAAACTAAAAATGGAACTTCCATTTGACCCAGTAATCCCACTTCTAGAAATATATTCCAAGAAAACATAAACACCAGTCAGAAAGGATATTTGCACCCCCATGTTCATAGCAGCACAATTTACAATAGCTAAGATTTGGAAACAGCCTAAGTGTCCATCAGCAGATGAGTGGATTAGAAAACTGTGGTACATCTACACAATGGAATACTACGCTGCTCTGAAAAGAAGGAAATTCTTACCACTTGCAACAGCATGAATGGACCTGGAGAGCATTATGCTGAGTGAAATTAGCCAATCATTCACAGATCTAGAACGAACTCTCCAAAAATTCATCTGGAATAAAAAAAGACACCGAATTGCTGCAGCGATCCTGAGAAAGAAGAACAAAGTAGGTGGGATCTCAATACCAGATATCAAGCTGTATTACAAAGCCACTGTTCTCAAAACTGCCTGGTACTGGCACAAGAACAGACATGTAGATCAATGAAATAGAATAGAGAACCCAGAAATCGACCCGAACCAATATGCTCAATTAATATTTGACAAAGGAGGCAAGAACACACAATGGAGTCAAGATAGTCTCTTCAATAAATGGTGTTGGGAAAATTGGACAGATACATGCAAAAAGTGAAACTAGACCACCAACTTACACCATGCACAAAAATAAACTCAAAATAGATAAAGGACTGAAATGTAAGACAGGAAACCATAAAAATACTAGAGGAATCCAAAGGCAACAAAATCTCAGACATATGCCGAAGCAATTTCTTCACTGATACTGCTCCTAGGGCATTGGAAACTAAAGAGAAAACAAACAAATGGGACTACAGTAAAATAAAAACTTCTGCACAACAAAAGAAACCATCAAAAAACAACAGAAAGCCCACTGCATGGGAGAACATATTTGCCAATGTTATCACCAATAAGGGTTTAATCTCCAACATTTATAGGGAACTCATACAACTTAACAAAAAAGAAGATAAACAATCCAATCAAAAAATGGGCAAAGGACCTAAATAGACACGTTTCAAAAGAGGACATTCAGAAAGCCAAGAGACATATGAAAACATGCTCAAAGTCACTAATCATCCGAGAGATGCAACTCAAAACAACAATGAGGTATCATCTCACACCTGTCAGAATGGCTATCATCAACAAATCAACCAACGAGAAGTGCTGGAGAGGATGTGGAGAAAAGGGAACACTCGTGCACTGCTGGTGGGAATGCAGACTGGTGCAGCCACTATGGAAGACAGTATGGAGTTTCCTCAAAAAGTAAAAAATGGAACTCCCATTTGACCCAGTGATCCCACTTCTAGGAATATATCCCAAAAAACCAGAAACACTAATCAGAAAGGATATATGCATCCTTATGTTCATAGCAGCACAATTTACCATAGCTAAGATCTGGAAACAGCCTAAGTGCCCATCAGCAGATGAATGGATTAGAAAACTGGTACATCTACACAATGGAATACTATGCTGCTATAAAAAAGAAGGAACTCTTACCATTTGCAACAGCATGGATGGAACTGGAGAGCATTATGCTAAGTGAAATAAGCCAGTCAATGGAAGAAAAATACCTCATGATCTCACTCATTTATGGATAATAAAGACCATTATAAACTGATGAACAAAAATAGATACAGAGGCAGAGTAGCATCAAACAGACTGTCAAACTACAGCAGGAAGGCCGGGGAGTGTTGGGGGGTGGGAGAAGGGGTAAGAGATCAACCAAAGGACTTGTATGCATGCATATAAGCATAATCAATGGACACAAGACACTGGGGGTAGGGGAGGCCAGGGGAATGTCAAGGGAAAAAAAGGAGACATATGTAATACTCTTTGTAATACTTTAAGCAATAAAAAAATAAAAAAATTTAAAAAAGCAATTAGCCAGAGAAAGATAAATATCACATGATCTCATTCATTTGTGAAATATAACAACATAAACTGATGAAAAATAATCGAACTAGAGTCATAGAAGCATGGAACAGACTGTACAACCTATGAGGGAAGACAGGGGTGAGGTGTAAGAGATCAACAAAAGGACTTGTATTCATGCATATGAGCATAACCAATGGACGCAGACAGGGAAGGTGAGTGCATGTGCTGGGGGTTGTGATTGGCTGGGGAGAGGTCAGTGGGGGGAAAAGGAGACTTATGTAATACTTTAAACAATAAAGAATTTAATTTTTTTTAAAATAAGAGCTTCCACAGAGCAAAAGTAGCCATCAAAACAACAAAAAGAGAGCCCACTGTATGGGAGAAACATATTTGGCAATGATATATCTGATAAAGCATTAATATCCAAAATATATAAGGAAATCATACAACTTAACAAAAGGAAGACCAACAATCCAATTAAAAAATGGGCAAAGTACCTAAATAGACACTTATCCAAAGAGGACATACAGATGTCCAAGAGATATGAAAAAGTGCTCAAATCACTAATCATCTAAGAGATGCAAATCAAAATGACAATGAGGTACCATCTCACACCTGTCAGAATGTCTACCATCAACACATCATGTGGGAAGAGCCCAAGAGATCTATCTCAGTGCAGTGGCGGATGCAATGGCGTGAGCTCACTCTGCCTGTACAAGGTTCCTTGGCACACCAGGAAGTGGCAACGCCTGCCTGAGCAAGCCTCCTAGAGCCACTACACAGTACCCTGATCTTTCCTACCTTTGGCTGCCCTAAGGATTGTGTAAACTTCTGATTGGTCCAAAATGTTATATATACTGCTGCACTTACACAATAAACTTAGATCTGCGTCACTGAACCTGGTCTCCGGAGTCGTGCATGCCTCATTAGGGCTCCGTCGTCCTCACCCCCGAGGGACCCCCTGCTTCAACATCAACAAATGACAAATGCTGGTGAGGATGTGGAGAAAAGGGAACCCTAGGACACTGGTAGTGGGAATGATGACTGGTGCAGCCATTATAGAAAACAGCATGGAATTTCCTCAAAAAATTAAATATGGATCTGCCATTTGACCCAGTGATCCTACTTCTATGAATATATCCCAAGAAACCCGAAGCACCAATCAGATAGAATGTATGCACCCCTATGTTCATAGCAGCACAATTTACAATAGCTAAAGTGCCTGCCTATCAGTAGATGAGTGGATAAAAAAGCTGTGGTACATTTATATCATGGAATACTATGCAGCAGTAAAAACAAACAATCTGCTATCCTTTGAGACAGCATGGAGTGCCTGGAGAGTATTATGCTTAGTGAAATAAGTCAGTCTGAGAAGACAAGTATCACATGATTGCACTCATATGTGGAATCTAAGTAACAAAATAAACTGATGAACATAGTGGATCCAGAGACTCGAAGCATGGAACAGAGTATAGAATCTCAAAAGGAATGGGGAGGGTGGGTGGGTAGGAGGTAATCAACCAAAGACCTTGTAAGCATATATACATAACCCATGGACACAGACAATAGGGTGTTGAAGGCCTGGAGCATTGTGGAGGACATCAATGGTGGAAAAGGAGGGATATATGTAACCCTTTCAACAATAAAGAATAATCAATTAAAAAAAGGAATAAAAAAGAAATGGCCTGGTACCTTGCTTGGTCAGTGGGTCATGGCAATCTTTCAAGGCAAGTAAGGAATGAAAGTTGCTTTCTGGAGAGATGGCAAGGAATGAACTTCAAGACATTCGGGAACTTCAAGAATGTGAAGAATTCACCCAAGTATACAGGTACTACAGGAAAGCCTGGTGGCAGTTAGGTGGCTCAGCTTCTTTGACTTGAAGGGCTAAATAAAGATCAATAAATAAAGATCATAAGATTCCAGCAAAGCAGGTTTTTAAAAGCCTATATAATCAATTGATATTCTTATTGTATTCATGCAAACAACCAGATCACACTGTAACTATACTTAGTGCAGTGAATAAATCAGTCTTAATTTGGCTCCTTAATAAAAATAAGGATGATTTTTGCGGGAAGCCACCACTTTCCCAATACTGTCATAGAGTGCACCAAAGAACATGGAAGGCCTATGGACCTTGGGCATTAGCAGGGCAGTGTTGAGATAGTGGTGGCTCAAGGCAATTCCCTAACCTGATAATCCTTTTACTATTTACCAAGCTTTACCTTTTGGTTGATACTGCCTGTATGAATTGCTAAAGGGCAAATGTGTATTCAAGTGAATAAAAGCATACAGGACCCAGTTTCGGTGTGCTCTTCACAAAAGAGACACCCCTGGCCCCCAATGCCCTCTAAATTCATATTTCTTGTATAGCATTTTCAGTTGTGTGTCGGACCCTCCTTCAGATCCTAAACCCTAGCCATGCAGGTTGTGGCAATCTGGTGCCCAAATAGGAATCTAGAGGAGAAGATTCGCCTGAGCGAAAAATGAAGTGAAAAAGGAAAAGTGGAAATTCACCGGAAAGGTGGGAAGTTCACTGTACACAAAGCCCGCACCAGCTTTAGAGTCGGAGTCACGACCATAAGTGGACGAGGAACGTTTTGATTCAGCCAGGTTATAATGGGGAAGAATTTGAGTAAAAGGCAAAAATATCATTGTAAATTTTTAGTTTGCATGCTCAAGGATAAAAGAATTAAGGTGTCAAAAGGTACTCTCTTAAATCAGGCTCAAGGAAAACGAGTGTCCTTGTTATTAAGTCGGAGAGAGCCCAGGATTGGATACATGCAGACGTGTGATGAGATAATGGACTCCCCCTGGCATTTCTAACAGATCAGCATGCCAGACACAGATACTGGCTTCTCCCTGAATCAACACGACCCCCACACAGATACTGATTCCTTCCTGAATATCCCTGCTGACCCCCTGCAGCGGAAACTTCCTCAGCTGAATACCTCAGCTCATGTCCTCGCCCCTCACCCAACCGCAGTATATAAAAATCGCCCCCCTCCCTGTTGACGCAAATCCACGTGCCCTGTCTTTGGGGTTCCTGGGTTGCTCGGGGATGCAATAAACCTTTCCTTTTCTTTCTTTTCTGATTCACTCGACTCTTTATTTCTTACGCCGCCTCCTGAGCCACCTAACCTAACACTTGTCGTCTTTAACTATGTGGGCTCTTGTTTGAACTGCATTATATCCACTTCGTATTGAGCATCAAAAGTCTGTAACACCTAAGGCCCCAGATCCTCCACTTCTAGTGTGGGAAGACTCAACAGCTAGAGAAAATGGGGCTATCAGTTCTTTACAAAAGGACTCTTTAATGCTGTGTCTGAAAATTACCATATGATGCCTTGGGACTGGCAGATTTTAGCTAAAATGACTTTAAATGCCAATCAATGCTATGGAGAGCAGAGTAAGATAAGATTTGTGAACAACAGGGTGAGATGTAGGCTGCATTCTGTCTGTAAGTCCCAGGCAATGTAAAATACCTGAAAGATCCATGAGAAGAACTCTAATTTATTAAGTCTTGTCTATGTGTTATGCGCACTTGTAAATATCATATATATGAGTGTCTGTTAATTGTTGTTTTATCTGTCTTTGTTGTTTGGTTTAATTTGTTTATTGTTACTCTATTAAGCATGCCTTTAATTTAATTTAATAGAAAAGAAACAGTATATGGCCAGGTCATTACTAAATTTCCCCAGAGCAAACAGAATGTGGGGGTGGGAAGAATGAATATGAGCGGTACACTTGGCTGATAACACAGGTCCTAGGAAAATTCCCTAGACAAAGGGAGGTAACTAAAAAAGGCCCCAGTCCAGTAATTACTAGGTCTCTTGGTGATCCTGTAAAATGGACGCCCACTCTTAGGAGTGTTATTAAAAGTCTCATTTTCACCATGTTTTTATTTTCCAGTCCATCATTTGAAATTTGGATAGATGAGACATTTCTCACAATTTAGGGATGCATCTAGGATTTCTATACCCATGAAGAGAAAAAGGCTAGCTTAAGAGAAGGTGCGCACCACCTGATTTTGTGTGGCCTCTTGACCTAAGCCCCAGCTCTTCATGGATGCTATAGAATAGGCCCCAGACTGCTTTTCTTTAAAAGATGACAAAAATGGGCTGGATTTGGGCAACAAGATTAGTGTTTCCATAATAATGGGTAGTTCTTGAATAATGATCACATTCCAAGGCTGCCTCACAGGTTTGGGGGAACTCCTGTTTTTATAAAGGAAAATAAAATAAAATAATACTTTAATATTAAAACCACTGAAAGCCAGTGCGTTATCTCTGTTACAGAATTTGCCAAGGAAAATGCCTTGGATAGTAATAATTGACTTTAAAATCTCAAAGTTGTTAGGGCAAAATATCCTATATAATAAAGCGGCAATATGCAAATTGACTGTCACACCCAGGCACAAAGGTGGCCGCCCCCATGTGGTTGCAAGATGGCTGTCACAAAATGGCCAGCAGGGGAGGGCAATTGGGGGAGACCGGGCCTGCAGGGGAGGGAGGGCAGTTTGAGCGGACCAGGCCTTCAGGGGAGGGCAGTTAGGAGTGACAAGGCCGGCATGGGAGGGCAGTTAGGGGTGACTGGGCTGGCAGGGGAGGGCAGTTGGGGAGGACTGGGGTAGCAGGGGAGGGCAGTTGGGGGCGATCAGGTTAGCAGGGGAGGGCAGTTGGGAGTGACTGGGCTGGCAGGGGAGGGCAGTTGGGGGTGAACAGGCCAGCAGGGGAGGGCAGTTGGGGGTAATCAGGCCAGCAGGGGAGCACTTAGGCATTGATCAGGTGGCAGGGGAGTGGTTAGCAGGTGATCAGGCTGGCAGGCAGAAGTGGTTAAGGGCAATCAGGCATGCAGGCAGGCGAGCGGTTGGGAGACAGCAGTTCCAGATTATGAGAGGAATGCCCCACAGGGATTGGGCCTAAACCAGCAGTTGGACATCCCCTGAGGGGTCTCAGATTGGAGGGGGTGCAGGCTGGGCTGAAGGATTACCCTTCCCCCCCCCCCCGTGCACAAATTTCATGCACTGGGCCTCTAGTACATAACTAAAATGAAAGGTATATGGTAAATCTTTTTCAGTGGTAATTATTTATGCCTAAACATAGTTTTCTAAAGTCTTTGGTAACTTAAAACTTTGGAGTTTGCAGAATTAAATAATAAAATATTTTAAATAGGTATTTTAAAATGACAAAATACTGAAATATTAATCTGAGTTTGCCTCATATAAAAAATCTAGAAGATAGATTTGAATCTATGAATTGAATATGTCTTGTATTTTATTTGAAATATATCCTTAAAAATATAAATATATTACTAATCTAGGAAATGCTAAGTATTTAATTTGCCACCTAAAAGTTGAGGCTTCTAAGAGTTAAAAGTTCAAACTAAATTGGGAGAGAGTATATAATTATGATAATAGAATGCATAAAGTATGGAAATTCATTTTTAAGAAAAATAATTTTTGTATTTCTCTGGAGAAATTAGTAGTTCAAAATATATTGTAGTCCTTATGTATACTACGTGTGGTAACATTTCAACCTAGGATATGATATTTCATTGGCCTGATTGAAAAAGAGGATTAATTCTATAGTCTGAACCAAATTTTTAATATTAAAACCAGTTTAAATTTAATTAATGTCTTTTAGAATAATTACAAAAAGCGTGTTGATAAATGTCAATCTAAGAAATGCTGGCTGTTTAATTTTTGGTTATTGAAAATTAAGGTTTCTAAGAGTGAAGAATACTAATACAGTTTAAAGAAAAAAAAGAAAATGTCTGTACAAGTTGCTGAAGGTATGACAGAAAGAAAGAATATTAGAGTGGAAATAATGGAAGGTCTAAGGCATGGTTATGCATTTTTGAAGGACATAGAAAGAAGGTCTGAAGGCTAATTTGAAAGAGTGAAATATGTGAAGGTTACGTATGTGATAGAAGTAAAAGAGAAATGTTGAAAGAGAGAAATGAGTTCTAAAGTTAACTATTTGCAAGAGTTGTAAAAAGGTCATAACATCTCAGGGAAGTTTAAACAAGGGCTAGACCACTATCCTTATCTCCCCTGCCCAGAACAAAGTAAATGGTTAATACAGAAAGGGAGGGCAGGACAAGGTTGCTGAATACTTCTTAAGCAAAACCAGAATATTCAGCAGCGAAATTTCAAAACAGGAGCATATATAATGCTTCAGACCCCCACCCAGCCTGCTCTTCAGATTGGCTGGGGGGTGGGGCAGCATCTGTACTTCATAGATCCAATGTATAGGTTTGCTTACTTTGCTTTTTCAATAAAGATGCCTATTTTAATTACTTAATAAGTTAGCTTTCCACAATATAATCAAGGTCTCATATAAACTCATTTATATGAGAAGCCAGTGTTTTATGAGCAATTGTTTCTAGCAAAGTACAAAGTAAAATTTGCATACATATGCAAATAAGCACTAGCCAAAAAGAATACTGTTTAGAAGTAAATTTAAGCTTAATAATAAAGAGAAATTTAAAAATCTCTTCCACTACTATTTACAAAGTAAACTAAAAATTATTATTCAAGCATTAAATATCACCGTTAATGAAACACCATAAGAAAAAGAAAGTTACACTTTTACTTGAAATGTATGCATTGCAGTATTGGCCAGCATTCCTCTCTCCTATTCATTTTTCTGAAAAGCAACCAAGTTCTTTGTTCTGTTTAAAAGAAAGTAAAAGTCTTTAATGTAGCAATTAATGGCAAGCACACAGGAAAAACAGACTTTAGAAATGCTTACCCAATTAGAAAACAAAATCCCTAAATAGGGCTTAAAAATTGCTCCAAAAAAGGTACAGAAAGAAATGCCCTTCAAATATCTAGACCAGGGGTCCTCAAACTTTTTAAACAGGGGGCCAGTTCACTGTCCCTCAGACCGTTAGAGGGCCGGACTATAGTTTAAAAAAAAACTATAAACAAATTCCTATGCACACTGCACATATCTTATTTTGAAATAAAAAAACAAAACGGGAACAAATACAATATTTGTATTTGCATGTGGCCCGCGGGCTGTAGTTTGAGGACCCCTGATCTAGACACTGTAATTAAAATCAATGCATTAGGCCTCAGCTGGTAGAAATACAAAAAGATTGCCTTAAGACCTTAAGTGACTTTTAGAAATTATTAGAGAACATTAATTAAGACCTTATCTAAAAATCTCTATGGGAAAAATGACAAATTTATTCAATATACTTACAGAATCCTAAGGAATCTTTTATTAAGTGTATGCAAAGACCTACCGAATCATTTTCTAATTTTGTGGTTCACCTCACTCGAGCAGTGAGATAGCAAATACAGTATGTAACAGCAGGGGAAGGCAGTTGGGGGTGAAATCAGGCTGGCAGGGGAGGGCAGTTAGGGGCGATCAGGCAGGCAGGCAGAGGCAGATAGGGGCGATTAGGCAGGCAGGCAGGTAAACGGTAGGAGCCAGTGGTCCCAGGTTGTGAGAGGGATGTCCCACTGCTGGACATCCCCCAAGGGGTCCCTGATTGGAGAGGGTGCAGGCTGGGCTGAGGGAATCCCTGTCCCCCGTGCATGAATTTCATGCACCAGGCTGTGTGTGTGTGTATATATATATATATATATATATATATATATATATATATATGCCAAGTGGTTTGGAGCTATCTAGGAAAACCTATCTTCCCTAAACCAAGGACACTTAAGAGTAAATAATTTGCATTTTTGCCTCCCCGAACAAAGGGTAAATAGCTCATGTTAATGTACTCAAGGAAACTGATTGATGAGGACAATAAGACATTTGGGGGGGGGGGGGCGTACTAGCAGCCTGACTCTGTATCCCTAATGCACATTCCTGTTAGCCTACTGCCCCTTCCTTAATTATCTGGTCTTGCAAGACCTGTTTACCTAAATACTCCCATTTTACAGAGACCATAAACCATGAACAATACACAACCCCTGGAGAGGGTTATCAGTGCTGGTGCCAGGCCAGGCCTTTAGGTGTGGTCTCACAGCCTCTATCCCAACACACAGGGCTTTTTGCAAAGTCTGTGAAAGGTCTGGAAGTCTGATCCTTATTTGGGGGACAAAGAAACCAAAGGGTATAAAGAGAAAACTTCCTCCATATTGGCTCACTCAGGATTTGGAGAACTGACCCCTGAGTCACTGTACCAGTACATGTGAAACACCTGAAAATAAATGGGTTTTTCCTGTATCTCCAGGTACTCCTGCATATTTTTCAGTTGCCCGGTAAAGTCTGTAACATAAAAATGGTTTCCCTGACTGAGAACACGCAGCCAAAGTTGTCCTCTTGAGGCACTGTAGGCGGGAGGGCCCACTCGACCAAGCCCGTGATGACGGGAAGGCATGCCTACAGTGATTACTGGGTCCCAGTCCTCATTGGGACCGGATAATCAGGGCTCCTGCTGGTGCTCCAGTGGACTCCAGGGAGGACAGGAAAGCCCTTTTCTGGAACCAGACATCTGACTGGTGAGTTTTCCCCTGGGGGACCAGTTCGAGTTTAAGCCTGCCTTTAGGGGTAGAAGAAGTAGCTAATCACTACTTAGGCAAATTATTTGTCTCAGTTCAGGACTTTCCGTGGGTGGAAGTCAAAACTCGGACTGACTGGTGTGTGAATGTGAGTGTAAGAGCCTGTGTGAAGCGAAAGCTACCTTGTGTTGTCCTGTGTCTCTGTTAACTAGGAGGGGATTGTATGGCAGTAGAAAATTACCAGCCCTACACGGGGAGGGGCAGAACTCGAAGCAGCACCAGGGATTTATAGCCCCGGACGCTGAGAACCAGCTGAGGGAGTTAGGCTCTGATTAATTGTTAGGATAAGCTGGATGTGAGAGTACCAGGCAGGAGTGATAAACTCCCATGCCGTTAGGACACAGCACAGACCCCTTTGGAATTTCTTTGTTCCCCCTTTTACTCCCTCCTGAGTGAGAAAATTTATAGTCTGGCCATCTGGCCCGGGGTCTTGGCTGGCAGGTCAAACTGACCTAACGAGCAGGATGTCTTATCAGGTAATAACAAATGTCCCAGGAAGCCCCTGGCCGATGCGTGAGCCCTCTTTGTCCTCGTTACCCCCACCCCTATTTTGAGTTGTGTATAAAAAGCTGTAACTGTAACCGCTCGCTGCTGCTTCTTGCGCGCGTCCTGCCGCGGCGGCAGCCCAGATTCGAATCTGTTAATAAAGAAACTCCCTCTCCAGATTGGCAAGGGAGAGGATCTGTTTCACCAAATTCTTGGTTTGCCGTGGTTTCCTGTCTCGCGGGTACTTTCTCCTTATAACAGGGATTACACGGTCTAACTGCAAAAATGGGAAGTAGCTCCTCTAAACCTGCTGCTTTAGAATGTATGCTAAAGAATTTTAAGAAGGGCCCAGACTGCTGCCTGCAATGCAGATGTCTCTCCACAAAATCAGGGGCCTCCAGCTTATGGCCGAGGATGGGAAACATGAGAGTGTTTGTTGATGTTTTGTGTCCCTTTGTTTTTAATTTGTTTAAAGATGGAGCAAGTCCTGCTTTGGGGGAAGCCTAGTTGTGTGTGGTAAGGCTGAACATGTGACAGAGATTGCAGGATGTCCCAGCGGCTGCCAAGAATCCTTATTCTTGGGAATTCATCTTGCTCTTTCTGTCAGGGTATTAGCCTGCCAGAAACTCCTAGCTAGTGAGATTCCTGTCTTTATGTCTGTGATGCAATTTTGGCTAACTTTTAGGGGCTTTAATTTGCTCTTCCCTGATTTATGACTTTGCTGTGCTGGGTTAAATTTTTAAGATTCTAAAGTTAATTTAAAAGTGTAAAATTTGTGAAGGTTGCAACCCAGGGAAGTTAAAACAAAGGTAAACTAATCCCAAATCTAACAAACCATTATCTTCCCCACCTGAGGCAAAGTGGGAAGGGGAAAGAACAGGGCAAAAAAGGAGAGCAATTTTACTCTGAGCAAAAGCCGAGGTTTCAGTTTCCAGGCCAGACAGAATGAGAGGTGGTACTTACCAAACTCAGCAGGGCAGAGAAATTTGCAAAACCCCACCCAGCATCACGTCCATTAAACATCCAGTTGTTATCATTGGTATTAACTGGTACAGGACCTGGACAGGACTGGAATGGGACCGGGAGGGGAATCAGGTGGCCAGCGCCTGCTTCTGATGTCACAAACCTGCGCAGGCCAGTCGAGGTGGAACTGAGGCTGACTATGAAGCAGTCACAACTTTGTGGCTTCTGTGCCCTTGAGGGTAGGGCAGCAAGGATATGGGCGGGTGGTAGCCAAATTGAACATAATTCTGTGGTCAAGAACAAATCTTTAATGTTACAACTGGTTTAAGTTTAAATAATATTTAAATTGGGTATATTTGACAGCTTTTCCCAATGTAATATTTTGAGAATTTAACTGAGAGATAGCTTTGTGACATCTCAAGGGCCCTGAGGTGACACAAAGATCTACTCTCTCCCTAAAAATAAATATTTTTGAACTAAATTAGACCAATACAATATATTTGAAATTGCATAAGGAAATAAGCTATGCAGACTGGGTTGGGTAACAACATTAATGCTTCTATGATAATGGGCGGTTCTTGCTTGGGGGCATAGACTAAATTAGACCAATACAATATATTTGAAATTGCATAAGGAAATAAGCTATGCAGACTGGGTTGGGTAACAACATTAATGCTTCTATGATAATGGGCGGTTCTTGCTTGGAGGCTCCCAGATTAGCATGTCCTTTCCTTGAACAGAAAAGGCAATCATAGTTATTGGTCAAGAAAATGCTTTAGGTAATAATTGGCTTTAAAATCTCAAAGTTGTTAAGATATAATAAATAGATATAACTAAAATGAAGAATTTGGATAAAGTCTTTTTTTTATTTTATTGATTTTTTACAGAGAGGAAGGGAGAGGGATAGAGAATTAGAAACATCGATGAGAGAGAAACATCGATCAGCTGCCTCCTGCACACTCCCTACTGGGGATGTGCCCGCAACGAAGGTACATGCCCTTGACCGGAATCGAACCTGGGACCCTTCAGTCCACAGGCTGATGCTCTATCCACTGAGCTAAACCAGTCAGAGGTTGGATAAAGTCTTTTCTGTAATAATTACAAGTATGTTAATAATGAAAGTCCAGTCACTCAAGAGGAGACTGACTGTGCTCTCTGTTGGAGGAAGGGGCCAGCCTGAAAAGGAAAAAAAAAGCCTGAAAGAGAACAAGGGCATACAGAAATGAAATGCTATGGCTATCTGGGAAAGGGAGCATCTGGCTGGCCCTGGTGTGCTTCCAGCAGATGTAAGATTTCCAAACCCGGGAGCCCTAGTGGGAATCAGAATCTAAGTAAAGCCTTAAATATTCAGCAAAGCAAAGAAGAATGGCCTTCTGAATTTACCAAGACTAAAAGATCAAATGAGAAAGTACTCTCAGCCAGACTCTGGGAACCTGTTGGGACAAGAAATATTATAACTTACATTTTGTCACCAATAGTTGCCCTGACATCTCAAGAAAACTGCAAAGTTAAAGAACTGGAAAGATAGAAGTACAGAAAAGCAGTTAAAAGAAGCTCAGAAAATCTATGTACATAAAAATAAGAAAGGCAAAACAGAAAACTAACATAATGTTCACAATTATAGAACAAGTGGCCTAGGGAAGGTCTCGTCTGGAGGGCCAGAAACAGAAGCCACAGCAGTAACCTTAGCATGTTATCTCTAAGGAAAAAATGTAACACTTTAAATCCAAGCTGCTAGAGGCTGAGAACAGGTTCCCTTCTCCCCCCTCCCCCCGCCCCCCGCCACCCTTTTCTCCAGCCTCATATGCCTATACATAATTTTCCAAAGTTTTGGTAACTTAAAGGCTTTAGAGCATTGCAGGGTTAAATTATAAATATCTAAGTATTTTAAACTAACATTAAAAAACTGAAACATTGATTGCGAGACATGTTTTAATTCACCTGTTAGTTTTTATTACAGGTGGTCGCTTCTACTTTGTTGAAGGTATATTTTCTTGAAAGTAAGAGTACATTTAAAGTGTGTTCATAAATATTAATCTAAGAAATGCTGGCTGTTTACTTTTTGGTAATCATTGAAAATTTAAGGTTTCTAAGAATGAAGAATTCTAATACATTTAAAAAAAGAAAGAAAAGGTCTGTACACGTTGCTAATGGTATGACAGAAAGAAAGAATATTAGAGTAGAAATACTTAATGGAAGGACTGAGGCACGTTATGCATTTTGAAGGAAAAAGAAGGTGGTTTCTAGACGTTATAAAAATATTTCTGAAAGTTGTAAGAATGTCCGTGGAAGTTATAGGAAATTTGTAGAAAGAAATGTTAAAAGGAAATTAAGAGAGAACCAAGATGGCGGCATAGGTTAACGCCGGAGTTTGCTGCCTTGAACAACTACTTCAAAAGTGAAAGTAAAAAACGGAACGGACATCACCCAGAACCACAGGAACGCTGGCTGAGTGGAAGTCCTACAACTAGGAGGAAAGAGAAACACATACGGACACTCAGAGGAGGCGCAGTGCTGAAGTCAAATTCTGAGGTGCGGAGTGCGCGGAGCGGGCTGGCGGCGGAGGGCGCGGTTGGCGTTTTCAATCGGGAGGGAGTCGCAGACTCTGAGCTCCAGATCCGGGCGAGTCTTTAGGGACCCAGACTCAAACGGGAGAAGCGGGACTGTCTGGCTTCGGTCAGAGCGAGTGCAGATTTCTCTCCGAGGTTTGCAGCGGGTGCTGGGACTCAGAGAGGCAGAGCCCCTGGGGACAGGACTGAGAGCCGCCATAACTGCTCGCTCAGCCCGCCCTGTTGATCCTGTGCGACCCGCCCCGACCAAGCCCTGCACAGAGCCATTTGCCAGATAGCCTCAGGCAAAGGCTAGATTAGCACCTCCCTAGAGGACAGAAGTTCTCTCACTGCTGACACAGCTGATTCTCATAGCCACTTGGCCTGGAGGTCAAACCCTCCCTGGTATTAGCTACAACAATCAAGGTTTAACTATAAGACTGCGAACAAAGACCACTAGGGGGTGCACCAAGGAAGCATAACAAAATGCGGAGACAAAGAAACAGGACAAAATTGTCAATGGAAGATATAGAGTTCAGAACCACACTTTTAAGGTCTCTCAAGAACTGTTTAGAAGCCGCCGATAAACTTAATGAGATCTACAAGAAAACTAATGAGACCCTCGATGTTATATTGGGGAACCAACTAGAAATTAAGCATACATGGACTGAAATAACGAATATTATACAGACTCCCGACAGCAGACCAGAGGAGCGCAAGAATCAAGTCAATGATTTGAAATGCGAAGAAGCAAAAAACACCCAACCGGAAAAGCAAAATGAAAAAAGAATCCAAAAATGCGAGGATAGTGTAAGGAGCCTCTGGGACAGCTTCAAGCATACCAACATCAGAATTATAGGGGTGCCAGAAGATGAGAGAGAGCAAGATATTGAAAACCTATTTGAAGAAATAATGACAGAAAACTTCCCCCACCTGGTGAAAGAAATGGACTTACAGGTCCAAGAAGCGCGGAGAACCCCAAACAAAAGGAATCCAAAGAGGACCACACCAAGACACATCATAATTAAAATGCCAAGAGCAAAAGATAAAGAGAGAATCTTAAAAACAGCAAGAGAAAGAAACTCAGTTACCTACAAGGGAATACCCATACGACTGTCAGCTGATTTCTCAACAGAAACTTTGCAGGCCAGAAGGGAATGGCAAGAAATATTCAAAGTGATGAATACCAAGAACCTACAACCAAGATTACTTTATCCAGCAAAGCTATCATTCAGAATTGAAGGTCAGATAAAGAGCTTCACAGATAAGGAAAAGCTAAAGGAGTTCATCACCACCAAACCAGGATTATATGAAATGCTGAAAGGTATCCTTTAAGAAGAGGAAGAGGAAGAAAAAGGTAAAGATACAAATTATGAACAACAAATATGCATCTATCAACAAGTGAATCTAAGAATCAAGTGAATAAATAATCTGATGAACAGAATGAACTGGTGATTATAATAGAATCAGGGACATAGAAAGGGAATGAACTGACTATTCTTGGGGGGGAAAGGGGTGTGGGAGATGCGGGAAGAGACTGGACAAAAATCGTGCACCTATTGATGAGGACAGTGGGTGGGGAGTGAGGGAGGAGGGTGGGGCGGGAACTGGGAGGAGGGGAGTTATGGGGGGGAAAAAGAGGAACAAATGTAATAATCTGAACAATAAAGATTTAATTAAAAAAATTTAAATAAAAACAAGATTACAAATTAAAAAAAAAAAAAAGGAAATTGATTAAATGATACGGGCCAGTAAGCCAGGACAAGCAGAACAGGGAAATAGAGATATTAAAACAGCAGTTTGCAACCATCTAGAAAACGCTGTCTTCCCTAAACCAAGGACACTTAAAAATCGATGATTTGCATTTTGCCTCCCTAAGCAAAGGGTAAATAGCATATGCCAAAGTACTCAGGGAGACTGATGGGAGAAATCCAATTAGTATCATTTGCTGTCCACACCCAAGGACAAATGAAGTTAGAAATTAAGCCTTATTTTGATTAGTTCTTTTCTGGTAAAATAATTGTTATATTAATCAGGTATTTAATAAAAAAATATCACCTTTTTATCATAGGAACTGAAGTTTGCTAGCCTATGTTCCCGTCTAATACACTTTAATATTTAATCTTTTGGTAAAATCAAGTTTAACAATCTTTCAAGGGTTTGAACTAAAAAAAATAAACACACAACAAAAAACTTTCTCTTGATCTAGTATTGGCTATAGATCATCCCAACAGGTTCTGAAATGCCTCGAATGTTTGTTTTCTCTCTCATGAAGGAAAGTTTTATACTGAAGGTACATAGGAACTTTGTCAAATACAGTTATAACTAATGTTATTAGTTATAATCCTATCTAATAAAAGAGAAACATGGTAATTAGCCATACGACCGCTACCCTTCCCATTGGCTAATCAGGGCGATATGCAAATTAACTGCCAGCCAAGATGGTGGTTAACCACCAATAAAGATGGCGGTTAATTTGCATATGTAGCCGCAATGCTGGGAGGTGAAAGGGGAAGGACTGAAGAATGGTGATGGACAACCCAGGCGGCAGGCAAGAGCTGGGGGGTGGGCAAAGGCCGCCTTCAGCAGGTGATCGCCATCAGAAAGCCAGTTGGGGTTGCCGGCTGGCCTGCGCCCAGCTATCACCATGGCGATCTGAGGGCGGGAGGGCTGGGGCACAGGCCAGGCCACAACCCCTGATGCCCCCCGGGGGCCAGTGTTGCTGGCTGGCCTGTGCCCAGTGATCACCATGGCGATCAGAGGGCGGGAGGGCCTGTGCCCCGCGATAGGAGGGCGGGAGGGCCGGGGAACAGGCCAGGCAGCAACCCCGGTCCCCCCTGGGGCAGGGTTGCCGGCTGGCCTGCGCTCAGAGATCGCCAGGGCGATGGGAGGGCGGGAGGGTGTGCGCCCTGCAATTGGAGGGTGGGAGGGCCCGGGAGCAGGCCAGGCGGCAACCCTGACCCCCCAGAAGCCACCAGCCCACGCCCATGTGCGGCTGCAGAAGCCACCAGCCCGTGCCTGTGTGCAGCGGCAGAAGCCGCCTGCCTGCGGCATCCCACTATGATCCACTGAGTTATGAGGCCAGAGAGCAAGGAGAACTTCCACCCCTGAGTCAAAGTGGGGAGCGGAGGACATGGCCTCCCCTCCTAAAGTCGCCAAAGGACAGGACCTAACCTAAGCCACATCCTCTGAGACAGCCGGGCAGGCACCACTGACCCTCTCTGCAGGCCGGGCCCCCCTCCCCCTTCCCCTGTCCCTGCACAGCTCCCATAGCTCCCCACTGGCTGAGTCAGGCACAACAGGTTTGCAGCCACAGGGGCGATTTAGCAGCTAATGAAAAATGCGAGAACGAACAAATGAAGCAGCTACTGCAGTGGGGAAAAGACATTCATCAAATTCGTTGTCTCTGAGAAACTGAGGCAGCCAGCACAGGCCCCTGCACAGGATGAGGCTTCTGCTTCTAAAGAAACGTCCTGGGGTTAGAGGCGAGGGGGTGCTGCCTTTCCCATCTCAGAGCTCTAGGAGGAGTCTGTGCTCCCCCTCCTGGTATTCTTAACACCCAGAGACCCCTCCCCAGTCCAGGCAGGAATGTTCCACGATGACAGCCTCCAGAAAGCAGAGAACAAAGAGGCACTTCTTGACTTCAAGCCTCTAAACCAGTGGTTCTCAACCTTGGCTGCACATTAGAATCACCTGGGAATCTTTTCAAAATCCTGATTTCTGGGCCTCATCCTCCGGAAATTCTGTTTCTTTGTTACTAATGTTGTGGCTCTACCCCATAACAAAGAAACAGAATTTCCAGAGGATGAGGCCCAGAAATCAGGATTTTAAAAAGATTCCCAGGTGATTCTAATGTGCAGCCAAGGTTGAGAACCACTGCTCTAAACAGACTTGACTACTGCAGGCAAAGACCTGCAGCTGAGAGGGGGCAGGTTCTGGGTGTCAAGGTCCAGAGCGTGGAAGACCTCCTGGGGGAGCAGTGGATCCGGAAGCCTGTGTGCTGGGTCAGAGACACGCCTGCCTCCCACCCTCCCCTGCCCTGCACATAGACGTGCCTGGACTGGGGTGAGGAGGAGAAGGAGAACTAGAGGGAAGGAACACTGAGTGTTTATTGGCGGCCATGTAAAAAGGACTGTGACCCTCCCCTCTCACTGAGTCACTCCCTAAGGCAGCAGGAGACGGAGGGTCTGAGAGCAGCCACACAGCTTTGTGGCCGTGACCAAGGCACCAAGATGGTGTCCATGCAACGGGGCTGAGGAGGTGTCAGAGGACCTCACCCCAGAAAACCCAATAGCTCTTTGTGTGAGAGAGAGAGAAGATGGCAGGGAGGGAGGGAGAGAGCAAATTGGACTCAAGAGGCCTCAAGGCCCAGATGAGGAGACTATACCAGGAATCAGCATGGACTTGAGCTCTGAGGTGAGGGTCAAGGGCAGCTGGGTGGGGGCCAGCCCAGACAGAAGACTGAGGTCCAGATGTCCTTGACCCTGCTCGGTTCTTTGGCACCTCTGCCTGAGATATAAACTGTCTGACATGGAAGTACAACTCCAGAGAAGGGGGTGGGGAACCTAAGTTAAATAATATTTTGTTTTTGTTTTTTCACTTGGCAGAATGGGTGCTAAAGTTGAAGTTAGGTTTGGTTACTAAACAATAAAGAAAGTAACATTTCTTGCACATCTGACTGTGTGGTCTGAGTTTGCTGCTGCCTATAAACCGAGAAAAAAGTTGTAAAATGAAGTACTAATCTCTAGGGTTTAGGTCAGACCAAGGAGTAGTGCCACTCAGCCAGAAGCTGGCTCATGGCTGGCCAGTGCAGTGATGGTGGCAGGAGCTTCTCCCACCTCCGTGGCAGCACTAAGAATGTCCAACTAACAGTTTAGGCCCTACCCTTGGGGGCCCAAGCCTTTAGTCAGACATCCCCCGAGGTCTCCCTGACTGCCAGAAGGATGTCTGACTGCAAGCTTAAGCCTGATCCCCCAGGGAGTGGGCCTAAGTCAACAGGTGGATGTCCCCCAAGGGGTCCTGGACTGCAAATGGGCGCAGGCCGGGCTGAGGGACACACCCTTCCCCCCCGCCCCCCCCCCAAGTGCACAAATTTTGTGCACCGGGCCTCTCGTATTATAGAATGT
The DNA here is from genome assembly GCF_014108235.1 of Myotis myotis. Classification (NCBI taxonomy): domain Eukaryota; kingdom Metazoa; phylum Chordata; class Mammalia; order Chiroptera; family Vespertilionidae; genus Myotis; species Myotis myotis. The sequence goes on from NW_023416346.1 coordinate 92,618,947, forward strand.
TGGGTTTTACAGAAAGGACAACATTCCATATCATCTGCATTATGATGAAATCCATAAATGTGTCATTTTCAATTTCTTGTCATTTGGAGACAGTTACTGTTTTGTTATAATGCATTTGGAAAATATTACATCTTTTGAAGAGTCAATGGGAAGGACTGGCAAGGAAAATCAGAAGATCTTAAAGTAAGTTAGTGTATTTTTCTCCCTATATGATTCCTCTGAAATTTGGCAATACTTAATGAATGAATCATGGCAATGCATTTCTTTGCATAAACTCAATAAGACTGGTTTCCAATAGTGGTTTTATTGACCAAAAACTTTGACTGGAGTATCATGTTTTAAAGAGCCCTGTCTGGACTCTGAAGGCTTGAAGCCAATAAAAGTGCCATGGAGAAAGCCTGGTATCTTGCTTGGTAGCCCTGAAAATAGCTGACACTGGAGCGTCAGGCCCATACCCTGCCATCATTGGCAGTTGGACAGAGTGGAAGGGGAGCAACGAGGGTGCCTTTGCATCCCTGTGGAACCACCATGCACTCTAGGCCGTGATGAGTAGGAGAGCTGCTGAAATGGGCCTTGAAGCCTAGGGCCTGGGCCCGGGTGGAGCCACTGCAGGTGAGGAATTCACCTAACCCAGCAGATACTGCAGGCAGGACTGACAACAGCTGGATGGGTTGGTTTCCCTGCCCTACGGGGCACATTGAGACTCAATCATGAAATTCCAGCAAAGGTGGCCAGTTACCATTCTTGTGTTTATGCAAACAATCAGGCCAAATTGAATGCAATAGATAAGTTGGTCTTAATTTGGCTCTTTAATAAACATAAGGGTGATTTTAAGGAGAAAAATCCTATTTCAATAGGAGTTATTAGAACTAAAATGTTTTCTTTCCCTTCCACCAGACCATTTGTCATAACTCTTGCTGTTCTAATTGCTCAATAATACTAAATTTTATAATACAGTTTGTCTCTGCCAGGTCACAAGCCCACCTCTTTCCGTGCCTAGGCCTCATTGCCCCTCTGACAGAAATCAAGGATCTCTTGGCTCTGAAAGAAAACTTCGTCCCTCCTCAACATGGAAGTAGTCAGAGGAGCCCACTGCCATCCATTTTCCCTGAAAGAATTCATAAGCAGGATTCTTGAGGGGATATGTTAGGCAGTTAGACAGAAATAAGCAGAGCAAGGACGATGGGCCAACTGGAGAAGAAATAGATGGGACCCTGAGATGTGCTTCTCACCACTCCAACTGCTCTGAAGCCAGAAATGAAGAAACCTGTGTAGATTCCCTCTCCCTTCTTCTAAGAAAGAAAACAGGTTTAGAACAGCTAATAGAAATAAAATCAGTAGGCCCTGAAGCCCCAGATGTTACTCCAGACCAGGTCTCTTGACTGCCATCACAATTCCTTGGGTGATAAAGATGAAAAAAAGACTCGAGCTGCTGAATACCCTGCTCCCTAGCTTTGAGTCTTCTATTGAATACCCAAGGCTGAACATCAGCTTGAGGATCAAGGGGGGTGGGATGATGAGGAAAATAAGACATTTGGTGGTGGGGGGGGGGGGGGGCGGTGCTAGCAGCCTGACTCTGTATCCCTAAGGCACATTCTTGTTAGCCTATAGTCTAGTCCAGCCGTGGGCAAACTACGGCCAGCGGGCCAGATCCTGCCCTTTGAAATGAATAAAACTAAAAAAAAAAAAAAAAAGACCGTACCCTTTTATGTAAGGATGTTTACTTTGAATTTATATTAGTTCACACAAACACTCCATCCATACTTTTGTTCCGGCCCTCCGGTCCAGTTTAAGAACCCATTGCGGCCCTCGAGTCAAAAAGTTTGCCCACCCCTGGTCTAGTCACTGCCCCTTCCTTAATTATCTGGTCTTGCAAGACCTGTTTACCTAAATATTTCCATTTTACAGAGGCCATAAACTATGAACAATACACAACCCCTGAGGGGGTTATCAGTGCTGGCACCAGGCCAGGCCTTTAGGTGTGGTCTCACGGCCCTCATCCCAACACACTGGGCTTTTTGAAAAGCCTGCAAAAGGTCCGGAAGTCTGATCCTTATTTGGGGAACAATGAAACCAAAGGGTATAAAGAGAAAGCTTTCTCCATATTGGCTCACTAAGGATTTGGAGAACTGACCCCTGAGTCACTGTACTAGTACATGTGAAACATCTGAAAATAAATGGGTTTTTCCTATACCTCTGGGTACTCCTGCGTATTTTTTAGTCACCTAGTAAATTCTGTAACATGATAGCAGAAATCTAATTAGTGTCATTTGCTGTCCACAACCCAAGGACAAATGAAGTTAGAAAATAAACCTTATTTCAAACTAATTTAAATTGGCAAGTTGAAATAAGTGAATATTCAGGGGAACTTAGTTGTCACCTACTAAAAAACAAGTTACTACGGAAAGCCAGGGAGGGTTGAGGGGCGTGGGGGGGGGGGGCGGTTAAGAGATCAACCGAAGGACTTGTATGCATGCATATAAGCATAACCAATGGACATAAGACACTGTGGGGTAGGGGAGGCCGGGGGATTGTTAAGGGCGGGGGAAAAAAGGAGACACATTTAATACTCTTGATAATACTTTAAGCAATAAAACAATTAAAAAATAAAAGTTACTACAATTTTTATATTACACCCTTATTATTTGTATCAAAAATACTAGACAGGAACCTATTCCTGGAGAATTAACTGTTTTTACTGGTGGTTCATCTAATGCTAAAGCTGCTTATCATACAGTAAATTCAGACTGAGTCATCCAGACCAGTCACACTTCTGTGCAAAGAATTAAATTAGAATCTATCAAGGCTGCATTGCAGGATTTCCAAAAGCCTCTTAATATTATTTCTGATTCTGCCTATACTACTGGCCTGGTAAACAGAATTGAGACTGCTCGATTAAAATGGCTTAGTGACCAAAGTCTATTTATACTATTTAAACAGATACAGCAAATTGTACAGCAAAGACAATATCCCTTTTATATTACTCATATCAGGGCTCATACCACCCTGCCTGGTCCTTTAACAAAAGGAAATGCATACTTTATTACAACAGGCACATTACGGGAATACCATACAATTCCCAAGGATAGGCAATTATAGAACTCCAACATCAGTGGCTAAAATCCCAACTTGAAAAACAAAAAGGGGGAATAGTGATGCTGGAGAAATCTCCTATAGGTAAACTACATCAAGCCTTAATTACTTTAAATTTTTTCACTTGTAATGCTGATGGCAAGACACCTATGGAATTACACTGGTGTCAGAATAAGCCAAAAGAAAATTTTTTGGTTAGATGGAAAGATCCTGAGTCTGGTTTATGGAAGGGTCCCTTTGTTAACCTTTGGTTGAGGATATGCTTGTGTATTTCCAGAAAACTCCTCCAAGCCTGTGTGGATTCCTGCAAGGAACATTAAACTTCAACATGGATCAGAGAGAGGAACTGACCAGATTAATGAGGACCTTGCACCTGGAGCCTCATCCTGTTCCTGTGGCTGCAGACAATTGACTACTCCAGGCACAGATAGCAGTAGCCCCGAGCAACAAGCTAAAGATAAGGAATAGGAGAAGAATGAGACAGAGGAGAAACAGTCCAGAGATCACCTGGGGGATGATAAAGAAGCCTTGCCATGCTAGCAGCCATCAGTTGTACGATGGTGCAGGTTTCCCTGGACAAAACCAGAGAAGGTTTGACCTGCATTGTCATTGCCAACCATTTGTTCACCATCCAGAACTCGAATATCATTGCTGTCATGTCACAGGGGCCAGTGATTGAGAAGGGGACCCATAAAGAACTGATAGCCCAGAAAGAAGCCTACTACAAACTAGTTCCTTAGATGCTTGGCAGCAATTTAAAAAGGACATGAAAGAACTCAGTCCTTTTCATTGGATCTCCCTACATTTGACTCTTAGCATAACCACTATTGCCGGGGTCCAACCCCAGCAGGTCCAGGGGTTCCCAAAGGCGTAGACGGAGTCGGCGAAGAAGGAAGGACACGGAGACAGTGTTCAGTTGATCAGCAGCCTAGCCAGGATCTCTAGCCAGGATCTCCAGCCAAGTTCTGGTCTGGATCTCCAGAGAGGTTCTGCTGTTTATTGTCTTGTTACATCCGTATTTATCCCAGTTGATTTTAATCCTGTCAATTTCTATTACAAAGGTTAGGGCGTTTCTTATCTCCATTCCAGGGAGTAAAGATTATGTAGCTTAAGCATGATTGTTTGTAGTGATTAACTACCCGCCTGGCACTTAGTTAAGGAGTTTCATCCCCTCCCTGACTTCAGGGAAAAATTCCTACCTGGGGAAACAACCTTTGTTGGAGAGGTGACCTTGGTTAAAACACACAGCGCTAAGGGGAGCAAACATATTAAGAACAGTATGCTATATACGCCAGGTCCCTTGAAACATATGCTGTGCAGATGTTTCTTTCCTGCAGCGGACTGTGTCAAGCAGCAAGGATGGACCGGCTTCCGGCACACTATTATCTCTCATTCTCGTTCTTATATGTTTATTTCTCCTCTGAAGATGAGGAATGAAGAGTCTTTTTTTTAAAATTTATTTTATTGATTTTTTACAGAGAGGAAGGGAGAGGGATAGAGAGCCAGAAACATCGATGAGAGAGAAACACCGATCAGCTGCCTCCTGCACACTTCCCACTGGGGATGTGCCTGCAACCAAGGTACATGCCCTTGACTGGAATCGAACCTGGGACCCTCAAGTCCACAGGCTGACGTTCTATCCACTGAGCCAAAACAGTCATGGCAGGCATGAAGAGTCTTAAAAGGACTCAAGCCCTATAGACAGCATACACTTTTCAATATTTATTAAGAAAAGAAAAAGGGGGAGATGCGGTAAGCCACCACTTTCCCAATCCTACCTAATAAAGCAGTAATATGCAAATTGACCATCACTCCAACACACAAGATGGCCGCCCTCATGTGGACACAAGATGGCCACCACAAGATGGCCATCACTCCAACACACAAGATGGCGGGCAGGGGAGGGCAGTTGGGGGTGACCAAGCCTACAGGGGAGGACAGTTGGGGGAGACCCAGGCCTGCAGGGGAAGGCAGTTAGGGATGACCAGGTTGGCAGGGGAGTGAAGATAGAGGCAATCGGGACAGCAGGGGAGGGCAGTTAAGGGCAACCAGGCTGGCAAAGAAGGGAAGTTAGGGTGACCAGGCCAGCAGGGGAGGTGAGTTAGGGGCAATTGGGCCAGCAGGGGAGCAGTTAGGCACCAATCAGGCTGGCTGGCAGGGGAGTGGTTAGGAGGTGATCAGACTGGCAGGCAGAAGCAGTTAGGGGCAATCAGGCAGGCAGGCAAGCGGTTGGGAGCCAGCAGTCCTGGGTTGTGAGAGGGATGTCCGACTGCCAGTTTAGGCCCGATCTCACCGGCTGTTGGACATCCCTCAAGGGGTCCCTGATTGGAGAGGGTGCAGGCTGGGTTGAGGGACACACACTGCCCCTTCCCCCCATGCACAAATTTCATGTACCAGGCCTCTAGTACTGTCATAAGAGTGCACCAAGGAACTCAGAAGGCCAATGGACCTTGGGTGTTAGCAGGGCTGTGTTGAGATAGTGGTGCTCAAGGCAATTCCCTATCCTGATAATCCTTTTACTGTATACCAAACTTTATCTTTGATTGACATGCCTGTATACATTGTTAAAGGAAAAATGTGTATTCAAGTGAATAAAAGCAGACGGGACCCAGTTTCGGTGTGCTCTTCACAAAAGAGACACCCCTGGCCCCCAATGCCTTCTAAATTCATTTTTCTTGTATAGCATTTTCATTTGTGTGTCAGCCCCTCCTTCAGATCCTGAAACCTAGCTGTGCAGGTTGCGGCAATTTTAGGAAAAATGTTGACCCCTTTCAGCAGGAAGCAGTCACAGAGAAGAGACTCTTCGGCCCTCTTCTCTGAAAGAATTCAGTGCCAAAAATCCTTGAGGGGTGGGGGGGCTGTAGACCCCCAGGGCAAGGACAATGGTCCAGGTACAGAATCTCACCAGAGCAGAAAGCTCTGAATGTCTAGAAAGGGACAAAACTGGAAAAACAAGAATCTTGATCCCAGGGTAACCTATCCTCCCCTTTCATATCACTAGTCAGGCAATTTAGATCCCATGAACTTTTCCTCCCTAAAGATAACATCTAGGCCTCAGTTATATTTCAGCTTCAGGCCCAGAAAAGTATCAACACCACATAAGTGACACCAACGGTGCCTCAGGACCAGCTTTTACCTCCCAAGTCATTCAGCAGGTTTTCTCAGCCTTGGGTATGACATACAAACTCCAACTGGCATAGTAATTAAACACTGACTATAATTAATGATTTGGTATATGCTAGGGATTTTTTTCTACATCCCTTCTTTTTTTTCCTCACCAGAGGATATTTTCCCATTGATTTTTAGAGAGAGGGAAAGACAGAGGGAAAGACATAGAGAAATATCAATGTGAGAGGAACACATTGATTGGTTGCCTCCTGCACATGCCCTGACAAGGGCCTTGGTTGGGGAGGAGCCTGCAACTGAGGTATGTGCCCTTGACCATAATCGAACCCTTCAGTCCCCATGCCAACACTCCATCTACTGAGCCAAACCGTCTAGGGCTCTACATCCCTTCTTAGCAGGAGACAGAGTTCTACTCAAAACAAGGATAACCAAATGGATGGAGACCTGTACTCTAGTCCACGGGTCACCAACCGGTGGTCCGCAGACCACTGGTGGTCCGTGAGGTCCGAAAGGTTGGCGACTGCTGTGAGTCTAGTCTATCTCTCACCCAACATAGACATAGCCCCCCAATAATCAGTCTTTACCTGTCCCCATAACCCATCATATCTGACACAAAAGGGCAATCAGATAATCCTTCTCCCCATAACCCTAGGTATCTCAGCAAGTGTTTGGGACTGGCATATGGGACTCAACCACTGTTCTATCATATTTTGAACTCCTGTCTCAGAAACTACAAGAAAGCCTAGATGACATTGCAAAAAGTTTAGTTCAAATACAGGATCAGATAGATTCACTAGCAACTGTCACTCTCCAAAACTGGAGGACTAGACCTCCTAACAATGGAGAAAGGGAGTCTATGCCTCTTTCTGGGTGAAGAATGTTGTTTTTATGTCAATCATTCTATCCTAGTCAGGGATGCCACCCAAAAATTAACAGAAAAGGGCACAAAGATTAGAGAATGTCAATCAAATTCATGGGACTACTGGCTAAAGAATATAAATTGGTATACCTAGCTACTTCCCTCCATAGGATCATTAACATTCCTATTGCTCGTTGTTTTTGGCCCATGTATTCTGTGTCATTTTTCATATTTCCTTCAGGACCACTTTTGAGGCTTCACCAACCAGTCTTTTGGGGAAATCATGTTGCTGCAACTCCTCGCTCCAACCATGAAGAATCAATACAGTATTCCAGCTGACTACAATAAAAGTCCATCCCCTTATGATCTTGATGTCCTCTCTCCGCAGGAGATAACTATGGAAGAAGTGACCTCCGTCCCTATTCCATAAAATAAAAAGGCTGGAATGTTAAGTCTGATTGAATAATCAAATTGATATCCCATCCCCTAGGAAACTGACCTTTAGATCATTTTGCAACCGACATTCCCTTTAACTTAGGCCACATTCTATTTGCCAAGACCAGTAACTTTCCCCTCCGGACTTGCCAAGGATCCAGACTCGTCCAGAGAATTCTCTGCCAAAAAAAAAAGCCCACCTAGAGTCCTTTAAAATCTCTGACTCCTCAGTCCCTGACAGTAGCACCATTTTGGGGCACAGTCCATCTGGTTTCCAGATGACTTAATAAATTTATAATTCTTTAACACTTTCAGCCTCATGTGTACCTCCTTCAGTGACCCTAACAGTAAGGACCTGCTTCTTGGCTTGTAGACAGCTATTTTCTCACCATATCCTCATATGGATGACACAGAGAGATCATCTTTCTTATGTCTCATCATATAAAGGCACCAGCCACATTCATGAAGGCTGCATTTTCATGAACTATTTGGGAGATCCCTACCCAAATACCATTACATTGAAAATTGTGGCTTCAACATATGAATTTTGAGGGAACACAATCATGTAGTGTTACAGTTAAGCCCCTCTTGTACTGGGGAAATGGAACCAACTGTGGTCGAGGGTAGTATAGGCAACAGGGCAAGTTAATATTAGTAGTTGGGGCAACGGGGAAAGTTAATATTAGTAGTCGGGGCAACGGGGCAAGTTGATATTAGTAGCTAGAGCAACTGGGCAAGTTGATTAATGAATACCTTGGTAACGGGGGAGTGTCGATTAATGTATCCCAGGTAACTTTGTGTGTGTTTAGCCAACCGTTATATGGTTTTTGGGAATAAAAGGCTGGCCTGGAACCAGGGTCAGGGCTGTCGTAGGAGAACATGCCTACGGCAGTCGCTGGCCAGCTTTCAATAAATCCTCACTTGCTGCTTAAGACCTAATTGGAGTTGGTGGTCTTACTCTCACGAACATTGGTCCATAACAATAGTCCATAGGATATCATTCCTGACTCCTTCTCACAAGTTCTCACATGAAAAATTCACCAATTCCATTTCAACAGCCCTAAATGTTTTAGCTCATTCCGACATCAACTCTAAAGTCCCAATTCCAAAATCTTATTTACATCAGACATTGATGAAGCTTTAGGTATGATTCATCCTGAGGCAAAATTCCTTTCCAGCTGTGAACCTGTGAAACCAAATAAGTTATGTGCTCCCAAAATATAGTGGTGGGGCAGGCATAGGTTAGACATTCTCATTCCAAGAGACACAGGAGAGAAGAAAGAAATGACAGATTAAAAACAAGTCCAAAAGTTAGCAAGACAAATCCTTTTAGATCAGTGGCTCTCAACCTTCCTAATGCTGCGACCCTTTAATACAGTTCCTCATGTTGTGGTGACCCCAACCATAAAATTATTTTCGTTGCTACTTCATAACTGTAATTTTGCTACTGTTATGAATCGTAATGTAAATATCTGATATGCAGGATGTATTGAGGCGACCCCTGTGAAAGGGTCGTTCGACCCCCATAGGGGTCGCGACCCACAGGTTGAGAACCGCTGCTTTAGATCTTTAGATCTTCAGGCATGAGAATATTTATTTGGCTCAATGCTCTGCCTTCTAGGCCCATTGGGATGGCAATGTCACCGTAAAGTCCCAGCTTAACTAAAAGGGTAAAATTAAAAATTAAGAATAGATATGTAGAAGTTTGAGTATTAACTGTAGGTTTCTCTCTTTTTTTAATTTTCGAGGATGTTTATTAAAGCTGGGGACAGTGAAACAAGGAAGGGCCCAGGACAGTGGTCGGCAAACTCATTAGTCAACAGAGCCAAATATCAACAGTACAATGATTGAAATTTCTTTTGAGAGCCAAATTTTTTAAACTTAAACTATATAGGTAGGTACATTGTAATTAACTTAATTAGGTACATTGTTATTAACTTAACTCCTAAGCCACACTCAAGGAGCCCAAGAGCCGCATGTGGCTCGCGAGCCATAGTTTGCCGACCATGGGCCTAGGATAACAGGAAAGGGACTAGGTCAGGAAATGAGCCTAGGAAGTTTTGTGGTTCCTTGAAATGAAATCTCAGTTAATAATCAGCTTTTTCAAACAAGAGCTAGTTCCCAAAAATGTAAGAACAGATAACAATGCTAAAATAGAATGATTTAAAGATAGGAATTCTTCTAATGTTAGAGCCTTAAACTATTGATTTAGTTGTTTTGCAAGAATGTAGTTGTTTTCAAGGAATCTAGATGTGGACAAAAAAGGGGACACATATTAAACGTGACAAGCTCAGAGGAGGCTGGCATGGCAGGCCTTATAAAGTCAGAGACCTGAAGTTATCACATAGGATGGTCAGAAATTAAAACTTTCTAACTAAAATTGAGTCATGGCGGGTAGTCATGTCCTAGGCTGGTATCTTCCCTGACAAAGGGCAATCTTTACTATTGTCTTTTTGTATCTACTATAACAAACCTTTGGAATGTTGGGGTAATTTCCTTTTTTTTCTGACCCCTTACTGCATCAGAGCAGAGACCACAAAACCCCTCACTGTTATTGTTATCCTGTTGTTAACTGCTAACTACCCTATACCCACCAATGTAAAAGACATATGTGTCTATTCTTTTTACTTTTTATCCAATCCCAGAAATTTCCCCACTTTGCTTTCCTCCATCTCCTTAATCTATCACCAATGGATTTCATGTAACCCCTTATGCTTCCTCCTTTGATTGTACATAATATGTAAAATAAGGTGAAAAACTGCCATTCTCTGGTGCATTTTCTCCATCTCTTGAGATTTTGCTTCCTGGCAATTGTCATCAGTTTGGCTCAAATAAACTCATACAAATTCTCTATAGGTTTAAACATTTCTTATGGTGATATAGAGATAGCATGGGGAAAAGACCTCAGGCTACAAGAAATTCACAATAACAGAAGATGACTCCTTAGATAGCTGGCAACTCAGAAGAACTGAGGTAAAAGTCCTATAAAACTGCCCTCTACCCCAAATCATTAATTTCTTTTATCAGATTTAGAATCACTTATGTGGTAGGCAGTTACACAGACATGAGCAGACCAAGGATGATAAGCCAGGTACAGAAGGTCAATTGGGTGGAAAGCCCTGGGTGCCTAGCAATGGACAGAACTGGAAAAATAATACCCCCCCCGCCAGGGTAACCTTTCCTCCCCTAGCATGTCATGTGGTTTAGACCTCCTAGCAATCCCCTTTTAATATCATAATTTTGTCTGTGCAAGAACCAGGAACACAAGAATATTATTTTGTGTAAAATTTGAAAGCCATCGATCACATAGTGGAAGATATCCATGCTGTAGTGCACAATCCATAGACATTGTTAATTAATTAGTCAGGTAAATTTTATTGGTTAATTGTATTAGATTTAAAATATGCTTTTGTATACATTTGGACTCAGAAATTGTTCACCTTTGAATGGGAGGTTCCAGAAACTAAAAACAAAACAAATATTGCCAGACCATCCTTCCCTAACGCTTTAAAATTTCTCCTAATTTTTTTTACATTTTAAACTTATTTTAAAAATTTTCAATCAAATATTATTTTCAATATTATATTGTATTGGTTTGAAAGGTACAGCATAGTGACTAAACAATCATATACTTTAAAAAGTGTTCTCCCTGTTATTTCCAGTACCCACCAGGCACTAAACATAGTTATGACAATATTGTTGACTATATTCCTTATGTCGTATTTTACATCCCTATGACTATTCTTTAACTACCAATTTGTACTTGTTAAACCCTGAACCTCTTTCATCTAGTCCCCCTGCTGGGAGCCGGTCCATCCTTGCTGTTTCAAGGGACCTGGCATATATGGCATACTGTTCTTAATATGTTTGCTCACCTTCTTGGCACTATGTGTTTTAACCAAGGTCACCTCTCTGAGAAAGGTTGTTTCCCCATGTAGGGATTTTCCGCTGAAGTTAGGGAGGGAATAAAACCCCTTAACTAAGTGCCAGGCGGGTAATTAATCACTTTACAAACAATCATGCTTAAGCTACATAATCTTTACTCCCTGGAATGGAGATAAGAAATGCCCTAACCTTTGGAATAGAGATTGATAGGATTGGAATCAACTGGTATAAATACAGATGTAACAAGACAACAGGACACAGAACCTAGACACAGAACCTACACAGAACCTAGAGACAGAAGAACTTCGCTGGAGAGAACATGGCAAAAGATCCTGGACAGAAACTGGCCACAGAACCTAGAAACAGAACCTAGCGAGAGAACATGGTAAAAGATCCTGGACAGAAACTGGCCACAGAACCTAGAGACAGAACCTAGCGAGAGAACATGGCAAAAGATCCTGGACAGAAACTGGCCACAGAACCTAGAGACAGAACCTAGCGAGAGAACATGGTAAAAGATCCTGGACAGAAACTGGCCACAGAACCTAGAGACAGAACCTAGCGAGAGAACATGGCAAAAGATCCTGGACAGAAACTGGCCACAGAACCTAGAGACAGAACCTAGCGAGAGAACATGGCTGAAGAACCTAGAGACAGAACCTGGCTACAGAATCTGGATAGAACATGGCAAGAGAACCTGACTAGAACCTGGTGACTGAACCTGGCTGGAGAACCTGGACAGAACCTGGCTGGAGAACCTAGCAAGGGAACATGGCTATAGAACCTGGCTGGAGAACCTGGAGAACCTAGCAAGAGAACATGGACACAGAACCTGGCTAGAGATCCTAACCAGAACTTTGCTGGAAATCCTGACCAGAACTTGGCTAGAGATCCTGGCTAGGCTGTTGATCAACTGAACGCTGTCTCTGTGTCGTTCCTTCTTTGCCGACTCTGTCCACACCTTTGGGGACCCCTGGACCTGCTGGGGTTGGACCCCAGCATCCCCCAACCTCCATCCCCTCTGGCAACCATCAGTCAGGTCTCAGTGTCCATGAGTCTGTTTCAATTTTGAATGCTCCTTTGTTTTGTTTGGTAGATTCCACATATAAGTGAAATCATATGGCTTTTGTCTTTCTCTAACTGACTTATTTCACTAAGCATAATACCCTCTAGGTCCATCCATATGGTCCTAAATGATAACAGTTAATGCTTTTATAGCTGAGTAATATTCCATTGTGTGTGTGTGTGTATATATATATATATATACACACACACACACACACACATATACATATATACACACACAATGTATATATATATACATATATACATATATACATATATATGTATATATATATGTATATATATATGGCAGCTTTTTCATCAACTCATCTATTGAAGGACACATGAGTTGCTTTCATATCTTTGCTATTGAAAATAATGCTGCAGAAATAAGCCAGTCAGAGAAAGATAAATATCACATGATCTCACTCATTTGTGGAATATAATGAACAATATAAACTAATGAACTAAAATAGATCCAGAGACACAGAAGCATCAAACAGACCTTCGAGCCTCAGAGGGAAGGCAGGGGAGGGTGGGTAAGAGATCAACCAAAGGAATTGTATGCATGTATATAAGCATAACCAAAGAACACAAACAGTAGGGGGCGGGCAGGGACATGTGCTGGGGTGTGGGGAGCAGGTGGGGAGAGGTCAATGGTGGAAAAAGGACACATATGTAATACTTTCACCAATAAAGATTTTTTTTTTTAAAAAAAGAAAAGAACGCTGTAATAAACATAGGGGTGCATATATTCTTTAGAATTCGTGATTTGGGTTTCTTCAGATAAGTACTCAGAAATGGAATCGCTGGATCATAAGGAAATTCTAATTTTAATTATTTGAGAAACCTGCATACCGTTTTCCATTGTAGCTGCACCAATCTGCATTCCCACCAACAGTGCACAAGGGGTCCTTTTTCACTACATCCTCACCAACACTTGTTTGTTGATGTATTGATGATAACCATTCTGACAGGTGTAAGGTGGTATGTCATTTGGGTTTTAGCTTGCATTTCTCTAATGATTAGTGATGCTGATCATCTTTTCATATGTATATTTGCCACCTGTATGTCCTTTTTGGAGAACTGTCTGTTCAGGTCCTTTGCCCATTTTTTAACTGGATTGTTTCCTTGGTGTTGAGTTGTATGAGTTCATCATAAATCATGGATATTAACCCCTTATCAGATGCATCACTGGTGAATATGTTCTCACATTCAATAGATTGTCTTTTCATTTTTTTTATTAATTAAATCTTTATTGTTCAGATTATTACATTTGTTCCTCTTTTTCCCCCCCATAACTCCCCTCCACCCAGTTCCCACCCCACCCTCCTCCCTCACTCCCCACCCACTGTCCTCATTCACAGGTGCACGATTTTTGTCCAGTCTCTTCCCGAATCCCCCTCACCCCTTTACCCCCCAAGAATAGCCAGTCCACTCCCTTTCTATGCCCCTGATTCTATTATAATCACCAGTTCATTCTGTTCATCAGATTATTCACTTGATTTTCAGATTCACTTGTTGACAGATGGGTATTTGTTGTTCATAATTTGTATCTTTACCTTTTTCTTCTTCTTCCTCTCCTTAAAGGATACCTATCAGTATTTCATATAATACTGGTTTGGTGGTGATGAACTCCTTTAGCTTTTTCTTATCTGTGAAGCTCTTTATCTGACCTTCAATTCTGAATGATAGCTTTGCTGGATAAAGTAATCCTGGTTGTAGGTTCTTGGCATTCATCACTTTGAATATTTCTTGCCACTCCCTTCTGGCCTGCAAAGTTTCTGTTGAGAAGTCAGCTGACAGTCGTATGGGTACTCCCTTGTAGGTAACTGACTTTCTTTCTCTTGCTGCTTTTAAGATCCTCTCTTTGTCTTTTGCTGTTGGCATTTTAATGATGATGTGTCTTGATGTGGTCCTCTTTGAATTCCTTTTGTTTGGGGTTCTCTGCGCTTCCTGGACTTGGAAGTCTATTTCTTTCACCAGGTAGGGGAAGTTTTCTGTCATTATTTCTTCAAAGAGGTTTTCAATATCTTGCTCTCTCTCTGTTCTTCTGGCACCCCTGTAATTCGGATGTTGGTACACTTGAAGCTATCCCAGAGGCTCCTTACACTATCTTCGTATTTTTGGATTCCTTTTTTATTTTGCTTTTCTGGTTGGGTGTTTTTTGCTCCTTCGTATTACAAATCATTGACTTGATTCTTGCAATCCTCTAGTCTGCTGTTGGGAGTCTGTATAATATTCTTTATTTCAGTCAGTGTATGCTTAATTTCTACTTGGTCCTTTATCACAACCTTGAGGGTCTCATTAGATTTCTTGTAGGTCTCATTAAGTTTATCGGCAGTTTCTAGAAAATTCTTGAAAAACCTTAAAAGTGTGGTTCTGAACTCTATATCCAGTAGTTTGCTTTCCTCCATTTCTGTCATTTGCGTCCTTTTTCTTTGTCTCCGCATTGTTTATGTTTCCCTGTGTTGATAAAGTGGTTTTCTGTGCTAAGTGTCCTCTAGGGCCCAGTGATTCAGCTTCCCCAATTACCTGGGGAGGGCACTCTTGGTGCACCCCCTTGTGGTCTTTGTGCAGAGTCTTGCTGTAGTTAAGCCTTGATTGTTGTAGGTAACACTGGGAGGAATTGACCTTCAGGCCAATTGGCTGTGAGAATCAGCTGTGTCTGCAGTGGGAGAACTTCTGTGCTGGAGACACCCCTCTGGGGCAAGACTTGCTTCAATGGGGCTTTGGTGCTCACTGAGTCTGCCCCCTGAGTGTGTCCTTTATGGTTCCACGGAGCTGCAAACTGGATGGTCCCACTCTGACCTCTGGGTTTCCTGGCTCCTGGCTCTCTAGGGAGGTGCTAATCTAGCCTTTGCCTGAGGTTATCCAGCAAAAGCCTCCCTGCAGGGCTTGGGTGGGGCAGGTCCCACGTGATCAACAGGGCAGGGCTAGCAGTTATGGCTGCTCTCAGCCCTGCCCTCAGAGGCTTCGCTTCTCAATATCCCGGTAATCGCTGCAAGCCCCTCGGAGAGAAGGCTGCCCTCGAGCTCCAACTGACGCCAGACAGTCCCACCTTTCCCGCATGAGTCTGGGTCCCTAGAGACTTGCCCAGAACTGGAGCCCAGAGCCTGAGACTCCCACCCGATTGAAAATGACAACCGCGCCCTCAGCCGCCAGCCCGCCCCGTGTGCACCTCTGTACCTTAGTATTTTACTTCCGCACTGCGCCTCCTCTGAGTCTCGGTATGCTTTTTTCTTTCCTTCTAGTTGTAGAATTTCCACTCAGCCAGCCTTCCTGTGGTTCTGGATGATGTCCGTTTCATCTTTTAGTTTTATTTTTGAAGTGGTTGTTCGAGGCAGCAAACTCCGGTGTTTACCTATGCCGCCATCTTGGTTTCTCCCCTTTTCTTTTTGTTGATGGTTTCTTCTGCTGTGCAAAAACATTTTAGTTTGATGTATTCCTATTTATTTATCTTTTGTTTCCCTTGCCCTAGAAGATATATTAAAAATTCCTAAGAAAAATGTCTGAGATTTTCCTGCTTATGATTTTTTCCAGGATTTTTATGGCTTTTCAAGTCTTACATTTAATTCTTTAATCTATTTTAAGTTTATTCTGGTATATGTTGTAAGAAGGTGGTCTAGTTTCATATTCTTTTTGCAGGTATATGTCCAATTTTCACAACACTGTGTACTGAATGAACTATGTTTAGAATATATATATATATATATATATATATATATATATACACACATATATATAGTTCAGGTTCAGGTTTGGGTTATAGGGTTAGAGTCAAGGTTAGTGTCCTTTATCATATATTAATTGGCAAAATAGGCATGGGTTTATTTATGAGTGCTCTATTCTGTTCCATTGATCTATATGTCTGTTTTCATTCCAGAACCATACTGTTTTGATTACAATAGCCTTGTAGTATACTTTTATATCAGGTAGAGTGATAGCTCCAACTTTATGCTTTTTTCTCAAGACTGCTGTTAGTATTTGTGGTCGTTTATGGTTCCATATAAAATTTTGTATTATTTGTTCTAGTTCTGTGAAATATGCTGTTGGTATTTGGATAGGAATTGCATTGAATCTATAGACTGCTTTGGATAGTATGGACATTTTAATAATGTTAATTATTCCTATCCATCAGCAGATTATATGGTTCCATTTATTTGTGTCTTCTTTAATTTCTTTATTCTATATATAATAATTTTCCATCTATAGGAAATTTACCTTCTTGGTTAAATTTATTCCTAGGTATTTTATTTATTTAATACAATTGTACTAGTAAATGGGATTGTTTTCTTAGTTTCTCTTTCTGATCATTATTGATGCTTAAAAATCAACTGATCACCTATGTTCATTACAGCATTATTGACAATATCCCAGATTTGGAAACAGCCCAAGAGTCCATAAGTAAATGAGTGGATATAAAAGTTGTGGTACATTTATACAATGAAATACTAATTGGCCATAAAAAAGGAAGAAAATTTTACCTTTTGTATGGATGGACCTTGAGAACATTATGTTAAGTGAAATAAGCCAGTCAGAGAAAGACAAGTGCCATATGATTTCACTCATATGTGGAATCTAAAGAACAAAATGAACTAACACACAAGATAGAGACAGACGTAAAGAGTGCAGGCTGACAGCTGTGGGGGTAAGAAGCTGCATGGAGAGGTGAAGGTATTGAGAAAAAGAAAATAAAAAAATTCATGGACAGGGACAACAGTGTTGTGATTTCCAGGGGAAGTGGGGGGAGGGGAAATCGAGAAGGGTATAGTGCAGCCGTGGGCAAACTACGGCCCGCGGGCCGGATCCGGCCCGTTCGGCTGTTCTATCCGGCCCGCGGAGCCGAAAGAGCAGAGGGTTCTCTTGCTCTCCCCTCCACTCCTTCACCAGCAGCAGTGTTAACATGGCAACATCAGGAAACACGGCCACAGCTCCTTCTTCTGAATGGGCGGATTTATATCCGCCCATTCAGTAGAAGGAACAACCTCTCAATCTTCCAGAGGCTCCTTGTAATGCCCGAGGACGCGTCTCCCGACATCACCCTGGGAATGTGTAGACACGTTATCGTGGTGATGTAGGGAGACATGCCCCTGGAGAGCACAGTATCAGAGCCTTTCTGAGGTAAGATTAAGAGCTCTACTCAAACACAATTTTTTCCTGTTCCCACATTCTGTACATCACAATGACTTGTTAATAAAACAACAAAGACTTTCAGCTGTAAAAATGCGTGCTACAGGGCATTTGTGTTAACATGCACCACTGCACATTAGCACCAACGCAAACATGATGGAAACCTGTGTACCCTGCATTAACCCTAGCTGTGCTGCATTGCAGTACTGCACCACACTGCAACAGCAGCATGGCTAGTGTGAACGAACCCTAATTCAGTGGGTTGAACAAAAAGATTGTACAGAAATGTGATGAACTAAAGATTTTATTACAAAATCACTTAATTTCAGGGTTTCAGAAGTAATTGGACAAATGAAAAACTGAAAATCAAATGTTCATATCTAATACTTGGATGAAACCCTTTCCTGGTAATGACAGCCTGAAGTCTTGTACTTATGGACATCACCAGATGCTGGGTTTTCTCCTTTGTAATGCTCTGCCAGGCTGTCACAGTAGGGGTATATATATAAATATCCTGCCATTTCCAGCTTTTAATAAGAAAAACTGTTGCAATGGGCATTTAAAAGTGGCACTTGGTTGTTTTTATAGAGTCCAGTGGATGCAACCTGACATTGATAATGGGCTCTTTCACACTATGTGCACTGCGGCTGTTTTTTGCCAGTAACGGAAGTGCTAGTGGTAACTACTGGTTACCCATGTTTTGCACTGCCCTAGCACCTCCCATACAAGTGTGTCTGGAAGACACAGCAATGTGCAGCTATGTGTGTTACCATAAACAAAGGGCCTGTGTGAAAGATACACAGGTTTCCTATGGAGGAAAGGGGTTGTTCTCTATGGTCAGTGTGTGCCTCTGTCCCATGTCTGAACTTTTTCAGATGATTTTGTTATATATATATTTTTTAGAAGACCAAAAATGTTATAGTAGAGCAAATTTAATCACTTGTTTTTACACTTTACTGTCTTATTTTAGTAAAGAATTTAATAAGAGAATGGTACTGTTGGTTTTAGCCCAATATTAAACATGAGTGGACCAAAGAAAAGGAAAGTGGACAGTGAATGCCGAGTGTTTAAGAGGGAGTGGACAACAAAATATTTTTTCACTGAAGTCCGATCAATGCCGGTATGTCTGATATGCCAGGAAACACTTGCAGTCTTCAAAGAGTACAATCTCAGCCGTCACTTTGCCACAAAGCATGGCAACTATGCTAGCAAGCAGTCACCTCAAGAACGGGAGGCTACTGCACAGAGGTTGATGGCTAAATTACAGGCTCAGCAAAATGTCTTTCACAGACAAACTGCAATTCAAGAGACAACTACCAAAGCAAGTTTTATGCTATCATTCAAATTAGCAAAAGCTAGCAAACCTCTCTCTGAAGGCGAGTTTTTGAAAGAATGTATGATAGAGACAGCAGGTCTCTTGTGTCCAGAGAGCAAAGGCAAGTTTGAAAAACTCAGCTTATCGCGCAGGACAGTGACTCGTCGAGTGGAACTGATTGATGAAAACTTGGCCAGCAGGTTAAATAGTAAGGCAGAGTTCTTTAAGTTTTATTCACTAGCATTGGATGAAAGTAATGACGTAAAGGACACTGCTCAGCTCTTAATTTTTATCCGAGGGATTAGTGACAATTTTGAAATTACGGAGGAGTTTTTAGCCATGGAGCCACTGAAAGGAAAAACACGGGGAGAGGACTTGTATGACCGGGTGTCTACTGTCATTGAGAAAATGAAGCTACCATGGAGTAAACTTACTAATGTCACGACAGATGGATCTCCAAATTTAACTGGAAAAAATGTTGGACTGCTAAAAAGAATTCAGGATAAAGTGAAAGAGGAGAACCCTAACCAAGATGTTATTTTCCTTCACTGTATTATTCACCAGGAATCATTGTGCAAGTCTATATTACAACTTAATCATGTTGTTAATCCAGTCGTAAAGCTTGTTAATTTCATTCGAGCAAAGGGACTTCAGCACCATCAGTTTATTAAGTTTCTGGAGGAAACTGATGCGGATCACTACAACTTACTTTACCACTCTCATGTCCGCTGGTTGAGTTTGGGCAAAGTTTTCCAACGAGTGTGGGAGCTCAAAGAAGAGATTGGTGCATTTTTGAAATTAAAGGGTGTTGAGTGTTTCCTTCCACGACTCGCGTGGAGTAGGGTTCGGTATCTGAAAGAGGAGCCGCACAGCAAATGAGAGAAAAAGACACGAGATAATTTTGCAATATTGGGGGACCAGGAGGCAAGTCCCTAAGGACTTCTCCTCTATGCTCAGGCCTCACCAAGCTTTTATTGATCTGGGATGCCCCTATAGCATAGCCCTAGGCAGGTGACCCCCTGCAACAGGCAGACTAGCCCATCAGCAAGGATTTACATAATAATAAATGGGGGAGTAGTTTCAGCTACCACTGTCTGGACAAACAGAGGTGGCGCCTAGCTCTGACCTTTGGGAGGGCTTCAAAGGCACCCAGCCTTGGGGGGGGAGGTTTCGGGGAGTGCTCTGTCTATGCTTATCAGATAGTGAAGGCAATAAACAGTTTCCCACAAAGGGGAAGTCTGACGAATTTACTGAGCTGAGTGACAAGAATTGGCTGTGTGACTTTGCATTTGCTGTAGATATATTTTCACATTTGAATGAGCTAAATGTGAAGCTACAGGGAAAAGATCAGTATGTACATGACATGTACACTAATGTGAAAGCCTTTAAATCGAAGCTGATTTTCTTTTCCAGACAAATTTCAGACAAAGTCTTCACTCATTTTGCCACACTAGCCACACAGAAGGAGACCATCCAAAACGTGAAGAAATACAGCAAATCACTGGATGACCTGCATGCAGAATTCTGTCGTCGGTTTTCTGATGTTGAAAAAATTGACCAGTCACTTCAATTGGTGGCCTGTCCTTTGTCACAAAACCCTGAAACAGCACCAGAAGAGGTGCAACTGGAACTCATCGATCTTCAGTCTGACTTTGTCCTAAAGGAGAAATTCAGCTCTCTTGAACTAAGAGACTTTTATGCTTCACTTAATGAAGCCACTTTTCCAAACATCCGGAGGATGGCACAGAAGATACTGGTGCTGTTTGGGTCAACCTATGTTTGTGAGCAGACATTTAGCATCATGAACATCAACAAAGCCCCTCACAGATCCAGCTTAACTGACGAACACCTCAGATCTATCCCGAGAATAGCCACAACAAAACTAACTCCAGACTTTGATGCATTAACTAAAAAAGGAGACCAACAACACTGTTCCCACTGAAGTTGATGTTTTAAAGACCAAAAACCTTTCAACCCAGTCTACATTGCCATCTACATCTACGTCCCAGGCATAATTTGGAAGTTGCACTAAAGAAAATGTTTAATTTACTGTTTACACATTTTGTTCTTTTCTATTTGTTTTAGTTTTAAATTATTTTATTATATTTAAGTTTAATTTGAAAGGCTTTTGTACCTTTCCTTTGTTAGGCAATTTTATTTTGCCTTTGCCATCTTCAATATAAGGTATGTTATTGTGCTATGATTCTTCCATTTTTTGAAGTTTCAAATTATAATAATTAGTGTTTACATTCTTCTTGTTAAAATGTTTGAAATGAATAAAACTATTGAAATAAAAAAAAAGACCGTACCCTTTTATGTAATGATGTTTACTTTGAATTTATATTAGTTCACACAAACACTCCATCCATGCTTTTGTTCCGGCCCTCCGGTCCAGTTTAAGAACCTATTGTGGCCCTCGAGTCAAAAAGTTTGCCCACTCCTGGTACAGGGGGATAAATGGTGATGGATGGAGACTTGACTTGGGGTGGTAAGCACACAATACATTGTACAGATGCTGTGCTGTAGAATTGTGTACCTGAAACCGGTATAGTCTTATTAACCAGTGTCACTCCAATAAATTCAATTCAAAGAAAAAATAAATAATTTTTTTAAAAATTAAAAATACAACTGATTTCTGAATATTTTTTATCCTGCTACTTAAATTCATGTACCAGTTCTAGAATTTTTTGGTGAAATCTTTAGGGTTTCCTATATATAGTACCATGCCATCTCAAATAATACAGTTTTATTTCTTCCTTTCCAAGAAGAATACCTTTTATTTCTACTTATCTGATTGCTGTGAGGAGGACTTCCAGTACTATGTTGAATTAATAGTGAATGTGGACATCCTTATCTTGTTCCTGATCTTAAGAGAAACACTTTATTTTTTTTGCATTGATTATGTTGTTGCCTGTAAGTTTGTCATATATGGCCTTTATTTTTTTTTATTGTTTTATTGCTTAAAGTATTACAAAGGGTATTACATATGTGTCCTTTTTTCCCCCCGCCCTTGACAATCCCCTGGCCTCCCCTACCCCCCAGTGTCTTATGTCCATTGGTTATGCTTATATGCATGCATACAAGTCCTTCGGTTGATCTCTTACCCCCCTCCCTCCTTTATTATGTTGAGATATATTCCCGCTGTTCTCACTTAACTGAGAGGTGTTTTTTTTTAAATCATATATTGGTCTGGATTTTATCAAATATTTTTTCTGCCTCTATTGATATCATCATATGATTTCCATTTTTAATTTTATTTATGTGGTGTACCATGTTGATTGGTTTGCAAATATTGTAAGAAAATTGAATCACACAAATAAATCCTATTTTATCACTGTGTATGATCTTTTTAATGTACTAGTATTGATGAATTTCATTTGATAATATTTTGTTGAGAATTTTTACATCTATGTACAGCAGGAATATTGGCATATAATTTTATTTGTAATAACTTCATCGGGTTTTGAAATTAGTATAATGCTAGCCCCATAAAATGAGCGTAGGAGTCTTCCCTCCTTTTAAATTTTTTGGAATAGTTTGAGAAGGATAGGTGTTAGTTCTTCTTTGAAATTTTTATATCATTTACCTCTGAACCATCCAGTCCCAGACTTTAGTATGTTAGGAGTATTTTTTTATTATTATGACATCAATTTTATTACTTGTAATCCTTCTGTTCAGAGTTTTTGTATCTTCTTGATTTGATTTTGGAAGATTGTATATTTCTAGGAAATTATCAATTTTTTCAGATTTTTCAGTTTTTTGGCATATTATTGTTCATAATAATTTTCTTATAGTCCTTTGTATTTCTGTGGTGTCAGCTGTTACTTCTCTCTCTTTTTTTCTTGATGAGTCTGGTTTAACGTTTATCAATCTTAATTATATATATGTTTAATCCTCACCTGAGAATATTTTTTCCATTGCTTTTCAGAGAGAGTGCAAGGAGGGAGGGAGAGAGGGGGGAAGGGGGAGGAGGGACAGAGAAAGAGAAACATCAAATGTGAGAGACACACATCAACTGGTTGCCTCCCACACATTGCCCCAACTTGGGTTGGAGAACAAACTGCAACCCAGGTACAGACCCTTGACTGGGAATCAAACCCACAACTCTTTGATCTTCAGGCCAACACTCTAACTACTGAGCCAAACCAGCCAGGGCTATCTTTTTATCTTTACAAAGAACTTGCTCTTGGTTTCACTGATATTTTGTATTTTTTTAGACACTATTTCATTTATTTCAGCTTCAACTTTTATTAGTTCATTTCTTTTACTCACTTTGAACTTTGTTTATTATTTCTTTGCTCCTTTAGGTGTAAGATTCAATTGTTTATTTGAGATTTTTCATGTTTCTTGTAAGAGGCCTGTAATACTATGTATTTGCCACTTAGCACTGCTTTAACTGTGTCCCACAGATTTTAGGTTGTTGTGTTTTCATTTTCATTTGTTTCAAGATAACTTTTAATTTCTTCTTTGATCACATTATTAACCCATATGCTGTTTAGAAACATGTTATTTAGCCTCCATGTGTTCATGTGTTTTTAAGGGTTTTTTCTTGTAATTGATTTGTAGTTTCATTCCATTGTAGTCAGAGAAGATGCTTGATATGTTTTCAATCTTAAATTTATTGAGATTTGTTTTAGTTTTGTTTCCTAACATGTGGTCTGTCCTAGACAATAGACAGTGTGTATTCTGCTGCTTTTATGTGAAATGCTATGAAAATATCAATTAAATCCATCTGGTCTAGTGTGTCATTTAAGGGTGTTATTTCCTTGTTGATTTTCTGTCTGGAAAATCTATCCATTGATGTAAATAGGGTGTTAAAAATCCTCTACTATTACTGTCTTACTGTTGATCTCTCCCTTTATATTTAGGTGCTCCTATGTTGGGTGCATTAATCTTTACAAGGGTTAATTGGATTAATCTCTTTATAATTATGTAATATACTACTTTGTCTCTTATAGTCTTCTTAAATTTTTATTTATTTTTTATATATTTTTTATTGATTTCAGAGAGGAAGGGGGAGAGAGAGAGAGAGAGAGAGAGAGAGAGAGAGAGAGAGAGACATCAATGTGTAGAGAGAATCATTGATCAGCTTCCCACTGCATGTCCCACACTGGGAACAAGCTCACAATGTGAGCATGTGCCCGGACTGGGAATTGAACCCTGACCTCCTGGTTCATAGGTTGATGCTCAACCACTGAGTCACACCAGCCTAGCAATAGCCCTATTTTAAAAAGTCTACTTTGTCTGATATAAGTACTGCTACCCAGCTTTCTGTTCATTTTCATTTGCATGAAATATCTTTGTCCATCCTTTTACTTTCAACCTGTGTGTGCCTTTCATTCTGTGGTAGGTCTGTTGTAAATAGCATATATATGTGGCTTGCTTCTTATCTATTTGGGCACTCTATGTATTTGATTGGAGTGTTTGAGCCATTTACATTTAAAGCGATTATTGACAGGTATGTAGTTATTGCTGTTTTATTCTTTATAACTACGTTTCTCTCTCTTTTTTTTCTTTCTCCGTCTTAAAGAAGATCTTCAACATTTCTTGTAATTCTGGTTTGGTGGTGGTGAACTCTGTTAACTTTTTCTTGTTTGGAAAGCTCTTTATTTCTCCATCAATTTGAAATGATAGCCTTGCTGGGTAGAGTAGTCTTGGTTGTAGATCCCTTCTTTTAATAATTTTGAATATTTCATGACAATTCCTTCTGACTTGAAATGTTTCTGTTGAGAAATGAGCTGATAGTCTTTTGGGTGCTCCCTTGTAGGTAACTGTCTCCCTCTTGCTGCTTTTAAAATTCTTTCTGTCTTTAACCTTTGAAATTTTAATTATAATAAACCATGATGTGGGCCTCTTTGGGTTCATCTTGCTTGTGACTGTCTGTGCATCCTGGACTTGCATGGCTTGTTCCTTCATCAGGTTAGAGATGTTTTCAGTTACTATTTCTTCAAATAGGTTCTCAATTCCTTACTCTCTCTCTTCTCCTCTATTACCCCTATGGTGTCAATATTTTGATGTTTTTTGTTGTGCCGGAGGTACCTTAGGCTATCTTCATTTTTTAAAAAATGGTTTGTTCTTTTTGCTGCTCTGATTGGGTATGTTCTGTGACCATGTCTTTCAAATAAATGATTAGAGCCTCTGCTTCATCTAACCTATTGTTGATACTTTCTAGTGCATTCTTCATTTCAGATATTGTGTTCTTAATTTCTGACTGATTCTTTTTATGTTGTCTTATGCTTACTATCTCATTGTTTAATTTCTCAGCGAGTTTATCCATTTTCCCCTAAGTCCTTGAGCATCTCTATAACCATTGTTTTGAACTCTGTATGTTGTGGATTTCTTGTCTCCATTTCATTTAGTTATTTTTTTCTGGGGATGTCTCCTGTTATTTCATTTGGGGCATGTTTCTTTATCTCTCCATTTTGGCTGCCTCTCTATATTTGCTTCTGTGTGTTAGGTAGATCTGCTATGTCTTCCAGTCTTCATTGGGTTATGTAATAGGTATCCTGTGGGGCTCAGTAGTACAATCTCTGTTATCACCTAAGGAAGATGCTCCAGGAATGTCCCTTGTATTGGTTATGTGAATCATCCTGTTGTAGTTGATTCTTGATTGTTCCTGCACCCTTCAAGCATGGGAGGGGCCAAAGTGCCCACCAAGGCTAACTTACACAATCAGCAAACCTCTTAGAAGGTCAGCAAAAGGCCCAAGGAACCCCAAGATATGTCTCTGCCTACCTCAACCCGCTGGCTGCCTATTAGGCTCAGCCACTGAAAGAGTACACACATTGCATGAAGTAGGTTCTCAGTGAGTTACCAAGAGGGGCAAGTGGTGTTTAACAGATTGATACAGCCTCAAACTCAGTGTCAGAGTTGAGTCTGAAGCCACTCAGCAAAAGTCCCAGGGCACACCAATGCCAGGCACCTGGGTATCTCTAGAGGTTTGTGTTAAGGTGCGGTCTCAGGGAGTTTTCATGGTGAGGTCAGCAAATTTCATCAAGCCCAAATAGGCCCAAATTTGGCCATGTGAAGAAAGGGTTCTCCACAAGAACATTAGCATCAGTCAGGCATGCGAGAGAAAATTGGCCCTCACTCTAGAGCCACACAGCTCTGTCTGTTCTGGTTTCTGGCCAGACCACTTCAAGATTCCTAACTCAGCATGGCAAGACCACTTGGAGTCAGGAGGTTGGGGCTAGTGGATCTCTTTTAGGGTACAGCTCTGGTTAGGCTTTGAGGAAGTGGGCGGGGGGGATTGCCCCATACTCCTGAGCTGCACAATTCTATTTCTGACACCCCCTTGGTTTGCTCAGACCTCTACAACAGGGGTCCAACAACTGACTCCTCCAAAGGGTGTTGGCTTGGCAGGGTAAGTAAACAGGGAGTTGGGAGAGTGGGACTACTGAATTCCCCCAGGCTGATGACATATGGAGGAAAGTGCTTAACCCCGGAAAGATGGTGTCTCTAGGTGGTGTCAAATAGGGACTCAGCCCAAGGACACTGGAGGTTGTCCCTTCAGCTCTCTACATGGAGCCACACAACCCTTTCTCTCCTCACATGATGCCAGTTTGCTCTGATTTGCCCTCTCCCTTCAAATGCGGTTCATGGCTGGGGACAAGATTTTGTGCAATAGCCCTTTAATATGGCAACAGAGTTCCTAGCAGAGTCCCATATCTCCCTGGCAGACAGAAAATCCCTGCTGATTTTCACAGCCAGATGCTATGTGGATGCCTCTTCCTGGCTCTGGTATCCTGGGCTATGAAGTCCAGCATGGGTTTGAGATCCCATACTACTCAGCAGGGACCTTTAAAGCTGAGATAGTTCTCCAGATTCTCAGCCATCACTGGCAGGTGCTAGGCCAGCATTTTTCATGTCTCTGTCCTTCCTTCCAGTCTCAATGTCACTTCTTCTGTAAATCCTTGGTTATAAGACTTTTGTTCAGCTAGTATTCAGTTGGTTAATCTGTTGATTGTTCTATATTTTAGTTGTAATCCCAGCTAACTTCTTCCTACTCTGCCACCATGTTGGATTTTCTACGTTCTTACAATTTTTGAAGAGCTCTTGGCCAGAGACTTATGAGACCTCCAATTAGAAGAGGGGATCCCACTCTACTATGTAGATGACATCATGATTGACAGCAAAACAAAGGAATTCTCTGATAAAAACACAATAGTGACTTTAAATTTCCTGGCTTCATAAGGCTATATAGTCTCAGAGATGAAGGACCAGATTACTCCACCATTGGGGTTTGAGCTTTCTAATGAACTAAGAGATCTACTCCCTGATAGGAGGGAGGCATTAGCCAGAGTAGCCATAGTTACTAAAACAAGCAAACAAACAAAACAAAAACAAACACAACAACCAAAAAAATAGCTATGAGGATTTTGGAAAATGGCTGGGTTTTGTCAAATTTAGATTCCAAGTTTTGGCCTGAGATCCAAACCCCTTTATGAGGCTCTTAAAGGGGAACCCAAGGGATAGTTGGACTGGACTGGAGAATGCTATAAGGAATTCTATACTATCAAGAAACAACTATTTACTGCTCCAACTCTCAGTCTTCCAGGTATAAGAAAGCCATTTGACTTGTTTGTACTGGAAAGTCAAGGAAACAATCTTGGAGTTTTAACGTAGACTCTGGAAAACATCAGGCATCCAGTTGCATTCTTTTCTAAATAATCCTATATAATAAAGAGGAAATGTGCAAATTAACTCTCACACCCTCACAAGATGGCTGCCTACGACCAGGCCGGCAGGGGGGTTAGTGAGGGATGACCAAACAACTGAACAAGCAGGCTGCATGGGGTGACCAGGCCAGCGGGGCGGGGGTGGGGGGGAGACAGTTGGGAGTTACCAGGCCAGCAGTGTGGCAGTAAGAGGTGACCAGGCTGGTGGTGGGGGGGGGCAGTTAGGGGCAACCAAGCTGGCAGGGGGAGTGCAGTTGGGGGTGACCAGGCTGGCAGGGGGGGCATTTGGGGAAGATTAGGCTGGCAGGGGGGGCAGTGAGGGGCAACTAGGCCAGTGGGGGTGCAGTTGGGGGCAACCAGGTCGGCACAGGGGAGAAGTTAGCGGCGACCAGGCCGGCAGGGGGTGCAGTTAGGGGCGATCAGGCCAGTACACAGAAGCAGTGAGGGGCAATCAGGACAGAATGGGGGGCATTTAGGGGCAACCAGGCTGGCAGGAAGGTGAGTGATTAGGAGCCAGCGGTCCAGGATTGTGAGAGGGATGTGTGACTACTGGGTTAGGCCCGATTCCTGGGATTGGACCTAAACTGGCAGTGGGACATCCCCCAAGGGGTCCCAGATTGGAGAGGCTGCAGGCTGGGCTGAAGGGAACTCTCCCCCATCCCCGCCGTGCATGAATTTCATGTACCAGGCCTCTAGTTAGATATAATAACTAAGGGATGGCCAACATGTTTGAAGGTAGTTGTTGCTAATTTCGACTTACTACAAGAAGCTGAAAAGTTGAACCTGGGTTAACCAACCACAGTGTACACTCTGCATTGTGTATTTACCTTACTAGAACAAAAAGGGGGTGGGTACTGTTTAATAGCAGGTTGAACAGGTAAATACCAAGCCATCTTGTTGGACAATCCTAATGTAACTTTAAAAGCTATTTCTAATTTAAATCCTGCCACAGATTATTGAACAAGTGTACTCTAGCAGATCTGATTTAATCAACCAGCCTTTGTCAGATCCTAATTTGGAGTTGTTCACTGATGAAAACAGCTTCATGAATCAAGGACAGCAAAGAGCTGGGTATGCCATGGTAACCCTCTGGAAGAACTAGAAGGAGTGGCTCATCCACCAGGTACCTTTGCCTAGAAAACAGAATTCATTGCTCTTAATAGAGCCCTTCACTTAGGTAAAAACAAAAAAGTAAATATTTACACCAATTCTAAATGTTGCTAGTGTGGTTCATGCCCAAGGAACCATTTGGAAAGTAACAGTACTGTTAACTGCAGGGAATAAAGGGATTAAACATGTCCAAGAAATATTGAATTTATTAGAAGCTGTAATAAAACCGAAAGAACTGGCAATAATTCACTGCCCAGGGCATTAGAAGCCAGAATATACACTCTCCCAGAAGAACAATTAGGCTTATAAGGCTGCCAAACTAGCAGCCAGGACTAAAACCCCAAAGTATCAAATAATAGCTCTAATTCTGAAAGTAAATTTGACAAAATATCATATGCAATATTCCCATGAAGATTTAAAGAGAGCCAAAAAATGGTGATTTAACCAAAAGCCTGATATTAAAACTGGGTATATATCCAATGAGCAGGGGAAAGTTTTTATCTATGAACACCTCATAGAAGATACATCCACCATCAAAGTATACATTATGGAAGAGATGCCACTCTATAATGGATCCTACAGTATGTAGCAAGAAAAAATATGCAAAGATCTATACAGAAAAATAATAGATATGTACCATTTGTGCCTGAAATAATCCAAAACTAGAACCTCCACTCCCAACAAGATTCCAACTCAGAGGAGTAGAACCAGGGGAAGATTGACAGATTGACTTTACAACTCCTAATGCAACAGCTAACTTTGGATACTTGCTTGTATTTTTGGATACCTTCACAGATTGGGTTGAAGTTTTCCCTTGCTGATCAGAGAAAGCCTCCAATGTAACTAAAGCCCTTTTCAAGGAAATTGTACCTAGGTTCATATCAGGACTTCTCTAAAAATTTAAATATCAACTGGAAAGTACATGCTTCATGGAAACCACAATCAACTGGAAAAACTGAAAAAAATGAACCATATTTTAAAAAGGAGTTTAGGTGAAATTTGCCAAGAGGCAAATTTAGCTTGGGATAAAGTATCACCCATTGCTTTATTGAGGATAAGGGTGGCCCCTTGAAGTAGGCATGTTTTACTCCTATATGAAATTTTATATGGGAGACACTTCCCATAGACTCCAGGTAAGAGATATTGATGGGGTACACATAGAAGAGTTGGACTGTTAAATATGTTCAATCATTAGGAAACACTTTAACTGTTATTCATGTTTCCTTCCAGCAGGTTACCATACCCAACAGATGTGACTTTATACCACATACCACACGAGTCCAAAAGATTGGATACTACTGAAATCCTGGAGAAATCAATACCTTGAAGACCAATTATAGCCCCATTGAATAGGACCATACAAGGTGCTTCTAGTCACCCATTTTCCACTGAAACTCTAAGCAGTCAAGCTGTGGGTTCACCACAGCCAAGTGAACCAAATACCATCAGACTCTCCAATAGAAAATAGACACTGGAAATACTCCACCTGGATCAGTGAGCCTCTAAAATACTCTTTTGGAAGAATAAACTAAAACTACTCTTTTGGAAGACTAAAGGAATCCACAGTTAAGTAGAGCTCAATGCATGATTCCTGTGGATTTTTATACCTTCTTTTTGCTTTTAGTCTTCTAATTTTCTTTTTTATTACAATATAATAAACTCCTCCCAGAGGAATTGAATAATTATTTTTGTACTTATAATATTACAAGGTTATAGAATACTTGTTTTAGTTATTTTTCTTACTTTTTAAGGTGTTTCCAACTTGTTGGCTTGGAAAAAACACCTTAGTTATCTCAAAGTGTAGCCAATGGTGGAAATCTGAGTTATTGTTGTATTTGCCATATGATTCCACAAACAACTCAAGGTAAATATATAACCTTAGTAGTACCAGTAACTAATTTTAATGCTGTACCAGATACTGTAAATTATTATAACCTCTTCCCCTTAAATTTTACTACCTTCCAAGTGCAATTAATCTTCAAGGATATCCTCACACAATGCTTTAACCTAGCTGAAGTGTTATCTATTGCAGGACAATTAACTGTGGGCTCTCCATGATCTCTCCACTACCTAGTTAACAGATGTCATACTCAAAATCCTGCCAAATATACTACAGACAAATTTGTTAAAACAACAAAAAAAATGATACCTATCTATGCCCAAAAGTCCAAAAAGTTGTATATCATGTAAATGGACCTTGGAAAGCCTGCAATAATTTTCCTCCATGGTTTGACAATGTCATTTCTACTTTCCATAAAAATGGGAAAATAAATGAAACTACTCTTGGGAAAATAACATGTTCCTCCAGCATACAGATTCATGTATGGTATAGGGAGTAACCCTCAGACATGGGGTTGGGCACATAATTGTTTGGATAGCTGGTAAATTGAAGGCTCATGTTTACTAAAACACTTTATAACACTTATTTTCCTGCTCAAGAGAAAGCATCGTGGCCTTACCTCCAATAGCCCTTCCATTTAAAAGAGAAATGTTACCTGGATTTGAGCACAGCGTAGGGCAATGTACACTTGGCATCTTCATACCAAGTGCAGAAGTCTGTCAATAGAGGCGTAATTTGCATACTTTGTCACTATTGGGCAAGTTGCTGAGGATACTGTCAAGAGCCTTGCTGCCCAACAAACTTCCTTGAATTTTCTAGCCTGGGGTATTCGTGACACTAAAATATACATTGATTATGTATTGGCAAAATAAGGGGGAATATAACACACTGTACCTAATTAATACTTCTAGAGAAGTTGAAACTTGAATAAGGCAGAATTATCCAGAAGGCTACCTGGTTACAGGATGTAAGAACAGAAGAGCCATTGCATGATTCTTTTTCCTGGTTACCTTCTGGAATAGGGGAATTCTTTTGTTTGATTATTACAATAATACATTTTAATGATAGTTTTTATAATATTATGTCTCCTAATCTTTAAAGGCTGTGTGCTTCTAACTAAATATTTCATCTCTGGAACTAAAACCAGGGCTGTCAAAGAGGGAATAAACATTATGGTAATGCAGAAATTCCATGTTAAACTAAGAAATAAGGAATATTTTCAAATAAAACCTAAGCAGTTTTATCTCTCTAATCCTGGTCTTTGCCCCTTACCAGCAGATTTCTAGCTAGAATGATCATCACACCATATCCCTCAAGAATGAGGAATGAACAAAATACAGTGGTGATTAAAGCCATGGCTTAACTAAAGAATACCAATAGAGTGGTGACAACTTGTAGGGGGTGTAGGGGTGGGTGGTGGAGTGTAAAGGGGGGGAAATAGGAGACATCTGTAATACTGTCAACAATAAAAAATATATTTTTAAAAGAATAAAATTTAAAGTTAAAGATACAAATGTAGGAACTTGAGTATTAACTGTAGTTAAGTTTTGTGGTTTCTTGAAATGAAATCTCAGTCAGCAATCTTTTTCAAACATTAGCCAGTTCTTAAAAATTTAGTATAGAAAACAATGTTATACTAATGTGATTTAAAGACAGATTTTAATAGCATTAGAGACTAAAGATGTTGATTTAGTTGTTTTGCAGGAATCAAGAAACTAATTGAATCTAGAGATAACATGGGGTAAAGACCTACGTTTACAATAACGGGAGAAAACTCCTTAGATACCATGGCAACACAGAAGAATTGAAGCAAGAGTACTGCAAGACTGTCCTGTACCATAAATCACTAATTTCCTTTATCAGATTTAGAATCATTTAGTTCTTTTCCCTTTGCATATAAAGCCCCTTTCAAACCCTTCAGAAAGACAAATTTGGGCTTTCTCCCCATGTTCTAGTTTGGTTGCCTTTAAAAAATAAACCCTTTACTTATTGCATACTCACTGCTTTAGTGATTGGTCTTAATGCCCATTGGGCATATAAACTTGGGTTCCACTACCACCCTCATGGGCACCACCCACACCATGGTTCTCTGCAGGGGCCCCATCCATGCACAACTCTGCCAGGCAGGAGTCATGCCCCCAGGGCTCTGCTGGATAGGGGTCTCACACCCATGGTTTTGGTTGGAGGCTGTCTGACCTGCTGAAACTAAGGTAATGGCCCTAAAGATCTCCAAATCACCTTTAGGGTCATTCTCTTATATTGAAGACCAGTGCTGCTCCCAACTGAATAGCTTTATGGTCCAGTACTGTAAAGTCTAAGAAGTTCAACAGTTTCCCTTCATTTAATCCTGTCTGTCATTTCAGGTCAAAGTGTCAGTGTTCCTGCTGGTGTGGCTGATAAGGTCCCTGGTTCATTGCCATACTAATCTCTTTATCAAATGGTATGTTAGCCCCACACTTGGTGTTCTCTTCAGAACATGCTTTCTCATTTTTTGCAATATGGACAGGGTGAGAATTTTCCAAATCTTTAAATTATGGTTCATTATTGCTTAACAATTCCTTCTTCACTTCATTTCTCTCTTACATTTTACTATAAGTAGTCAGGGAAAACTGAACTGTCCTTCAACACTTTGCTTAGAAATCTCCTCAGCTAAATATCCAATTCATTGCTCCCAAATTCCACCTTCCATAAAACACTATAACATGAACAAAATTTAGAGAAGTTATTTGATACTTTATAACAAGCATTGCCTTTTCTCCATTGTTCAATAACATATTCCTTATTTCTATATGAGACCTCATCAGAATGGCCTTTATTGTCCATATTTCTACCATTCTCTACATGATTATTTATGTATTCTTAAGAAAACAGAACCTTTCTCTCCAGGTCTTTTTCTTCTCTGAGTTCTCACCAGAATTGCCTTTAGCATTCCTTCATGGCAATATTGGTTTTTTCTAGCATGTGCCTCAAAATTTTTCCAGCCCTGACCCATTATTTAGTTTCAAAGCTGCTTCCACATTTTAGATATTTTTATAGCAGCAACCCACTTTTTTGTACTAATTTCGGTCTCGATCAGGTTGGATTACTATTACAAAAATACCATAGACTGAGTGGCTTAAGAGACATAAATTTTTCCCCCCTGAAGTTCATGCCTGCCCTGAGGGAAAAATGTATTTTCAACTGCAGGTTTCCTGATCCCTAATTGCCAGCTGGTGATATAAATTGTGAGATTACATGTGCAAACCTGGCCATGAACTTCACTTGCGCCCCATCCTCACCCTGCATAAGTGGCTGTGTTTGTGCTTCAGGGTAAGCCTCTTTTTCTTGACAATTCAGAACATTCAAGATTTAGTTAAAAAAAACAAACAAACACAAGGGCTCTTAAAACCATCATTTTAAAAAATAGCTAAAATTATTGTTCCAGTTGACTGGTGGTTAACTAGTTGGTTAACTAGAAAACTATTGTAATCATTATTTTACATTCACGTAACATATCACATATGTTATCTGTGAGATAATACATATTACATATTCATATAACGTATGATTAAATAATGTCACACATGTACAATATTGTTAAAGTAATAGAGTGTGTACAATATATTCAAGTACTGAGTATTACTATAGCATTAATTAATTAATTTAGTGTTAAAGTAATACAATGTCATTAAAGTAATACAGTGAACTGATGAGAGATCTAATTTTAGGATGGACTTAACATTTATTTCCTGATTCAACTGCAATTTTGGGAAAGTGATAGTGAACCACTCCTCATTGACTACATTTCAGTGCATAAAGAGACATAAATTTTTTTCACAGTTCTGGAGGCTGTAAAGTCCCAGTGAAGGTGGCAGAAGATCTTGTGTCTGGTGAAGGCCTGCTTCTCTCATTGTATCCCCCCATGACAGAGGGGAGCGAAGCAGAGAGGGGAGGGGAGGAGAAAGGAAGGAAGGGAGGGGAGGGGAGGGGAGGGGAGGGGAGGGAAGGGAGGGGAGGGGAGGGAAGCGGAGGGGAGGGGGAGGGGAGGGGAGGGGAGGGGAGGGGAGGGGAGAGAGAAGGAGAACTTTCTGGTATCTCTTCTTATAGAGGCACTAATACCATCCATGCTCATGACCTAATTACCTCTAAAAGGCTCCATATACAGGATGGGGCCAACATAGGTTTACAGTTGTGAGTACCAGGAACAAAGAATTTATTCTTGTGTTATTTTTTATTATTGCATTATTTTCAATATGAACAACCGTTACATAATAAAGTAGGTTTTCTGAATGGGTATATTAAAAAAATTGACAAATTAGTTTGCTTGTTTTAACTTATGTAGACATGATTGTGTAATTAAAATTAAGCATGCATAAAAAGTTTAATTTCACAGAAAAGTTTTCTATATGTATTACAATAATTTTAAATTTTACAATAATTTTAAATTTATATTGAATAGGTCTAGTCAATGCATGCATTCATATCACCACGAGTAAACAAATGCACACGGCTGGGGAATGGCTTAGCATACCTCAGAACATCTTTTGTTTCCTTTGCCCAAGAAGATATATCAGAAAAAAATATTGCTATGAGAAATGTCTGAGATTTTACTACCTATTTTTTTCTAAGACTTTTATGGTTTGGAGTATAACATTGAAGGCTTTAACCCATTCTGAGTTTATTGTGGTGTATGGTATAAGAAGGGGGTCTAATTTCATTTCTTTGCATGTCATCTGTCTAATTTTCCCAACACTGTTTAGTGAATAAACTATCTTTACCCCATTGTATGTTCTTTCCTCCTTTGTCAAATATTAATTGACTATTAAAACATGGGTTTATTTCTGGGTTCTATATTCTGTTCCATTTATCTATATATCTGGGGTTTTTTATGCCAGTATCATGCTGTTTTAATTACTATGACCTTATAGTATTGTTTGATATCACGTAGCATGATACCTCCAATTTTGTTCTTGCTCAAGATTGCTGTGACTATTCAGGATCTCTTGTGGTTCCATATAACAGTTTGGAATATTAGTTCTAGTTCTGTTAAATACATTATTGGTGCCCTAGCTGGTTTGACTCAATGGATAGAGCATCAGCTGTGGATGGAAAGATCCCAGGTTCGATTCCAGTCAAGGGCACATGCCCAGGTTGCAGGCTCGATCCCCAGTGGGGGACATGCAGGAGGCAGCCAATCAATGATTTTCTCTCATCATGGATGTTTCTCTCTCTCTCTCTCCCTCTTCCTTCCTCTCTGAAATCAATAAAAAAAATTTTAAAAAGTACATTATTGGTATCTTGATAGGATTGTGATGAATCTATAGATTGCTCTGGGTAGTATGGGCATTTTAATTATTTAAATTCTTCCTACCCATGAACAGGATATATGCTTCCAATTATTTGTATCTTCTCTAATTTCTTCAATGTCTTCTAATTTTCTGAGTACACGTTTTTTACATCCTTGGTTAAATTTATTCCTAGGTGTTTTTGGGGTTTTTTTTGATGCAATTGTATGTGGGATTGTTTTCTTAGTTTTTATTTCTGGTAGTTCATTATTGGTTTATAACAATGCAACTGATTTCTAGATATTTATTTTGTATCCTGCTACTTTACTGAATTCATTTATCAGTTCTAGTAGTTTTTGGTGGAATCTTTAAGGTTCTCTATATACAGTAGCACATCATCTTCAAATAATGAGTTTAACTTCTTTTTAACTTGGATGCCTTTTATTTTTTTTCTTCTTGTCTGATTGCTATGACTAGGACTTCCAGTACAATGACAAATAAGAGTGGTAAAAGTGGACATTGCTGTCTTGTTCCTGATTTTAAGGGAAAAGCTTTTAGTTTTTGCCCATTGAGTATGATGTTGGCTATGGGTTTGTCATATATGGCTTTTATTATATTGAGGTATGTTCCCTGTATTCCTACTTTGCTC
This sequence comes from Myotis myotis, assembly GCF_014108235.1. Classification (NCBI taxonomy): domain Eukaryota; kingdom Metazoa; phylum Chordata; class Mammalia; order Chiroptera; family Vespertilionidae; genus Myotis; species Myotis myotis. The sequence continues at coordinate 92,655,396 of NW_023416346.1, forward strand.
AGAGTTTTTTTTTTTTTAAATCATAAATGGTGCCTCATTTTATCAAATGCTTTTTCTACATCTATTGATATGATCATGTGGTTTTTATTTTTCATTTTGTTTATGTGGTATATCATCTTTACTGATTTGCTGATATTGTTCCAAACTTGCATCCCCACAATAAATCCCACTTATGGTATAGGATCCTTTTCATGTATTGCTGGACCTGATTGCTAATAAATTATACACTTTAAATACAAACAGTTTACTGCTTGTCAATTTTACCTAAAGTTGAGAACAAGCCAGTGATGTATATTCTCACCCCTTTTTCCTATATCATGCGGGGATCCTAACACCTCCAATAAGACAAGAAAAAGAAATAAATGGCATACAGATTGGAAATAAATAAATAAGACTTTTTCTATCCTGACAGCTTCGAAAATTGCAAGGAATAATACTAGAACTAATAAACAATTTTATTAAAGTCACAGGATACAAGAACTATATACAAAATATTTATTTTTATATTTCCACATACTAGCAATGAACCAGTAAAATATTAAATACAAACAAAACAGTACCATTTACAATAGCTCCAAAATTCATAAAATAGTTACTTACAAATCTAACAAAAAAAGTGCAAAATCAGTATACTAAGAATTACAAAACACTGATAAAAGAAATCAAAGAGGTCTATATAAATGGAGAGATACAACAATTTCATGGATTATAAACCTGAGTATTGTTAAGATGTCAATTCTCTCCAAAATTATTTATAGATTTAATACAATGCCAATCAAAATCCCAGTAGAACTGTTTATAGAAATTCACAAATACATTCGAAAATAAGTATGTAAAAGGAAAAAAGCTAACAGAGTCTAAACAAATTTTTAAAAGACTAGGAAGTTGGAGAACTCACACTATCTCATGTCAAAACATAATGTAAAGCTTCAATAGTCAAGACAATGTAGTATTATTAAAAAGATAAGACACATTGGATAATGAAAATAATAGAGTTCAGAAATAATTTCATGCACATAGAGTATCCCCAAAAATGTATACACACTTTTTAAAATACTTTTTAAAAGTTCATTTCATAGAGGGAGAGAGAGATTGAAACATCAATGATGAGAGAGAATCACTGATCGGCTTTCTACTGCACGCCCCTGGCTGGGGACCACGCCCACAATTCAGGCACGTGCCCTTGACTGGAATTGAACCTGGGACCCTTCAGTCCACAGGCTGACACTCTATCCACTGAGCCAAACCGACTAGGGCTGTATACACACTTTAACAGCTGATAGCTCAAATTTGAAAATTAAATGTATTTTAATAAACACTGCCTTTATAATTGTTCAAAGTGTATGTATATATATTTTCTGAAAAACACCCTATATATGTCCAAGTGAAGTTTGACAGCAATTCAATTAAATGACAAAATATATGTGGTTTTTGAAAGTTGTAGAAAAACTGGACATTCATATGTAAAAAATGAACCTCAACCCATATAAATGGACCTCATATCATATAAATAAATTAACTCAAAGTAAGTCATATCTAAATATAAAACCCAAAATTCTAGAATTTCTGGAAGAAAGCAAAGGAGAATAATTTTAGTGACCTCAGATAGGGCAAAAATATCTTAAATGCAACATAACATACAAATCATAAAATAAAAAATTGATAAATGAAACTCCATCAAAATATTGTTTTTTTGCTACTTGAAAGACACTTTATAAAATTAAATAATACTAACTAAGACTGGGGGAAAGATTTGAAAACATATTTGATAAAGGACTTGTGTGTCAGTGGTCCTTAAAACCACCCTGAGCCTAGATGGTTTGGATCAGTGGATAGAGCACTGGCCTGCAGACTTAAGGGTCCCAGATTAAATTCTGATCAAGGGCATATGCCCAGGTTGCGGGCTTGATTCCCAGCATGCAGAAAACAGCTGATCAATGATTCTCTCTCATCATTGAAGTTTCTATCTCTCTCTTCCTCTCCCTTCCTCTCTGAAATCAATCTATATAATAAAGAGGTAATATGCAAATTAACCCTCATGCCCTCACAAGATGGCTGCCAATGACCAGGACAGCAGGGGATTAGTTAAAGGATGACCAAATGACTAAACAAGCAGGGTGCATGGGGCAACCAGGCTGGCAGGGGGGTTAGTAAGGGACAACCAAACAACTGAACAGCAGGCTGTGTGGGGTGACCAGGCCAGCAGGGGGGGCAGTTGGGGGCAATTAGGCTGGCAGGCGGGGGGGGGGCAGTGAGGGGTGACCAGGCCAGCAGGGGGGGCAGTTAGGGGCAACCAGGCTGGCAGGGGGGGCAGTTAGGGGTGATCAGGCCTGCATGCAAAGGCAGTGAGAGGCCATCAGGCCGGCGGTGGGGGGAGGGCAGTTAGGGGTGACCAGGCAGGCAGGCAGGTGAGCAATTAGGAGCCTGTGGTCCAGGATTGTGAGAGGGATGTCCCAGGGATCAGGCCTAAACTGGCAGTCGGACATCTTAGGGGTCCCGGATTGGAGAGGGTGCAGGCTGGGCTGAGGGGATTCTCCCCCTGTGCACAAATTTTGTGCACTGGGCCTCTAATAAAAATATATTTGAAAACAAAAACAAAGCAACCATGCTGATATTTGGTGATTCTTGAGGAGGACTCATAGTACTCAGCATATAGTTATATTCACATCTTTGACTTATCACAGTGAAAGGATAGAGAGCAAAATCAACAAAGAAAAATGTGTGTGGGACAAAGTCTAAGGGAAATGAAGTGCAAGTATCCAAAAATTCTCTCTCGCCAGAACCGGTTTGGCTCAGTGGATAGAGCGTCGGCCTGCGGACTCAAGGGTCCCAGGTTCAATTCTGGTCAAGGGCATATACCTTGGTTGCGGGCACATCCCCAGTGGGGGGCGTGCAGGAGGCAGCTGATCGATGTTTCTCTCTCATCAATGTTTCTGGCTCTCTATCACTCATCTTTCCTCTCTGTAAAAAAATCAATAAAATATATATATATTTTATTTATTTATTTATTTATTTATTTATTTATTTATTTATTTATTTATTTATTTTTTTGTGACTCTCAGTGTATTTATATAGATGTAAAAAGACGTTAAAAGACAGACAATTGCCTTCTCTTTTTTTTTTTTATCCCCCCGCCCTAGACAGTCCCCTAGCCACAAAAATTCTCTCTCAGTGATGTCCCATTTAATTCCTCTAGCAACAAGATATGACAACACATGGGAAATGTTGTCTACAAGGTATGCTCATTGAGACTTGGTGCCAATTTTGCAGGTTTTTGGATGGTGGAAGTGAGAAGGAGCTGATTACATAATTCCAGACTCCCACAAGGAAAGCAGGTATTCAACATACACCATATCGTATCTACAGTTTAGACACAGTGAGTCATTGCTATAAGGAGATGATGGGAATCCTTCCTAGTTCATAGACAGCAGTCTCTGGGTTACTATGATAATTCTTTTCTACACAACTTATATGTGGAATATATAAAGTACTTTTAAAAAAATTTCTTTATTGATTAAGGTATTACATATGTGTCCTTATCCCCCCATTGCTCCCCACCCCCCACTCATGCCCTCACCCCCATGGTGTCTGTGTCCATTGGTTATGCTTATATGCATGCATACAAGTCCTTTGGTTGACCTCTACCTCTTCCCTCCACCTTCCCCTGCCTTCCCTCTGAGGTTTGATGGTCTGATTGATGATTCTCTGTCTCTGGATCTGTTTTTGTTCATTAGTTTATGTTGTTCATTATATTCCACAAATGAGTGAGATCATGTGATATTGATTTTTCTCTGATTAACTTATTTTGTTTAGCATAATGCTCTCCACGTCCATCCATGCTGTTGCGAATGGTAGGAGTTCCTTTCTTTTTACAGCAGTGTAATATTCCGTTGTATAGATGTACAACCATTTTTTAATCCACTCATCTGCTGATGGGCACTTAGGCTGTTCCCAAATCTTAGCTATTGTAAATTTTGCTGCTATGAACATAGGGGTGCATATGTTCTTTCTGATTGGTGTTTCTAGTTTCTTGGGATATATTCCTAGAAATGGGATCACTGGTTCAAATGGGAGTTCTATTTTTAGTTTTTTGAGGAAACTGCAAGGATGATACAATATCTGCAAATCAATAAATGTGATACATCACATAAACAAATTGAGAGATAAAAATCACATAATCATATCATTTGATGCAGAAAAAGCATTTGACAAAATCCAATACCCTTTCTTGATAAAAACCCTCAGCAAAGTGGGAATAGAGGGATCATACCACAACATAATAAAAGCCTTATATGACAAACCTACAGACAACATCATACTCAATGGGCAAAAACTAAAACCATTTCACCTAAGAACAGGAACAAGACAGGAATGCCCACTTTCACCACTCCTGTTCAACATAGTACTGGAAGTGCTAGCTATAGCAATTAGACAAGAAAAAGAAATAAAAGGTTTCCAAAATGGAAAAGAAGTGTCATTATTCGCAGATGACATGATACTGTACATAGAAAAGCCTAAATACTCCATCAAAAAATTATTAGACTTAATAAATGAATTTGGCAATGTAAAGCACTTTTTGAAACTCAATATGAGAACAATCTAATACAAAATGGGGACAAGATTTAAACAGACACTTTACCAAAAACGATATAAGGATAGTATACAAAAATGCTCAAAATAATTTGGGAACTTGTAAATTAATATCACACACCCAGATGGCTTCAATGGTAAATCCTACCAAATGTTTTAGAAAGAAATATTATTAAATCTACACAAACTTTTACAAAATTGAAGAGAAGGATATGTTTCCTAACTCATTCTATAAGGCATAAATTGCTATGTAACACTTAGTAAAGTCGCAATAAAGGCTACAAGTTGTTAATATAAAAAAGTAAGGATTCAACACCTTTTCCTCTATTTAATTTAACTAACACCAATTGTTGAAAAATTCTCACTTTTCATCCAATTACTTGTGAGGCAGTTTCCCACTACTTTTTCATAAATTAAACACATACATATTTACTTAAGTCATATATATATATATATATATATATATATATATATATATTCAAAGAAAAATATGTATTTATGTATAGCATATATGCCAATAGAATGTAGGCTCCATGTGAGCAAAGATTTTGCTGTGTCCATTGCTGTGTCATTAGCACCTTAAATGTTGGTGCCATGGTAAGCACTGAATAAATATTTGGTGAGTTGTTATATGAGGGTTTCTTCCTGGGCTAAATATCCTATCCATTGATTAACCTGTCAGTTCTTACTCTAGTACTACATTATTTTAAATAGTCTAGCTTTAAAATTCATTTTAATATCTGATCATCGAAGTTCCCATCATTATTCTTTTTTTTTCAAAATGTTCTTGCCCAATCCTGCTTATTTATTCTCACAAACAGAATGTTAGAACAATTTTGTCAAGTTCTGAAAATATTTTTAAATATGTTTTTCATTATTAAATGTTAAGTCATGTTAAGAATTTCAAAACAGGCAAAAATAAAAGTATAATAGGCACTCTACTTACTAGGAGGTCAGATTTCAGGAAACTGTAAACAGTAAGGAGAAAAACACCTCTATTTAAGCCACTGAGATAGCAATTCTAATAACACAGCTTTGTAACAAAATCAGGTATTATAGTACAAGAATGATAAAGTGGGATTTTTCATCATTCATTACTCAAACATTTGTGGTAACTATTAGAAAGTATCTAAGATCTATTTAAGGAACTACTATAAACCTGGAAAAACATGAGAAACTTTGGTAGCATAACTGACAAATGTGCCCTATGTTGGGAAACAAAACTTGCCTTAACAAATTTAAGAAAATTGAAATAATAACAAACATATTCTACGACCACAATGCTTTGAAATTAGAAATCAACTGCAAAAAAGGAAACAGAAAACACACACACACACACACACACACACACACACACAAACGTGGAGATTAAACAACATGCTACTGAAAAATGACAGGGTCAAAAAAGAAAGGAGAGATCAAAAGATACATGCCAACCCTTGTTTGTTGATTTATTGATGGTAGCCATTCTGGCAGGTGTGAGGTGATACCTCATTGTAGTTTTCTTTAATGTTTTATTGATCTTTAGAGATAGAGGAAGTGAGAAGGATAGAGATAGAAACATTGATGAGCAACATCATTGATCTGCTGCCTCCTGCATGACCCCTATTGGGGATCAAGCCCCAAAACCAGGCATGCGCCCTGAATGGGAATCAAACCAATGACCTCTTGGTTCATGGGTCCATGCTCAGCCAATAAGGCATACCAGCTGGGTTCATTGTAGTTTTAATTTGCATCTCTATGATGATTAGTGATGGTGAGCATTTTTTCATATGTCCTCTTTGGAGAAGTATCTATTCAGGTCCTTTGACCATTTTTTTAAATGGATTTTTTGTAATCCTAGTGCTGAGTTGTATGTGTTGTTTATATATTTTGGAAAATAACCCTTTATCAGATGTGTATGGGCAAATAGGTGCTCCTATACAGTGGGTTCCCTGTTCATTTTGTTGATGGCTTCTTTTGCTGTGGCAGAGCATTTTAGTTAGATGTAGTCCCATCTGTTTATTTTTTTCCTTTGTTTCTCTTTCCCTAGCCATGGTCGGCAAACTGCGGGCTCGTGAGCCACATGCGGCTCTTTGGCCCCTTGAGTGTGGTTCTTCTTAAGCCTTAGGAGTACCCTAATTAAGTTAATAACAATGTACCTACCTATGTAGTTTAAGTTTTAAAAATTTGGCTCGCAAAAGAAATTTCAATCATTGTACTGTTGATATTTGGCTCTGTTGACCAATGAGTTTGCCAACCACTGCAGGGGATGTATCCTTACACATATTACTATGAAAAATGTCTGAGCTTTTTCTGCCTATGATTTCTCCCAGGATTTTTATGGTTTCACAACTTACATTGAAGTCTTTTATCCATTTTTAGTTTATTCTTGTGTATGGTGTAAGTTGGTGGTCTAGTTTCTTTTCTCCCTTCTCCCTTCTCCCTTCTCCCTTCTCCCTTCTCCCTTCTCCCTTCTCCCTTCTCCTCCTCCTCCTCCTCCTCCTCCTCCTCCTCCTCCTTCTTTTTTGCATAGACCTGTCCTATTTCCCCAACACTGTTATTGAAGAGACTTTCTTTACTCTATTTTATGCTCTTGCCTCCTTTGTCAAATATTAATTGACCATAATGGCGGGGGTCAATTTCTGAAGTGTCTGTTCTCTTCCATTGCTCTATATGACTGTTCTCGTGCTGTACCAGGATTTTTTTATTATTGTTATTACAGTAGCTTTGTAGTATAACTTGATATCTGGTATTGTGATCCCTCCAACTTTGTTCTTCTTTCTCAAGATTGCTGTAGTTATTTGTGGTCTTTTTTGGTTCCATATACATTTTTGGAGTATTTGTTCTAGATCTGTGAAATATGCCTTTGGTATTTTAATAGGGATTGCACTGAATCAATAGATTGCTTTGGGTATAATGGACATTTTAATTATGTTAATTCTTGTAATACATGAACACAATATATGCTTCCACTTATTTGTAACTTCCTCTATTTCTTTTTTCAATGTCGTATAGTTTTCCAAGCACAGGTGTTTTAACTAATTGGTTAAGTTTATTCCGACGTATCTTATTTTGTTGTTGTTGCAATGATAAATGGGATTTTTTTTTTTAGTGTTTCTGAGAGTTCATTATTGGTATATAAAAAATGTCATTGATTTCTGGATGTTAGTTTTGTATTAGGTTTGGGGGGCGAGTCTTTAGGTTTCTATGTACAATATGTCATCTGCAAATAATAACAGATTAACTTACTCCTTTCCAACTTGAATGTCTTTTACTTTTCCTTTTTGTCTCATTGTTGTAGCTAGGATTTTCTGTAGTATGCTGAATAAGAGTGATGAAAATGGACATCCTATCTTGTTCCTGATTTTAAGGGAAACACTTTCAGTTTTTGCCAATTGAATATGATGTTGACTGTAGGTTTGTCATATATGGCCTTTATTATGTTGAGGTATGATCCTTCTATTTGCACTTTGCTGAGATTTTTTTAAATCATAAATGAGTGTTGGATTTTGTTTAATGTTTTTTTCTGCATCTATTGATATGATCATATGATTTTTATCCTTCAGTTTGTCTACGTAATTTATCATATTTATTGATTTGTGAATATTGTTCCAGTCTTGTGTCTCCAGAATAAATCCCACTTGGTCCTGGTGTATGATGTTTGTAATACATTGTTGGATCCAATTTGCTAAATGTTGTTGCAGATTTTAACATCTATGTTCATCAGGGATACTGAGCTGTATTTTCTTTGTATGTGGTGTTTTTATCTGGTTTTGGAATTAGGATAATGGTGGCCTTGTAAAAAGAGCTTGGAAGTGTTTCTTTCTATTGAATTTTTTGGAATAGTTTGAGGAGGATAGCTGTCAGTTCTTTGAATGTCTGTTAAAAATTCACCCATGAAGCCATCCATTGTAGGACTTTTGTTTGCTGGAAGTTTTTTATTATTATTATTATTGCTTCAATTTCATTCATTGTTATTGGTCTATTCAGATTTTCTGATTCTAATTCAGTTTTAAAGTTATGTGTTTCTAGGAATTTGTCCATTTCGCCCAGGTTGTGCAATATATAAATATGTAGTTGTTCATACTATTTACTTACAGTCTTGTATATTTCTGTGAAGTCAGTTATTTTGTGTTTTTAGAAATTTGTCCATCCGCCTATGTTGTCCAATTTGTTGGTAGATAGTTGTTCACAGTATTTTCTTACAATCCTTTGTATTTCTGTAAGGTTACTTGTTACTTCACCTATTTCATTTTATTTATTTGGGTCCTCTCTCTTTGTTGATGAATCTAGCTAGTGGTTCATCAATCTTGTGTATCTTTTCAAAGAACCAGCTCTTGGTTTCATTGATCTTTCATCTTGCTTTTTTAGTCTCTATGTCATTTATTTCTGCTCTGGTCATTATTATTTCCTTCCTTCTATTTACTCTGGGCATTGCTTGTTGTTCTCTTTCTAATTCTTTCAGTGGAAGCATTAGGTTATTTGAGCTTTTCCTTATTCCTTGAGGTAGGCCTGTAATGCTGTGAACTTTCCTCTCTGGACTGCATTCACTGTGTCCCATAGATTTTGGGTTGTTGTGCACTCATTTTTTTTTTGTTTCTAGAAAGTTTTTAATTTCTTGATTTCATTGGTAACCAATTAATTGTATGATAAATGCTATTTAGCCTCCATGTATTTGAATGTTTTTCAGTTTTTTATAGTGATTGATTGTCAAAATTATCTTTTATCTCTTTGATAGATATTATTCTCCCCTAAACAATCTTCTCTTTAACTAGAAATGTATGCATTTTCCCACTCTATGGTGCTTTTTAAAATCAGTTTTCTATACACCATTAGAAAATCAAAACAATCTCTAAACACCTTTTTGGTTTAGAATTTAACAGTATAATTTTTCAGTCATCCAGAGTGTGTTAACCTGAAGCCTGCAAGCCTTGATGTTGATACAAATAAAACCTGAGCCACAACCACAATTATCTTCTTTCTAGCTTTCTTCCATTGTCTAATAACATGATTGCCAATGATAATGTTAGTCAGCTAAATGAACATTTGAACAGGTTGGAGAACAAAGGGTAAGACAAAACAGAAGTGTGATAGTGGTATATAGAAGTTACTATGAAACTGTTGAAAACTAAGAAAGATGACCAGATTCGGGGGGTGGGGGGATGTTAACTCTTTTCTTGATGCAGCTAGTTCTCTATTAAAGAAAAACAATAGCAACTAGAGTTGTGTAAATTGTTCTATTGATGGCAGTGGGAAAGACAGAAGTAGCAATTATTTGGGAAACCTATGCCAAGTTACTCAAGTTGCTAGAAAACTTCTTTGTATGGGAAAATGGCCTTCCCTGGACAATATATTCTGGACTGGTTTGATTCCAAAATGTGTGCCTTTCTCTGCAGTTGTATTGAATTTTAATCTTCTTAAGTGCACTCTCTAGTATCAATTTTGGGAATCAGAATAGATCAAGGCTCTGGTTAGATGGAGGTGCTTTATTAGCATTCATTGCTCTGTTGGCATCTCTCCAGTCACAGATTAGTGAATAAGCTGTATGGGCAAACAATGCAAGTATTCCAGTGCTTTGGTTATCAAGAATTATGCAATATAAACACCTTGTTGATTCTACTTCCAGCTCCGGATTCATAATATTTAGCACATGGTTATTTATGTAGCCTTACCTGGACACTTTCAAAATCTTTATTGTAATAAGTACCGTAGTCCCTCATTAGATTCTGTTAAGCAAATTCTTCCTACTTTAGTTCATCTCCTGCATCATGACTATCTAGAATAGCGGTTCTAAACCTGTGGGTCGCGACCCCTTTGGCGGTTGAACAACCCTTTCACAGAGGTCGCCTAAGACCATTCTGCATATCAAATATTTACATTATGATTCATAACAGTAGTAACATTACAGTTATGAAGTAGCTACGAAAATAATTTTATGGTTGGGTCACAACATGAGGAACTGTATTTAAAGGGCCAGAAGGTTGAGAACCACTGATCTAGAAGTATTTAGAGATATCTGCTGAGTTATGTCCTACCTTACTAATGGCCCAAATAAACTAATTGAAATAATTGTTAAAAGAAGAGTTTTGCCACAGATTATAAAACTTATAGGAGCTATTGATTTTCCAACTGTGACTTCTGCCTTAAAAGTCATAGGAAATACTATCTCTGGGACAAATGAATAAACTTAGGTTGTAGGAGACAGTGAAGCATTTTCAGTATTCCAAGTCTGTTAAATAAGACCAAAATTAACATTTTGGACAATGTAAAAAATCACAGCCTCCTGTCAGAAACACATAAAGCAAGTTTCTCTCTCTTTTTTAATAATGGACAACTTGTACTTCTTTATTTTTAAATTAATCTGTATTGTTGAAAGTATTACATATGTCCTTTTTGTTGTTTTTCCCATAGACCCCCTCCACCTTGCACTCAACCCTCCCAGGCCTTCACCACTCTATTGTCTGTGTCCATGGGCTATGCATATATGTATGTAAATTCTCCAGGTAATCACTCCCCACCCACCCATCCACCCACCCTCTGAAATTCGTCAGTCTGTTCCATGCTTCTATTTTTCTGAATATTTTGTTCATCAGTTTATTTTGTTCATTAGATTCCACATATGAGTGAGAAAGAAAGAACTCTTACCACTTCCAACACCATTTTTTTTGTTATATCTATTCCTTGTTGACCTGTTGACTTCTTGAATGCAGATACACAAAGATGTATGGTTAGTCATCACCATAGAAGTGAAGAAACAATTGAACAGATTGTTACTATACCCATGTGGCATGAAAGAACCAACAATGAATTTTTAAACCACAAAATATATCATGATTGTCCTGGTTATTCTGGACATATCTTTATGGCTCCCAATAAACTACCTTAAACTGAAAAAAATTCTTAGTATAGTGATTAGAAAGTGTGGAGACCTGGACAATATTGAATCTCTTCAAAATTGTGAAAATAAGTTTGTGTACAAAACTATTATGCTTGACTGAGAAAAATTTCTCTGTAGAGGAAGAAAGAGTATCACACCAAAATCTATCTCTGATGGCTACAGTTCAGAATTGTACTCTTGGGACTTTCAGTTTTAGATTTTATAGCTGAAGTCATTTGTTACATACTATGTTATGTATAAGTTTGTTTTATGGTTACTTTAGATATTTTTTTTTAGATGTATTTTGTAATGTAGCACTTTTTACAGTCCTAACTTAGACATACTATTTAAAATCTCTTTCTCTTTCAAATGGGATTCTTATTTCTATGTGTAATTTGAACTAGTGAACTCTGCAGTATCCTGGAAATAAAAACTAAATCCCACCCTTTTCTTTACATAAAACAGCAACATTTGTCAAAGGCAGTCTAGACTGTTACAAAGGGTTTGGGTTTCATAGTCAAGGAGCAGGTGGAAAGGAGCTCTTGGCTTGTAGATTGGTGTGTGACCACCCAGTGCTCAAGGGCAGGGCTAAGGGAAAGGCCTGGGTCTCTGGGTGGGAAGGCTGAGCAACACTGGCAGGGAGGAGCCTAGGGGCCCTGAGGGTCTGCTTTTCTATATGAACCTTGAAACTTCAGACAGATGCCGGGCCCCTGTTCCACGGAGAGAGCTTTAGGGCAGAAGTGTGGCTTTAGGAGGACTGTAGCCTTCACCACAGTCCCCTCCTTCACCTACACACACACACACACACACAAAATGGCCCTTTGAAGGGAACAGAACTAATTGCAAGGGGGAAGAGAACTCGGAGCAAGGAGTGGTGGTTCTGAGAAAAGGAAAATATTAAGTAAAACAAAACAAAACAAAAAAGTCCAGATTCATTTATTAAATAAAAGCATATTTATTCAAAATGTAATATGTATCAATCACAGCTCTAAGTGACAGACATACACAGGCAAACAAAATAGGTGTGCCCTCACATTCTAACGCTTACTGTCTAATGGGGAAGACAGACCATAAGCAGATAATCTCACAAATAAATATAAAATTATAAATTGTGGTAAGTACTTTGAGGGAAAAGTAAAGGAAAATTAGATTAGATGAGAAGGAAGTGACATATAAGCAAAGAGTGAGGGATGCATAGGAGTTAAGGAAAGAACTAGATTTGAGAAACTGACAGAAAGATGAAGTGGCTGAACCACAGTGGACAAGGAGAAGAATAAGACTAGAGGAAAGTCTATAATGGTTGGCACAGAGCAGATCATAGATGTTCTTGTAAAATATGTTACAATTTTGAATTTTAAGCTAAGTGCAATAGAAATCTACTGAAAAATTTTAACCAGGACCTTGGCCAGGTAGCTTAGTTGGTTAGAGCATCACCCCAACACACCAAGGTTGCAGGTTCGATCCTTGGTCAAAGCATCGAACCAAGAATCAACCAATGAATGCATAAATAAGTGGAACAATAAGTTGATGTTTCTCTCTCTCAAATTAATAAATGAAAATAAAAATAATTTCACTGGGGAGTAACATGACCAGAGATGTATTTTTAAAAGACAGCTGCTTTATAGAGACTGGATCAGAATGGGGGAAAGAAAAAAGAAGTCATTGTTCTATAGCTCATTTTTTCCTTGATATCTCAGCAATATGAAAATTAACATGTAAACTCAATATTTAATCTCAGCCCAAGATTCTCTGCTCAATTTATATGTTACTGCTTAAAAGGTCCTGGCATCTACTACCATTGTCTCTGACTCAGTTTACTAGTCTACCAATTCCATTCATCATAAGATCCACCTTCTACAGTATCTCACAGATTCAGTCAGTTGAGGTCTCTTACCTAACAAGATTTGGAGTTCAGTTCATCTACTTGCTTCCTGTGAAAACTACAACATGCCAATAAATATTTCTGAGCTCATTTCCTCATAATATTTATGATGTTGCTCTAAAGATTAAATGAGATAACTTATGTCAGAGGGTTTTGAAAATTACAAAACACTGTACATGAGTTCAGTTATGTTGCCATTTTCATCATAATTTTGTTATGTTAGAGATAGAAGGGGGGTCAAAATACAAAATAATTATAAGACATGGTCTATGTTATCAAGAAGTATGCAATAGGGATATCCTATCTAATAAAGGTGGAATATGCTAATTGACCCTCATACCATCGCAAAAGATGGCAACACCCACAGCCAATAAGGAGAAAATATGCTGACTGCCACACCCTCAAAGATGGAGGCGCCCACAGCCACAAGATGGCCAGCAGGGGAGGGCAGTTGTGGGCAATCAGGCCAGCAGGGAAGGGCAGTTAGGGGTGACCAGGCCAGCAGGGGAGAGCAGTTGGGGGTGACCAGACCTGCAGGGGAGGGATGTTGGGGGGGACCAGGCCAGCAAAGGAGGGAAGTTGGGGGCAACCGGGCCAGCAGAGGAGGGCAGTTCAGGGCAACCGGACCAGCAGGGAAGGGCAGTTGGGGGAGACTGGGCCTGCAGGAGAGGGCAGTTGGGGGTGATCAAGCTGGCAGGGGAGCAGGCTGGTAGGGAAGTGGTTAGGGGGTGATCAGGCTGGCAGGCAGAAGCTGTTAGGGGCAATCAGGCAGGCAGGCAGGCAAGCAGTTGGGAGCCAGCAGTCCTGGATTGTGAGAGGGATGTCTGACTGCCGGTTTAGGCCTGATCCCACAGGAGTCCCAGACTGGAGAGGGTGCAGACTGGGCTGAGTGACACCCCCACTCCCCTGCCCAGTGCACGAATTTCATGCACCGGGCCTCTAGTATTAAGATAATGTCTTAAACAAGTAAATGCTAAAATGCTTGATGCTATCAGAGGACAGGAGAGTGAGATGACTAATATTTATTTAAGGCCTACTGTGTGCCCCTGTGTTGAGTGTTTGACATATGATATATATATATATTTAATTCTTTATTGTTTAAATTATTACATGAGTCTCCTTTTTCCCCCATTGACCTCTTCCTGGCTACTCCCAACCCTCAGCACATGCCCTACTCATCTACTCTCCGTGTCCATCGGTTCTGCTCCTATGCATGCATACAAGTCCTTTGGTTGATCTCTTACCCCGTCAAACCCTACCTTCCCTCATAGGCTGGACAGTCTGTTCAATGCTTCTATGTCTCTGGATCTATTTTTGTTCATCAGTTTACGTTGTTCATTATATTCCACAAATAAGTGAGATCATGTGATATTTATCTTTCTATGACTGGCTTATTTTGCTGAGCATGATGCTCTCCAGTTCCACCCATGCTGTTGCAAATGTTCAGAATTCCTTCTTTTTTACAGCAGGGTAGTATTCCATGGTGTAGATGTATCACAGTTCTAATCCACTCAACTGCTGATGGGCACTTAGGCTGTTTCCAAATCTTAGTTATTGTAAACTGTGCTGCTATGAACATAGGGGTGTAAATATCCTTTCTGATTGATGTTTCTGTTTCCTTGAGATATATTCCTAGAAGTGGGATCACTGAGTCAAATGGGAGTTCCACTTTTAATTTTTTGAGGAAACTCCATACTGTTTTCCAAAATGGCTGTACCAGTCTGCATTCACACCAGCAGTGCAAGAGGGTTCCTTTTTCTCTGCATCCTCAATAACACTTGCTGTTTGTTGATTTGTTGATAGCCATTCTGAGAGATGTGAGATGGTATCTCATTGTTGTTTTGATTGACATCTTTCATATGCTTAGTGACCTTTAGCATGTTTTCATAGGTCTCTTGGCCTTCTGTATGTCCTCTTTTGAAAAGTGTCTATTTCGGTCCTTTTCTCATTTTTTGACTAGATTGTTTATCTTCCCTTTGTTAAGTTGTATGAGTTCTCTATAAATTTTGGAGATTAAACCCTTATCGAAGATAACATTGGCAAATATGCTCTCCTATGAAGTGAGCTTCATTGTTATTGTGCTGATGGTTTCTTTTGTTGTGCAGAAGCTTTAAATTTTGATGTAGTCCCAATTATTTTTCTCCTTATTTTACACTGCCTTAGGAGCTGTGTCAGTAAAGATATTGCTACCACATATGTCTGTTATTATGCTACCTATACTTTCTTCTAAGATTTTTATGGTTTCCCATTTTACGTTTAAGTCCTTTATCCACTTTGAGTTTATTTTTGTGTATGGTGTTAAGTTAGTTTTCTAGTTTCATTTCTTTGCCTGTATCTGTCCAATTTTCCCAACAGCATTTATTGAAGAGACTGTCTTGACTCCATTGTATGTTCTTGCCTCCTTTGTCAAATATTAACTGAGCATAATGGCTTGGGTCAATTTCTGGGTTCACTGTTCTGTTCCATTGGTCTATTTATCTGTTCTTGTACCAGTACCAGGCAGTTTTCAGTACAGTGAATTTGTAATATAGCTTGATATCTGGTACTGTGATCCCTCCTACTTTGTTGTTCTTTTCCAATATTGTTGCAGCTATTCAGGGTCTTGTTTTGTTATTCCAGATGAATTTTAGGAAAGTTTGTTCTAGGTCTTTGAAATATGCCATTGGCATTTTAATGGGGATTGCATTGAATCTATAGATTTCTTTGGGTACTATGGACATTTTAATGATGTTGATTCTACCAATCCATGAACACGGTATATTCTTCCATTTGTTTATGTCTTTCTCTATTTCTTTTTTTAGTGTCTTGTAATTTTCTGAGTACATGTTCTTTACCTCCTTGGTTAAGTTTATTCCTAGGTATCTTAATTTTTTGTTGTTGTTGCAATGGTAAATGGGATATATATATATATATATATATATATATATATATATATATATATATCCTATCTAATAAAAGAGAAACATGGTAGTTAGCGTACGACCGCTACCCTTCCCATTGGCTAATCAGGGTGATATGCAAATTAACTGCCAGGCAAGATGGCGGCCGGCAGCCAGGCAGCTGGAAGCGAACATGAGGCTTGCTTGCTTCAGTGACGGAGGACTCCAACGTTCCCTGCCTGCCTTGCCAGCCTCTGAGCTTGCCGTTTGAAACATTGTAACAAATATAGAAGCTAAACAAAACCCCAGAAACCAGTTTTCAGCCAGCCGGGATCTCAGAGCTGGAGTTGATACAGTGTTTCGAGATTATAGAACCCAAACAAACCAGATACCTGCTTTCAGCAGCAGAGGCCTCAAAGCTGGAGCCAGAGTTAAGCTGGCCCAGAATAAAAAAAAAAAGAAAAAAAGGAGCGGTTGGGAGCTTCAGTCACCCACCAGCCTGAAAACAGCCCTCAGCCCTTCACCCAGACTGGCCAGGCACCCCAGTGGGGACCCCCACCCTGATCCAGGACACCCTTCAGGGAAAACCAGCCGGCCCCCACCCATGCACCAGGCCTCTATCCTATATAGTAAAAGGGTAATATGCTTCCCAGCACCGGGATCAGCGGAGCCGCAAGGCCTCCCAGCACCAGGATCAGCGTGACAGGGGGCAGCGCATAAAACCCCTGATTGCCCAGCAGCTGTGTGTGTGACAGGGGGCGGGGCCACAACTTCCCTATCCGCCCTGCTCTGTTCGTGACAGGTGAAGGTGCCCCAACTCCCTGATCGGCCCTGCTCAGTGCCTGATAGGGGGGAGCTCCCCAACCCCCTGATCGCCCTGCGGCTCTGTGTGTGACAGGGTGCGGTGCCCCAACCCCCTGATCGGCCCTGCTCTGTGTGTGACAGGGTGCGGCGCCCCAACCCCTCCCCACGGGCCCAGCTCTGTGTGTGACGGGGTAGAGCCATAACCTCCCCATCGGCCCTGCCCTGAGAGTGACAGTGGCGGCACCCCAACCCCTGATCCACTCTGTTCTGTGTGTGACAGGGGGCAGTGCCCCAACTCCCCTATCGGCCTTACTCTGTGAGTGACAGGGGGGAGCTCCCCAACCCCCTGATGGGCCCTGCTCTGTGCGTGACACGGGGGAGCTCCCCAACCCCGCTGATGGGCCCTGCTCTGTGCATGACAGCGGGGAGCTCCCCAGCCCCCTGATCGACCCTGCTCTGTGCGTGACAGGGTACGGAGCCCCAACCCCCCTGATGGGCCTTGCTCTGTGCATGACAGGGGGCAGCGCCCCAAACCCCTAATTGGCCCTGCTCTGTGCGTGACAGGGGGTGGCACCACAACCTCCCCATCGACCCTGCCTTGTGTGTGACAGGGGGCGGTGCCCCAACCCCCCAATCAGCCCTACCCTGAGAGTGACTGAGGGTGGCATCACAACCTCCCAATCCGCCCTGCTCTGTGCATGACAGGGTGTGGCTCCCCAACTCCCCAATCGGCCCTGCTCTGAGCCCAACCAGGGGCTGCACCTAGGGATTGGGCCTGCCCTCTGCCACCCGGGAGCAGGCCTAAGCCAGCAGGTCATTATCTCCCGAGGGGTCCCAGACTGCAAGAGGGCACAGGCCGGGCTGAGGGACCCCCCTCCCCCCTGAGTGCACAAATTTTTGTGCACCGGGCCTCTAATATATGTATATTCTAATAAAAGACAAACATGCAAATTGACCATACCTTTGCTATGCCTTAAGCCATGCACACCAGCCAATCAGAGCGACTACATGCAAATTAACCCAACCAAGATGGCGGCCGGCAGCCACGGAGCTGAAGAAAGCAGGAGGCTTGGTTGTTCCCATGATAGAGGAAGCCAAGCTTCCTGCCTGCCACGGACATCTCTGAGCTCCACTCAAGGCAACAAAGTTTCAATTATAGAAGATAAATAAACCCCAGATACCTGCTTTCAGCTGGCCGTGGCCACAGAACTGGAGTGACCAGGAGGCTTGGGTTGCCCCTGGCGATGGAGGAAGCCAAGCTTCCCGCCCGCCCTGGCCAGCTCTGAGCTCCACTCAAGGCTAAAAATTTTCAATTGTAGAAGGTAAATAAATCTCAGAATAAAAAAAAAAAAAAAAAGGAGAGGCTGGGAGCTTCCATCGCCGGGGGGCTTGGCCAGCCTGAAAATGGCCCTCAGTCCCTCACCCAGACTGGCCAGGCACCCTAGTGGGGAACCCCCACCCTAAAGGGGGTGTGGCCAGCCTGAAAACAACCATCAGCCCCTCACCCAGGCTGGCCAAACCTCCATGGCGTGAGGATCCCCAATCGGGGGAGAGGGGCTTGACTAGCCTGCAAACAGCCATCAGCCCCTCACCCAGGCTGGCCAGGCACCCTATCGGGACTCCCACCCTGATCCTGGACACCCTTCAGGGCAATTCAGCCGGCCCCCACCTATGCACCAGGCCTCTATCCTATATAATAAAAGGGTAATATGCAAACTGGCCCTAACAGCAGAACGACTGGGAATGACTGGTCACTAGGACACATACTGACCACCAGGGGGTAGACGCTCAATGCAGGAGCTTCCCCCTGGTGGTCAGTGCGCTCCCACAGGGGGAACTCTGCTCAGCCAAAAGCCAGGCTGATGGCTGCCAGTACAGCGGAGGTGGTGGGAGCCTTTCCCGCCTCCTCAGCAGCGCTAAAGATGTCCGACTGCAGCTTAGGCCTGCTCTCCGCTGGCAAGTGGACATCCCCCAAGGGCTCCTGGGCTGCCAGAGGGATGTCTGATTGCCATCTTAGGCCCAATCCCCCGGGGATCGAGCCTAAGCCAGCAGGTGGTCATCCCCTGAGGGGTCCCAGACTGCAAGAGGGCACAGGCCAGGCTGAGGGACTCCCCCCTGCCAGTGCACTGGGCCTCTAAACATATATATATATATATGTATATATATATATATATATATATATATATATATATATATATATATATACATATATATATATATATAAAAAATTTCTCTTTCTGTGAGTTCATTATTGGTGTATAAAAAAACCATAGATTTCTAGGTGTTAATTTTGTATCCTGCTACATTGCCAAATTCACTTATTAAGTCTAGTAGTTTTTTGATGGAGTCTTTAGAGTTTTCTATGTGCAATATCATGTCATCTGCAAATAAGGACAGTTTTACTTCTTTTCCAATTTGGATGACTTTTATTTCTTCTTCTTAACTGATCGCTATGGTTAGCACTTCCAGTACTTTGTTGAACAGGAGTGGTGAAGTGGGCATTGCTATCTTGTTCCTGTTCTTAGGGGAAATGGTTTTAGCTTTTGCCCATTGAGTATGATGTTGTCTGTAGGTTTTTCATATAAGGCTTTTATTATGTTGAGGTATGATTCCTCTACTCCCACTTTGTTGAGGGTTTTTATCAGGAAAGGGTGTTAGATTTTGTCAAATGCTTTTTCTGCATCAATTGTTATGATTATGTGATTTTTGTCTCTCAATTTGTTTATGTGATGTATCTATCACATTTATTGATTTGCGGATATTGTACCAGCCTTGCATCCCTGGAATAAATCCCACTAGTTTTTGGTTTATAATCTAATGTAATGCTGGATCTGATTTGCTGCAATTTTGTTGAGGATTTTAGCATTTATGTTCATGAGGGATATTGGCCTGTAATTCTCTTTCATTGTGTTGTCTTTATCTGGTTTGGGGATTAGGGTGATGCTGGCTTTATAGAAAGAGCTTGGAAGTGTGCCTCCTCCTGAGTTTTTTGGAATACTCTGAGAAGTATAGGTTTCTAGTTCTTTTCTGAATGTTTAGTAAAACTCCCTTGTGAAGCCATGCAGTCCAGGGCTTGTGTTTGCTGGAAGTATTTTTTTTTTATTACTGTTTCAATTTCATCAGTAGTTATAGGCTTATTCAGGTTTTTTTTATTCTTCCTGATTGAATTTTGGAAGATTGTATCTTTCTAGGAATATGTCCAATTTCATCAAGGTTGTCCAATTTGTTGGAGTAGAGTTGGTCATAGTATTTTTCTACAATCCTTTGTATTTCTGTGGGGTCGATTTTTATTTTACCTCTTTCATTTCTGATTTATTTGGGTCCTCTTTCTTTGTTTTTTGGTGAGCCTGGCTAGATGTTCATCAATCTTGTTCATCCTTTCAAAGAACTAGCTCTTGGTTTTATTGATCTTTTGTATTATTTTTTGGTCTCTATGTCATTTATTTCTGCTCTGATCTTTATTATTTCCTTCCTTCTGGATACTGTGGGCTTTTCTTGTTGCTCTCTTTCTAATTCTTTAAGTTGCAAGGTTAGATAATTTATTACTATTTTTTCTTGTTTTTTGAGGTGGGCCTGTAGAGCTATGAACTTCCCTGTCATGACTGACATATGTTATATTAACAGGAACTCAAAACAGGGAAAGGTCAACCTTGCATGGGCTTCAAAATATTCTGGGTAGTAGTTTTACTTCCTATTGTAATATTTCTTAGAGGTTGATTTTAAAACTCCCTTTCACAACACCTTCATTAACCCTCAGATTGCATCCATTTCTACTTTAAAATATAATAGTGATCATCAGGGGAAAACATCCTCAAATTCCTTCCTCCTAACTGCCAACGTATCTATAAATATTCCTTTATTTAACCAAAAAGTATGCATTTACTTTTGATTCAGGCACTTAGGATTCAACATTAAACAATATAGACAAGGCTCTTATATATTCTAGTAGAAGAGGTGGATAATTAACAAATATACCTGGAACTGTAAAGATATGTCTATCTTTACCACCTTCATTTCCGTACGGAAAAGATATGTATGTCCTCCTCAATAAGGCTAATTTCAAATGTGATCTTGGTTCCACACACATAACACTGTTCTCTATCAATGACTTACTCCCTCTAGTATCTTTCAGTTTTTCTTACTCAACCAGATCCTCTTCCTCAGCCTATAACATGTCCAAGTCTTCCCCAATATAAAATAAAAGTTTCCCATTGATATTGCCTCCTCCAAATACTATTATTCCACCTCCCTTCTATGATTCATTACAAAACGTTTTGAAATTGTTTTTCTACATTGACAGTATTATTATTTTTTTAAAAAATACATTTTATTGATGTTTTACAGAGAGGAAGGGAGAGGGATAGAGAGTTAGAAACATCGACGAGAGAGAAACATCGATCAGCTGCCTCCTGCACACCCCCTATTGGGGATGTGCCCACAACCAAGGTACATGCCCTTGACCGGAATCAAACCTGGGACCCTTCAGTCCACAGGCTGACACTCTATCCACTGAGCCAAACCAGTCGACAGTATTATTTTTTAATTATCATTTATTTGTCTCAAACTACTCAATTTGGTTTCTACTACCATTTTTCCACTGATATTGTGTTTATTAAGGCTATCAGATTACCATTTCATTAGGATACAAATAATAAACAAGACAAATCAGTAAATATATAATATGTCAGAGAGATTCAAGGATTAAAGGGATAGAGAATGCTGAAGGGCGGGTTTGCAGTTTTAAATCAAGCACATAATTATAAAGTCCCCTAATATTTCTATATCTGCGCCCATCCTTACCATATTCTTTCCCACACAGGAGAAAAAGATGACCCTCTTAGGATATAAGGTTCACTCTTCTACTTCTGAATACTTGTTTCCAATATCCTTTAAGGATTTTGCTCTATCAGTTAACTTCTGTTTTTCCTTTTCCCCCATTTTTTCCTCTATTTGGGAAGCAGTATGGATTAACAATTATGTGTATAGGCTAAATAATCAGACTGTTCAGGTTCAAATCCTTACTCTACTAATTATCATTTGTGCAATCTCAGAAATGTCACTTTATGTTTATCACTCTCATAAAGTTGTTGTAATGATTAAATGAGATAATATATGCCCAGAACTTAGCAGAGTTCCTAACATAGATTAAGTATTCAATGAGAGAGTGAGAGAGGACAAACCTCTCCAACCTCTGAATCCTACCTACATTCATTATTTTTCCCCATGCATAGCTATGTTTCTTCAAAGAGTCTACTTTCACAAGTCTCTACTTTCTCACCTCCCATTCGTATTTTAAATACATGCAATCTGGAAATCTCTAAAACCTCTTCATAGGAGATCTAATCCACACCAATAGCTTCCAATCTCACCTCTACTCTGCCAACTCTCAAATATTTTTATTTCTCTTGTCTTATTTTCTCCTCTAATAGATTCATATGTCAAATTGTCTACTGGAAAGCTCTACCTGAATAATAATAGATGTAATTTAACCTTTTATCATTCAAGCCCCTACAAATCTTATCTCTTATGGTCTTTACCATTTTGGGCTGCTATAACAAAATAACAGAGACTAGGTGGCTTATAAATAACAAACATTAATTTCTCACAGTTTCTGGAGGTTGAGAAATCCAGGATAATGGGGCTGACAGATTGTCTGGTGAGGGCCTACTTCATAGGTGGTGTTTCTTTTTTTTTCACTATAACTTCACATGGCAGAAGGATAGGTCTAGCTCTCTGAGGTCTCTTTTATATAGGCAGTAATCTCAATTATGAAGGCTCTGGCTTCATGACCTAATCAACCCCCAAAGGCTTCAACTCCTAACACGATCACCTTGAGGGTTAGGATTTTAACATGTAAATTTTGAGGGGATACAAACATTCACACCATAGCATTTAATATACACTTCTGTTTACTCTACGAAATTATTCTTCCTACCATTCTCAATGTCTTTTTCTCAGTCTTACCCCGTGTCTTTGTTCATGATCTTTCTTCCCAGACTACTCTCCTACTGCCTATCAAATGTTCTAGATCACTGTTTCTCAAAATTTAATGTGCACCCCAACCACCTACGGATATGTTCAATATCCAAATCAGGAAACTTAGTGTTGGGCCGAAGAATATGCATTTCTTTTCCCCACAGTTTTATTGAAAAACTAGTGGCCCAGTGCATGGATTCGTGCACATTGAAAGTAAATTAATTAGAAGGTGGCTGGCAAGGCAGGACTAGGTGAGACGGGCAGGACACCAACCTCCCGTGGTCCCTCCCCAACCAGCCATACTTGGGGTGGTGCCATGGACATCTTCAGAGTGAGCATGGTCCCTCTGACAGGTCGGGTCCCTCAGCCTGACCTGTGGGGATTGGACTGACACTGGCAGTCTGACATCCCCCAAGGGGTCCCAGAGTGTAAGAGGGCACTGCAAAGTTGCTGTCGCTCGGCAGCTCCTACATTGAGTATCTGCCCCCTGGTGGCCATTGTGTGTCACAGCTACCAGCCAGTCAGCCAGTCGGCCAGTCGGCTGGTCTGCCGGTCGCTTAGACTTTCATATATATAGACTAGAGGCCTGGTGCATGAAAATTCATGCATTAGAGGGGGGCTCCCTCAGCCCGGCCTGCCCCCTCTCACAGTCCGGGAGCCCTCAGGGGTGGGAGGCGACCTGGCGATCAGGAGATGGTGACACCCCATCACACCTATGCTGCTGCCACTGCCGGCAGCACAAACCTTGGCTGGCCCTGGTTACCTGAGCCTCAGGCAGCACTGGGCGGCTGGGCAGCTGCCATCTGAGGCTTGCTTGCACCTCAGGCATTGGCTGGGAAGCCACCATTCAAGGCTTGCCTGTGCCTTGGGGCTGGCCCTGGGCGGCTGGGGGTCTAAGGGGACTGGGGGACTCCAGAGGCAGGCGCCTGGGTGGGGCTGAGGGGACTGGGCTCTGCTATCTTGTGGCTGTGGGTGCTGCCATCTTTGAGGGCAGGGCAGCCAATTAGCATATTCCCACCTTACTGGCTGTGGGTGCTGCCATCTTTGAAGGTGGGGCAGCAATTAGCATATTCCCTCCTTATTGGCTGTGGGCATTGCCATCTTTGTGATGGCGTGAGGGTCAATTAGCATATTCCATCTTCATTAGATAGGATAACTGCCATACAGCACTGTATAATTTTAAAGTGTACCACATGTTGATTTGATTTACATGCATTGTGAAATGATTGCCACAATAGATTCCGTTAACATCCATCTTCTCATATAGATACAATGAAAAGAAAAAAGAAGTCCAATGTGCTATCCATTGTGCAACAGAGGCAGGTATCCTCATTCACTGCTGATGGGAATATACACTGATACAGCCACTATAGAAAACAAGTATGGATTTTCCTCAAAAAAATTAAGACGAGAGGATCAGAAGATGGTGGCTGGCAGGACAGAGGTAAGGGAGAGGGTGTGAGTGAGTGATGCGGTGAAAGGAGAGTGTATGGTTGTGTGTGGTGTGTGTGTGAGTTAGGGACAGTTAAATTCGGCAGGAGTATCAGAGGCTGGCAGACCAGGCTCTCCTGGACAGGGAGCACCTACCACTGCTGCAGGCACGCCCCAGGCTATATGACTCGGGCACAGAGCCCACACCATCTTGAAGGGGAGAGTGGCTTCTTCTAGGAACTCATCAGCACCACCACTCAGACTGGCCTTGGACACTGCCCGCAACCCTGCAGCCACTCCAGCCAAAATTCTGCTGCCCTGTCTGAAGACCTGCAGGCCCTAGGATGTCCACCTCCAAGGGTACACAGCTCCTGCAGCAGTAAGTACGATTTCCCCCTCCCTGGATGCCAACCTTCAGACACCTCAGTCACACCTTCCCAGTGCACAGGCCTCTTGAGCCCACTGCCCCATAGGTGGCTCTTGGGTGCCTCTGTGAGACCCAGCTGGGCACAGTCGTATCCAAACAAAGGCTCACGGCCCTGGCAACAGAAACATGGTCTTCCCCCTCCCTGCCTGCCTGTACACAGACACTACAGTCATGTGGCTTCAGCACGAAGGCCTCTCTTAGTGTGACGCCCTGGCAAATGGCTCCAGGTACCTCTGTGAGCCACTGCTGGGTGCATGCAAATCCAACCAAGGATGCAAGGCCCTGGAAGCAAAAACTGAGTCTTCTTCCTCCCCAGCTGTCGACCGCCAGACACCACAGTCACGCCTTTCCAGTGCGAGGCCTCCTGAGCTGCACCACCCCAACAGGTGGCTCTTGGATGTCTCTATGAGCCCCTGTTGGACACACACAAATTCAACCAAGGGTGCAAGACAGCAAAATTTGGGACTTCTCCCTCCCCTGCTGCTGATCTCCAGACACCACAGTTGTGCCTTTCCAGCACACAGGCCTCCTGAGCCTGCTGCCCCTACAGGCAGCTCCTGGGCGCTCTTTGAGCCCCAGGCACACTCACATTCAAACAAGGGTGCACGGCCCCGGCAGTAGAAATTCAGACTTCCCCCTTCCAGACTGCCTGGTCACAGACACCATGGCCATGTGGTTTCAGCAGACAGGGCCCCTGAGGCTGCCGTCTCAGCAGGCAACTCCCAGGTGCTTCTGTGAGCCATGACTAGGCACACTCATATCCAACCAAGGGCACAAGGCCTTGGCAGCAGAAACTCAGACTCCCACCTCCTCGGCTGCTGACCTCCAGTCACAGCAGTCACACGGATCCAGCATGCAAGTCCCCTGAGCCAGCTGCCCTGGCAGGCACCCCACAGGTACCTCTCTGAGCCGATGCAAGGCACAACCCTGGTGGATGGCATCCAGTCCCCGCAGTAGCGCCGCTCTAGCACACGGGCCATCTGAGCCCACTGCTCTAGCAGACAGCTCTGGGGTGCCTCTGTAAGCAGCCTCTGGGCATGGGGATCCAACCAAGAGCACACATCTTTCAAAGCAGAAACTGGGACTTCTCCCTCCATGAGGCCAGTGACACATACTCCTGGCAGACCTCTCCTGGGCCCCTCAGTGTGCCTCTTCAACCAATGGTGCATGGCTCCCTCAGAAGGATCCACGACATCGCCCTCCTTGACACCTAGGTGAGTTACTGAAGACTCACCTCCCTGGACAAAGTCACATTGTTTCAGCCACAGATTCTGAGATTCCCACATCCCCAGCTGCTGGCTCCTGAACCCCCTTGTGATTCAGAGAGGGAAATCACTTTGGCCAGAGCCCCACTGCCTCAACCACAGACAAACAGAAACCAGCCCCACACTGTCACAAGCTCTGGGACCCTCGTAGTGAGTTGCAGAGTGACACTACTCCAGCAAGAGTCGCACAACACAGGCCAAAGTCACAATACCAGAGCCTAAGGCCCCGAGACTCCTTTCTCCCAGGCTGTGGACTCTGGGAACCCACAGTGAGCACATACCAGTGAGACCTCAGGAAACCCTTTCCACAAGAGCTGGAAGCATGATCACATCCAAAATAGCTTGCACAATGAAGCCGGGGGTGAGGCACATTGCCAATCTGACGAGACTTCATCCATGAATAACAAACTAACATTCAAGACCCAAATACATCAAAAGAACCCAAATAGCTCAAGTATGGAGCTCTGCTAGATCACAAATCCCAGGAGACCTGAGTCACTACACCACTGGGTCCCAAAAATAAACAACTACATAGCACCACCCCCAAAGAACCAGGGTAGCAAAGCACTTGGATCTAAGACATAGAAACAATTAAAACGTTACAGTAAAAAATGGGGAGAGAAAAAAATCCCCAAAGGAAAGAAAAAGAGGAATCATTAGAAAGAGAATTAAATGACATAGAGGCAAGTAACATGTCAGAGAAAGAACTCAGAGTAATGGTTATAAGGATGCGCAAATGGCTGGATGACAAATATACACAACTCAATGAGTATTATAAAGGGCTGAATGAGAATATCACCAACAAAAAAAGGAAGCAAAAGGAAATGAAAAATAACATAGCTACAACAAGGAACACAATGGTAGACTAGAAGAGGCTGAGGACCACATCAGTGAATTAGAAGACAACATAGGAAAAAACATACAAACACAGAAGGAACTGGAAAGAAAACTTAAAAAGCAGGAGGAGAGCCCAAGGGAGCTTTAGGACAACAGGAAATGAAACAACATCCACATAATAGGCATAGCAGGAGAGGAGGCAGAGCAAGGATCAGAAAACCTGTTTGAGGAAATAATGTCAGAAAACTTCCCTGATATTGGCAAGGAAAAAACCACACAAGTCCAAGAAGCACATAGAGTCCCAAGCGAGATGAACCCAAAAAGACCAACACAAAGCTACATCATAATTAAATTGGCAAACATCAACAGCTAAGTAAGAATCTTAAAGGCTGCCAGAGATGGACAGTTACCTACAAGGGCTCTACCATTAGAATATCAAATAATTCTCAACAGAAACACACCAGACCAGAAGGGAATGGAATGAAATATACAAAGTCATGCAAAGAAAGGGACTGAATCCAAGAATATTATATCCAGCAAGGCTATCATTCAAAATTGAAGGTGGAATCAGGAGCATAACAGGAAAAAAAGGACCAAGAGAGTTTATTACCACCAAGCCAGCAATGCAAGAAATGCAAAAGGGACTGCTGTAAAAAGAAATAGAAAGGAAAGAAGGAACACAAGCATAAAAAATAAAAATGGTGACAAACAAGTACTTATCACTAATAACATTAAATGTAAATGGATAAAATGCACCAATCAAAAGACATAGGGTACCTGAATGGATAAGAAAATATGACCCATATATTTGCTGTCTGAAAGAGACCCACTTCAGAACAAGGGATTCACACAGACTGATAGTGAAGGGATGGAAAAATATTTTTCAGGCAAATGGAAATGAGAATAAAGCTGGGGTAGCAATACTTATATCCCACAAAATAGACCTCAGAGTGAAGGCCATAACAATGATAAGGAGGGCCACTTCATAATAATAAAGGGAGCAATTCAACAAGAAGATATAACTCTGGTAAAAATATATGCACTCAATACAGGAGCACCCAAATACAGAAAAAATCTTCTGGAAGATATCAAGGGAGAGATTGATAGCAATACAATCATAGTAGGGGACTTTAATACCCCACTGAAAGCACTAGATAAATCTTCTAAACAAAAAATCAGCAAAGAAAGAGCAATCCTAAATGACTCACTAGACCAGATGGATGTAACTGAGATCTTCAGTAAATTTCACCCCAAAGCTACAGAATATACATTCTTCTCAAGTGCACATGGGACATTTTCAAAGACAGACCACATATTAGGACATAGGCAAAGTCTCTTCAAATTCAAGAAGATAGAAATCATACAAAACATCTTCCCAGATCACAATGGCATAAAATTAGAAGTCAACTACATTAAAAACAATGAAAAAAAAGCAAACACTTGGAGGCTATATAGCAGGGGTCCTCAAACTTTTTAAACAGGGGGCCAGTTCACTGTCCCTCAGACTGTTGGAGGGCCGGACTATAGTTTAAAAAAAAACTATGAACAAATTCCTATGCACACTGCACATATCTTATTTTGAAGTAAAAAAACAAATGTTTTCGGTGGGCCGCATGTGGCCCGCAGGCCGTAGTTTGAGGACCCCTGCTATATAGTATGCTAGTAAACAATGATTGGGTTACCAAAGAGATCAAAGAAGAAATAAAAAGCTTCCTGGAACACAAGAAGATGGCTGCTGACTGGAAGGCAGACTGTAAGATAGTGTGTGAGTGAGAGAATGAAAGGAGAGGGTGTAGAAGTATGGAGAGTGTAAATTTGTTGGTGAGTGATAGATATACTCCAGGGGACTGTTGGAGACTGTGGATCAGACTCCCCTAACCGGGCAGCCTCCATTGCTGCTGAAATCTCTCCTGGAGTGGCCAGCTCTGCTGCAGAGACCTTGCCATCTTGAAGGGGAGAGTGGCTGTTATTGGAAGCATATACATCCAAGAACCCTGCAACCACGGCACCCAGGGACCAGCTACGAACCAGGAAATACCGGATCTCAAGCAGCACGAACACATATACTTAGACAAGCCCCACTCCTCCTCACAGAAAGGTCAGATTTCACCTAGGGAAAGGTGAGGTCTGCAATCCAGGTTGGAGAGAGGAACACGCGCAGGGGAAGTATGCACCCCACAAAGTCCACTGCCATTGGGGCCAGCATGAAACTGCGAGTGTGGAAGGGGATCTGCAGGGTTGATGGCAGAAGGGAACTGTAAAATTCAGTCCATAGCAGGAGTGGGCGCAAAAAGGCAGCCTCAGATTTTACCAGTGTGCCAGCTGCTTAGTGCCAGGGGAAAAGGAACCTGCAGAACAGAATTGCGCGCAGAGCTGGACGGTAAAAGTTGTGAGCTCACGCACTTACTCTGGCTCTTTTTTTTCTCTTTAAATCCTTGCCTTTGATTACTAAACCCAATACAGAGGATCACCCAATTGGGGACACTCACAGAGACTGTAGGGAAAGTTGTTTTTGTGGAACCTGGGAGGGAGTAATGATCAGGGAACCAGCTCTGGGGCAGTCAATTCTCCCGAACCAGTATTAAGTCTGACAGGGAAAACAAAACCTAAATACTGGCTAGAGAGGACTTATAGCCCCAGAGGTCAATCCAGAAACACTGTCACCCAGGGGCTGAATCACAAATTGACTCTTCCTTAAACAAATAAAGGCACTCTGGGAAACAAAGAAATACTGCCTGCTTTAAAATCAGGACTGTGGTTTACAACACGGAGGAGCAGTGTATCGCAGGGAACTTCAATACTGTCCTGACTACCGGACAGGAAAAAAGCATGCCAAACAGAAGAGTATAGGAAGTGAATGACCTTCACTACTACATATTTTTATTTTTTCACCTTTTACTTAAGAAACTATTTTTTTTACTTTTTTCCTCACTTGATTTTACCTTTTTAATTATTAAATTTTTATTTTTCATTAGTATTATTACTACTACTATTGTAACCTTTTTAAAAAAGTGTCATTTTATTTTCCTTTATTTTATTTTGGGATTAATGTTCTACATTCTATTTTCATTTTTCCTTTAGCATCATTTTACCCTATCTCAACTTTACTTTTATGCCAATACACTGAACCTGACTTTTCCCCTTTTGTTGTCCGGTTCACTTACTCTATTCCTGTGTTAGATTTTCCATATTCTTAATTTTTACCACCTGTTAAAAATTCATCCTACTTACAAATCCAATTTCTGATCCCCTGCTCCAAGTCCATACACTCCTCTCCCTTTGCCTTCTTACTATCACATTTTTTTTCTCTCTTCACCTTTTTTTTCTATTGTTGTTATTATTATTTTGTTTTGGTTTTGTGTACTTGGTATTTTTGTTTTATTTTGTTTTGTTTTGCCTTGCTTTCTCTCTGTCCTATTGTTCTTGTTTGCTGGACTGTTGATTAGGTTGTTGTTGTTTTTTTGCCTTGTTTGTGAGATTGTTTCCCTTTTTTTGTTTGATTTTTGTCTTTATTTCTTGCTTCTGTTTTTCCTCTCCTTGCTTGTTATTAGTTGTTGTTTGTAGTTTGCATTCACCTCTGGGTGTTTGTAGTTTGCATTTTTTGGGATTAGTTGTTGTTCTACTGGAGTTATCTCCCCATATAAATAGTTTCCCCCCTTTCTTTTTTATTCTCTTTCTTCTCTTGCTTACTATTTTTCCTTTTCTCAATACCATTTTTGCATTTTTTCCTTTTCTTATCCACTAATTCTCTTTTCTTGGGTGGTCACATTTATTTGGGGTTATTAATACTGTGAATACATTTGTGTTCAGTGCCTCATGTGCTGTGCCTTGTTGTGTTGTATTTTATGCCTTTAAATCAATACAGGATAGAGAGAGAGAGCTACATAACCAGATACCTGGAGAAGAGAGATCATGGGGAGAAAAAGAAACAGCCCACAAATGAAAGAAAAGAAGGCATTACCAGAAAAGGAAGTAAACGAAAAGGAAACAAGCAATATGTCAGAGAAAGAATTCAGAGATGGTCATAAGGTGGCTGAAAAGAATGGAAGACAAATTCAACAATATGTGTAAGAACCAAGAGGAAATAAAGAAAAACCAAGAAGAAATGAAAAATGGCAACACTGCTATAAAGAACTCAATATAAAGCATCAACAGTAGACTAGAAGAAGCAGAGGACAGCACCAATGAGCTAGAAGACAAGGTAGGAAAAAATACCCAAGCAGAGCATCATCTAGAAAAAAAAACTTAAAATACAGGAGGAGAACCTAAGGGAACTTTGGGACAACACAAAATGAAATAACATCCACATATAGGAGTGCCAGAAGGAGAAGAAACTCAGCAAGAAATAGAAAACATGTTTGAAGAAATAATGACAGAAAACTTCCCTAATATAGGGGAGAAAAACTCACACAAATCCATGAAGCTCACAGAGTCCCAAACAAAATGAACCCCAAAAGAACGATGCCAAAGCACATTATAATTAAATTGCCAAACACCACCAACAAAGTAAGAATCTTAAATGTGGCCAGAGAGAGACAGAAAGTTACCGACAAAGGACCCCCCCCCCCATCAGACTGGCGACTGAATTCTCAACAGAAACACATCAGTCAAGAAGGGAATGGAATGAAACATACAAAGTCATGCAAAGGAAGGGTCTGAATCCAAGAATACTGTGCCCAGCAAGGCTATCAATCAAAATTGAGGGTGAAATCAGGAGCTCCACTGACAAAAAAGGACTAAGGGAGTTTATGACCACCAAACCAGCAATGCAAGAAATGCTAAAGGGTCTGCTGTAAAAAGAAGAAATAGGAAACGAAGAAGGAACACAGGTGTAAAGAATAAAAATGGAGAAAAACAAGTAGCTATCAATAATAGCTTTAAATGTTAATGGATTAAATGACCCAATTAAAATAAATAGGGTAGCTTAGTGGATAAGAAAACATGACCCATATATCTGCTGTCTATAGGAACCCCACCTCAGAAAAAAGGACTCACACAGACTGACAGTGAAGTGATAGAAAAAGATTTTTCAGGCGAATGGAAATGAAAAAAAGCTGGGGTAACAATACTAATATCTGACAAATTAGATCTTAAAGTGAAGGACATAACAAGAGATAAGGAAGGCCACTCCATAATATTAAAGGGAGCAACCCTACAAGAAGAAATAACTCTGGTAAACATATACCCACCCAATACAGGAGCACCCAAATACATAAAAAACCTTCTAGAGGATATAAAGGGAGAGATCAATAACAATACAGTCATAGTAGGGGACTTTAATATCCCATTATCAAAATTGGACAAATCGTCTAAACAAAAAATCAGCAAAGAAACATCAATCCTAAATGATGCACCAGATCAAATGGAATTAATTGACATCTTCAGAACATTTCACCCCAAAGCCACAGAATATATATTCTTCTCAAGTGCACATGGCTCATTTTCAAAGATAGAACATATATTGGGTCACAGGAAAACTCTCTTTAAATTCAAGAAGATAGAAATCATAATAAGCACAATCTCAGCTCACAATGGCATAAAACTAGAAATCAACTACAATAAAAACAATTGAAAAAATCAAACACCTGGAGGCTAAATAGCATGCCATTAAACAATGACAGGGTTACCAGAGAAATCAAAGAAGAAATAAAAAGCATCATGGCAATGAACAACAATAAAAAAAAAAAACAATCCAAAATCTATGGGACACAGTGAAAGGAGTCTTGAGAGGGAAGTTCATATCTTTACAGGCCTGCCTCACAAAACAATAAACAATGGTAATAAATTATTTAACCGTACAACTCAAAGAGTTAGAAAGAGAGCAACAAGAAAATCCCAGCATAAGCAGAAGGAAGGAAATCATAAAGATCAGAGTGGAGACCAACGACATAGAGAACAAAGAAACAATACAAAAGATCCACGAAACCAAGAGCTGGTTCTTTGAAAGGATAAACAAGATTGATGAATCTCTAGCCAGGCTCACCAAGAAGCAAAGAGAGAGGACCCAAATAAACAAAATCAGAAATTAAAGAGGTGAAATAACAACCGATCCCACAGAAATACAAACTATTATGAAAAAATAACATGGAAAAATCTATTCCAACAACATTGACAACATAGATGAAATGGACATATTCTTAGAAAAATATAAGCTCCCAAAACTCAACCAAGAAGAGTTAAAAAACCTGAATAGGTCGATGACTACTGAAGAAATTGAAACAGCGATCAAAATCTTCCAGCAAACAAAAGCCCTGGTCCGGATGGCTTTATAGGGGAGTTCTACCAAGCATTCATGAAGAAGTAAAACCTATCCTCAGAATATTTCAAAAAATCAAGAGGAAGGCACACTTCCAAGCTCTTTCTCTGAAGCCAGCATTACCTTAATCCCAAAACCAGATAAAGACACCACAAAAAAAGAGAACTACAGGCCAATATCCTTGATGAACATAGATGCTAAAATCCTCAACAAAATCCTAGCAAATCGGATTCAGCAATACATTAGAAAGATCATATACCATGACCAAGTGGGATTTATTCCAGGGATGCAAGGATGGTTCAATATCCACAAATCAATAAATATGATACATCACATAAACAAACTATGAGACGAAAATCATATAATCACATCAATCGATGCAGGAAAAGCATTTGACAAAATCCAACGCCCTTTCTTGATAAAAACACTCAGCAAAGTGGGAATAGAGGGATCATACCTCAACATAATAAAAGCCCTATACGACAAACCTACAGGAAACATAATACTCAATGAGCAAAAACTAAATCCATTTCCCCTAAGAACAGGAACAAGACAAGGATGCCCAGTTTCACCACTCCTTTTCAACATAGTACTAGAAGTACTAGGCATTGCGATCATACAAGAAGAAAAAAATAAAAGGCATCCAAATTGGTAAAGGAGAAGAAAAACAGCCGTTATTTGCAGACGACATGATATTATACATAGAAAACCCGAAAGACTCCATCAAAAAACTACTAGACCTAATAAATGAATTTGGCAGTGTAGCAGGATACAAAATTAACACCCAGAAATCCATGGCCTTTTTATACACCAATAATGAACTCACAGAAAGAGAAATGAAAAAAATAATCCAATTTACCATTGCACCAAAAAAATTAAGATATCTAGGAATAAACTTAACCCAGGACATAAGAGACCTGTACTCATAAAACTGTAGAACATTGAAAAAAAAAAGAGAGAGAGGAAGACATAAACAAATGGAAGGACATCCCATGTTCATGGATTGGTAGAATCAACATCATTAAAATGTCCATCCTACCTAAAGCAATCTATAGATTCAATGCAATACCTATTAAAATACCAATGGTATATTTCAAAGATCTAGAACAAACTCTCCAAAAATTCATCTGGAATAAAAAAAGAGATAGCCAGTTGGCCTGCAGGTCAAATCACCCCCAGTATTGCCGACAGCAAGCAAGGCTTAACTACAACAAGACTGCGCACAAAGACCACAAGAGGGTGCACCAAGAAAGCATAAAAAATGCGGAGACAAAAAAAACATGACAGAAATGGAGGATATAGAGCTAAAAACTGCAATTTTAAGGTCTTTCAATAATTTTCTAGAAACTGCCGATAAATGCAGTGAGATCCTCAAGAAATCTAATGAGACCCTCGATGTTGTGATAAAGAACCAACTAGAAATTAAGCATACACTGACTGAAATAAAGAGTATTATACAGACACCCAACAGCAGACCAGAGGAGCGCAAGGATCAAGTCAAAGATTCGAAATGCGAAGAAGCAAAAAACACCCAACTGGAAAAGCAAAATGAAAAAAGAATATGAAAATAGTGTAAGGAGCCTCTGGGACAGCTTCAAGTGTACCAACATCAGAATTATAGGGGTGCCAGAAGATGAGAGAGAGCAAGATATTGAAAACCTATTTGAAGAAATCATGACATAAAACTTCCCCCACCTGGTGAAAGAAATAGACTTACGGGTCCAGGAAGCGCAGAGAACCCCAAACAAAAGGAATCCAAAGGGGACCACACCAAGACACATCATAATTAAAATGCTAAGAGCAAAAGAAAAAGAGAGAATCTTAAAAGCAGCAAGAGAAAGAAACTCAGTTACATACAAGGGAATACCCATACGACTGTCAGCTGATTTCTCAACAGAAACTTTGCAGGCCAGAAGGGAATGGCAAGAAATATTCAAAGTGATGAATACCAAGAACCTACAACCAAGATTACTTTATCCAGCAAAGCTATCATTCAGAACTGAAGGTCAGATAAAGAGCTTCACAGATAAGGAAAAGCTAAAGGAGTTCATCACCACCAAACCAGTATTATATGAAATGCTGAAGGGTATCCTTTAAGAAGAGGAAGAAGAAGAAAAAGGTAAAGATACAAATTATGAACAACAAACATGCATCTATCAACAAGTGAATGTAAGAATCAAGTGAACAAATAATCTGGTGATCATAATAGAATCAGGGACATAGAAAGGGAATGGACTGACTATTCTTGGTGGGGAAAGGGGTGTGGGAGATGCGGGAAGAGACTCGACAAAAATTGTGCACCTATGGATGAGGACAGTGGGTGAGGAGTGAGGGCAGAGGGTGGGGCCGGAACTGGGAGGAGGGGAGTTATGGGGGGGAAAAAGAGGAACAAATGTAATAATCTGAACAATAAAGATTTAATAATAAAAAAAAAACAGCCAAAAAAAAAAAAAAAGACCCTGAATAACCACAGCTATCCTGAGAAAGAAGAACAAAGTTGGAGGGATCACAATACCAGACATCAAACTACAGTGGGGCCTTGACTTACGAGTTTCCCAACTAACAAGTTTTTTGAGATACCAGCTGTCTCTCGGCTGATTTTTTCCATTGAGTTGATAGAGTAATTTGAGTTAACGAGCTCCTTAACGACCTCGGTCTCAGAACAAATTAAATTCATAAGTCAAGGCCCCACTGTATATTACTAAGCCACGGTTCTCAAAACTGCCTAGAACTGGCACAAGAACAGATATATGGACCAATAGAACAGAATAGAAGACACAGAAATTGACCCAAGCCATTATACTCAATTAATATTCTACAAAGGAGGAAGAGCATACAATGGAGTCAAAAGAGCCTCTTTAATAAATGGTTCTGGGAAATTTGGTCAGATACATGCAAAAAAAAATGAAACTATATCACCAACTTACACCATACACATAAACAAACTCAAAATGGATAAAGGACTTGAATGTAAGATGGGAAACCATAAAAATTCTACAAGACTCCATAGGCAGCTAAATTGCAGACATATGTCATAGCAATATGCTTACAGACACAGATCCTAGGGCAAGAGAGACTAAGGAGAAAATAAACAAATGAGACTATATCAAAATAAAAAGCTTCTGCACAGCAAAAGAAACCATCAACAAAACAACAAAAAAGCCCACTGCATGGGAGAACATATTTGCCAATGTTATCTCCGATAAGGATTTAATCTCCAACATTTACAGGGAATTCATACAACTCAACAAAAGGAAAATAAACAATCCAATCAAAAAATGGGCAAAGGACCTAAATAGAATCTTTTCAAAAGAGGACACTCAGAAAGCCAAGAGAACCATGAAAACATGCTCAAAGTCACTAATCATCCGAGAGATGCAAATCAAAATGACAATGAGGTACTACCTCACACCTGTTAGAATGGCTATCATCAACAAATGAACAAATGACAAGTGCTGGAGAGGATGCGGAGGAAAAGGCACCCTCCTTCACTGCTGTTGGGAATGCAGACTGGTGCAGCCATTGTGGAAAACAGTATGGCCCTTCCTCTAAAATTTAAAAATGGAACTGCCATTTGACCCAGTAATACCACTTCTAGGACTATATCCCAAGAAAACAGAAACACCAATCAGAAAGGATATATGCACCCCTATGTTCATAGCAGCACAATTTACAATAGCTAAGATTTGGAAACAGCCAAAATGCCCATCAAGAGATGAGTGGATTATAAAACTATGGTACATCTACACAATGGAGTACTATGCTGCTATAAAAAAGAAGGAATTATTACCATTTGCAGCAGCATGGATGGAACTTGAGAGCATTATGCTAAGTGAAATAAGCCAGTTGGAGAAAGATAAATATCACATGATCTTAATCCTATGTGGGTATAATGATCAACATAATTTGATGAACAAAAATAGATCCATTTGTGTATAAAACTTTTAAGTAATGAGAACACTGTTTATATTTACAACTGTTGTTGAATTGTTTCTCGTTTTTTGAATAAAACATCATAAATACCGAAGTTTCTTGTATATACTTCTAAGAAACCTATCAAATTGTGTTGTAACTCTTAAAGTACACAATAATAGACCCGGGAAATGTTTAAGAACTTGTAAGAAACTAATGAAATACAAGTAAATAGAGCTGTACTAACATTGTGGCCATGTTCAATCACCGGGATTTCAGGTAAAAAGCAGTAAAATGATGAGAATACTGCTAATGTTTACAATTCCGGCTACTTTACTTGGCGAGTTCAGAACAAAATTCTTTCAAACATTAAGAGTTCCTGTTTATAGAGCTCAGAATTTGTGTATAAAACCTTTAAATGATGAGAATACTGTTTATTTATACAACTGTTGCTGAATTGTTTATCTTTTTTTAATAAAACACCTTAAACAGTGGAAAAAAAAATAGATCCAGAGACAAATGGCAGGGGAAGTGTAGGGTTAGAGAGCAACCAAACGACTTGTATGTATGCATATTAACATAACCAATGTTCACAGACACTGGGGCGGTGGGCACTTGCCTTGCGTGTGAATGCTGTTGGGAGGTCAATCGGGGAAAAGGAGACATATGTAAAACCTTAGACAATGAATTAAAAAAAAAAAAAGAGCATGGAGTTTCCTCAAACACTTAAAAATGGAGCTGCCTTTTGACCCACCAATCCCCCTTCTGGGAATATATCTTAAGAATCCCAAAACAGCCCTAACCAGTTTGGGTCAGTGGATAGAGCATCAGCCTGTGGACTGAAAGGTCCCAGGTTTGATTCCAGTCAAGGGCTTGTACCTTGGTTGTGGGCACATCCCCAGTAGGGGGTGTGCAGGAGGCAGCTGATCGATGTTTCTCTCTCATTGATGTTCCCAACTCTATCCCTCTCCCTTCCTCTCTGTATAACATCAATAAAATATATTATAAAAAAGAAATCCCAAAACACCAATCAAAAAGAATATATACACCCCTATGTTCATAGTAGCATTATTTCCAGTATCTAAGATCTGGATACATCAATAGTTCCCATGAATAGGACCCATGAATGGATAAAAAAGCTGTGGTAAATTTACACAATGGAATGCTAGGTGGCTGTAAAAAAGGAGTTCTTACCCTTTGAGACAGCATGGATGGACTGGGAGACTCTTATGGTAAGTGAAATAAGCCAGTCAGAGAAAGATAAATATCACATGATCTCACTCATTTAAGGAATATAATGAACAACATAAATTGATGAATAAAAACAGATCCAGAGACAGAGACGCATTGATCAGACCGTCAAACCACAGAGGGAAGGTAGGGGAGGGTGGGGGTAAGGGGGAGAGATCAACCAAAGGACTTATATGCAAGCATATAGGCCTAACCAATGGACACAGACAACAGGGGGGTGAGGTCATGAGTGGGAGTGTTGGGGGGTAATGTGGGGTAAGGACACATATGTAATAACTTAATCAATAAAGAAATTTAAAAAAAGAAACAATGACCTATTGGTGCATGGGTTGAAACCTAATCACTGAGCCACACTGGCCAGGCTAAAATTTCATTTCTTTATGAAAATATTCTACTGCCTCAATTGTGTTTTTGCTCTTTGAAGTCAAAAGCTGTACTTTATATAATTTTTATATCCCTTACCTCATTGTTTTTTAAACTACAGAGCAAAACCAATAAAATCAATATAGTGGGTCGTAACCAGCATTAAAAAAAAATAAAATAGGTAACATCAGAGAACGTTGTACATAATAAGGATAAAGTGCCAATTATCAATTCTTTTCATTCTTCTTCAATTGCTCATTTTAGTTAGCTCCTCCTGAGCATGAAGACCAGCAGCATGCAGCACCTTCCCATAGTAACCTTTTCGCTAACATCCTTTTAAGTGTGGAGTGCCACCAGTGTGCATCCTCCCTATGATAGGCTTACCTAAGAATCCAAAACATTTTTCCAACATATGTTGCTTGGTTGGCACTTTCCTACAGATGTTTTTTTTCTGTTATGTCCTCAGGCAGCTTTGTCATGAATTTTAAGGTACTACACCTCCTCATGGATGACTTCCCTAGCATTCCAGAGAATAATTTCTTCAGCTTCCCTTGAAAAATCTGGGCTTCCCACTGTGGCACCTGAGCTAAGTTATCCACCATCCAGTGAGCCAAAGTCATGCCCTTTCCAACAAAATCTTGTTATCTCTGTCCACAGGCAGGAGAAAGGAGGGTCGTTCAGATTATGTCCCTCCTTGGTTGCTGTATCTCAGTCCTAAAGGTAGTAACTTCTCCCTATATCTGATTATTCCTATATTCATAAGCACTATCTTTATCCCTTGCTGCCTATTAACCACTACAATCCCTGTTATAATTAATAATTATTTATACTAAACTTCCCCGTTCATATTTCTGGTTTCTGTCCCTTGATTGGGTACTGACTGACAAAACAAGTACTGTTTTGTGAAATTTTGGTTTCAGTTGTGTGTATGTACTAGGTCATGATCATTAAATCCATTTAGAAAGTTCTACCTCATGTATAATGAGAACTCAAACAAAATGAAGACAGGCTCTAAAAGTTGATTTAAGAAGGATAGGCATTTCTCAAAAGCAAAATTTTGACAAATAATTTAAAAGGATCCTGATAAGAAGTAAAAGCAGGTTTAAATAAGCCATTATGACCAAGCCAATAGCTCTTTCATCTCTTTAATTAAGTTATATTTGAGAAAATGTACAAAAGATGAAAGAGGAGGCATTTCGCAAATAATGATAATACAAAAACCACAGCACAATAACTCTAAGAATTGTATTAGGAAGACTAAAGCCCAGAGTAAAATAAAGGTTAGAGAAATACTAACAAAATGCAACATGGTTTATGAAAGGTAGGATCAGAACAAATAAAAACATGTAAAATGGATTAACTCTTTTGGGTATACATTATCATATTATCAGATAAGAAAGCAGAACTCTTAGTTTGTTCCATTTTCTCTTTGAAAATATATAATTATAAAGCTAGGTAGGGTAGAATAACATGGTTAAGAGAAAATTGAAGTGCATTATGATAAGTGAAGAAAAGATATGATACATTATCATCTATGGTAAGAGAACATACAAGATGTTTTAAATAAATCAAACTTCCAAAAACAGATATATTATAAACTGAGAAACTGAAAGAAACTGCTACTAGTTTGAAAATAGGAGTGCTGGGACACCAGATATCAGATTTTCTGGTTTTCTAAAAGGGAGGAAAGGTAAAAAACAATATAAGCTCAGAATGGTGAAAGTAGTACAAAGTGCCAGTAAAATTCTAGAATGAATTATAAAATAAATGGTACATGAATAATCTAGAAATGAAATTGGTGTTTAATAGTAGCAAGCACTAATCCAATATATCTACTATTCTCAAATTAAACTCTATTGGTTGGGTTCTTACACTGAAAGATAAAATGCATGATGGAGTTATGGTGTATTTTGTTCAGTTAAGTATAACATAAATTTCTTATGATACCCCAAAGTTAGAGCAAGTGGGTATATTTGTAATTGATAGAATTCAAAGTAAAGAACAGGATACATGAATTGATATTAAGTTGGAAAAAAGTACCTAGGTACACATCAGTAAAAGCTCTATTCTTGGTCTTTTCTCTTCAACAATTTTAATAAAAATTTATGGACAGAGAAGGGATGCTTATTCAATCTGGGTTGGATAGTTAGAAGGATCCATAAGGCGATTTGGCATAATACAATGGTTCTCAATATTGTTGATCTCTGGAATACTTTACATTCTTTAAAAGTTTAGAGGACCTCAGGACATTTTTTATGTGGATTATATCAATATTAAATACTAGAGGCCTAGTGCATAAATTCATGCACATTTAAAGGAAATTAATTAGATGAAATATTTTAATATTGCTATTATAAAAGAAAGTAATACTACACTTTATAATAGAAGTGTCAACCAAATTCATGATCGACAATGACAGATGGAAACACATGCGTGTGATTGGCGCCAGTGAGAGCTTTATAAATATAAACTTGCTTAATTAGAACTGCTTTCTGATTTAGCTAAAATTTTTCCAGCCCTGTGAAGCACCCTAACTTCTCTTTCAGGTAATTGTCAGCAACACAGAAGTAAATATCAACATGAAGCAGATTATTATTGTAGATCACGCAGGGAGAACAAAGGGTAAAATAGTTAACTTCAGCAGTGTTTTACTATATTCTGCACAGTGAGAAAACCTGAAGTCATTTTCAAGGTTCACAATTTCTTACTTCTTTTCAGTCAGGTCAAGTTTCTAAGCTTTCTAAATCTCCGTTTTCTGGCTAATGAAAAGAAAATAGAATTCCACTGAGTCTCCTATCTACCTACTCCAGGACTTCTGTGAGGATCAAATGACATGAGGCACAAGAAAATGCTTCACAGACATTTGGTTAAAGTGTAAAATATTTCCACCTGGCTATAAAGCAAGTTGTGTTCCTGGGCTGAAGAAACTCCAAGGAGGCTAGTCGCTAAGGAGAGGAAGCCGGGCATTGCTATGTGACATCATTACCCGGTGCCCACAGTCTTTTTTCTTACCTAAGCAATCCCACTACTCAAATCTGTCCTGTACAAACTGGTGTTCATCTCTGACATCAGAGGTGATATATTCCACAAAACGTCATGACAGTTCCATGCAGTACCTTTTTTTAAAAAAAAAAAATAAGTATTTACTGTTCAGATTATTACAGGTGTTCCTCTCCCCAACCCATAGCTCCCCTCCACCTGGTTCCCACCCCACCCGATGCCCTTACCCCTGCCACTGTCCTCATCCATAGGTGTAAGGTTTTTGTCCAATCTCTTCCCACAGCCCTCACACCTCCTCCCCCCCGAAGAATTGTCAGTCCACTCCCTTTCTATGCCCCTGCTTCTATTATATTCACCAGTTTGTTTCTGTTCATCAGATTTTTTCATTGACTTAATTTTTAGATTCACTCGGTGATAGATATGTATTTGTTGTCACTTTGTTGTTCATAATTTTTATCTTTACCTTTTACTTCTTCTTCCTCTTCTTAAAGAATACCCTTCAGCATTTCATATAATACTGGTTTGTTGGTGATGAACCCCTTTAGCTTTTCCTTATCTGTGAAGCTCTTTATCTGACCTTCAATTCTATATGATAGCTTTTCTGGGTAGAGTAATCTTGCTTGTAGGTTCTTGCTATTCATCACTTTGAATATTTCTTGCCACTCCCTTCTGGCCTGCATGGTTTCTGTTGAGAAATCAACTGACAGTCATATGGGTACTCCCTTGGAGGTAACTGACTGTTTTTCTCTTGCTGCTTTTAAGATTCTCTCTTGTCTTTTGCCCTTGGCATTTTAATTATGATGTGTCTTGGTGTGGTCCCCTTTGGATTCCTCTTATTTTGGGGTTCTCTGCACTTCCTGGACTTGTAAGTCTATTTATTTCACCAGGTAGGGGAAGTTTTCTGTCATTATTTCTTCAAATTGCTTTTAAATATCTTGCTCTCTCTGTTCTTCTGGCACCCCCATAATTCGGATGTTGGTACATTTGAAGTTGTCCCAGAGGCTCCTTACACTATCTTCATATTTTCTTTTTTCTTTTCAGGATAGGTGTTTTTGCTTCCTCATAATTCAGATCTTTGACTTGATTCGTCGGATCCTCTAGTCTGCTGTTGGATCTCTGTATATTATTCTTAATTTTAGTTAGTGTATGCTTAATTTCTGACTGGTCCTTTTCCATTTTTTCGGCATTCTCATTAAGATCCGTGAAGGTCTCACTAAGTTCCTCAGAGGTTTGTAGAAGATTCTTGAGTAACCTTATAACTGTGGTTTTGAACTCTATATCCAGTAGTTTGCTTTCCTCCATTTCTTTCATTTGTGACATGTTTCTTTGTCTCCGCATTTTGGCTGTTTCCCTGTGTTGATAGAGTGGCTTTGTGTGGTAGGTGTCCTATTGGCCCAGTGGCTCAGCCTCCCAAATCACCTGAGTTGGACTCTCTTGGTGCATCCCATTGTTGGCTGGTTGCACAGTCTTGATTGCTGTTGGTATCCCTGGAAGAAAATGACCTCCAGGCTAATTGACTGTGAGGACCTGCTGTGTCTATAGTAGAAGAACTGCTGTGCTGGAGACACCCTTATGGGGCAGGACTTGCTTGAGTGGGGCTTTGGTGCTCACTGAGTCTGCCTCTTGAGTGTGTCACTTATGGATGTGAGGAGTTGAAATCTGGTATCTGACCACTGGGTACACTGGCTCCTGGATCTCCAAGGAGGTGCAAAGTCAGCTACTGTGTGAGTCCACCCAGCAGGAGCTACAACGAGATCTGCAGATTTATCCTCTTTGTTTGGGGTTTGGAAGTTTTGGAGCTCTCTGACCCAGCTGCAGTTTTTTAGGTTAGGTTGTGAAAGGATAGGCGATTCATTTGTGCTGCTGAGCACAGCTTGGGTGGGGTTGTAAATTGGGTAGGGCGGCGTCTCAGAGAATCACCAGGGTGGAGCAAAACAGCGATGGCTGTCCATCACCTGTCTCTGAGTCTCAGGGTCTCCGCATCTCAGTGTTTCCATGTCCCCAAGTCCCGTGCCCCCACAGTAACAATGATTCCTGTGAGCAGCTCTGCGAGAAAGCCACCCTTGCTTTCCGACCCGCTGCCAGACAGTCCAGTTTCTCCCTGTAGGAGTCTGGATCCCCAGAGTCTCACTGGAAACAAGTTCAGTGCAGTCGGGAGCTTGTATCTCCCTTCCGATTGGAAAAAAAACTGTGCACCCAGTTGCAGCCCATTGGGCGTGCCTCTGTACCTCTGCTCTTGGCACCTCCACACCTCATACCCAGTCTAAATGCGCTTTTTTCTTTCCTTCTAGTTGTAGAACTTCCACTCATCCAGCTTTCCCATGGTTTTGGATGATAGCCGTTTTGTCTTTTAGTTGTAGTTTTAATGTGGTTGTAGGGGCAGCACGTACAGGTATATACCTTATGCCGCCATCTTGGTTCCTCAGGACTCTGAATTTTTGTGTGTGTGTGATTAATCACTATGCTTTAATTATGTTCAATTTGTAACAATGAAATTGGGGGTCACCACAA
Organism: Myotis myotis; assembly: GCF_014108235.1. Lineage (NCBI taxonomy): Eukaryota > Metazoa > Chordata > Mammalia > Chiroptera > Vespertilionidae > Myotis > Myotis myotis. Next base: position 92,699,639 of record NW_023416346.1, read on the forward strand.
TATGAGGAACTGTATTAAAGGGTCGCGGCATTAGGAAGGTTGAGAACCACTGGATTAGAGAGACACATTGATTGGTTCCTCCCACATGTGCCCTGACCAGGGCCAGAGATCAATCGCAACCAGTACGTGCCTTTGACTGGAATCGAACCCAGTACTCTTCAGTCTGCAGGCTGACGCTCTACCCACTGAGCCAAACAAGCTAGGGCTGCATGAGTTTTTAATAACTTCTCAGTCTTAGATATTTTTTGCATGTTTGACTCACTAGACCTTCTGTTATAGGATGAGCTCCAAGAAAAGAAACTGGAACCTTTACCCAGCTTGCCTATGGGAGATGAGCCGTATCTGTAACCCAGGGACAGGCCGAGCTGCACTACTTACTCAGGACAAGAAATGCTTTACAAAGGTACAGTGCAATAACTCAACTCAGCCTGAAGACCCGGGGATATTAGTTTGAGCAGGATTTGTGTTCCCTTTCCCTAATGTTTCTTATTGGCACCTAAGACTCCTGGTTGGTCTAGAACAGGCCCACAAAATCATTTGGTGGTGAGTTAAATGTTTGACCAAATATAGCAGGCTAATTTTAAAGTTGATTATTTTGTATGGACTGCAAATGATAGAAATACTCAAATTCCCTTGGCAAAAAAAAAAAAAAAAGGGACACACTCAGGGAGCAGACTCAGTGAGCACCAAAGCCCCACTGAAGCAAGTCTTGCCCCAGAAGGGTGTCTTCAGCACAGAAGTTCTCCCACTTTAGACACAGCTGATTCTCACAGCCAATTGGCCTGGAGGTCAATTCCTCCCAGTGATTCTACAACAACCAAGGCACCAAGAGTGCACCAAGAGTGTCCACCCCAGGTAACTGGGGAGGCTGAGCTACTGGGCCCTACAGGACACCTGGCGCGCAGGGCCACTCTATCAACACAGGGAAGCTGCCAAAATGCGGAGACAAAGAAACAGGTCACAAATGGCAGAAATGGAGGAAAGCAAACAATTGGATATAGAGTTCAAGGCCACGTTTATAAGGTTTTTCAAGAATTTTATGGAAACCGCCGATAAATTTAATGTATCCCTCAATAAGTATAGTGAGACCATGGAGGACATGAAAAAGGACCAACTAGAAATTAAGCATACACTGACTGAAATAAAGAATAATTTAAAGAGATCCAGCAGCAGACAAGAGGATCCCAAGAATCAAGTCAAAGATTTGAAATACAAAGAAACAAAAAATACCCAACCGAAAAAGAAAAAAGAAAAGAGATTCCAAAAATATGAAGATAGTGTAAGGAACCTCTGGGACAACTTCAAGCGTACCAACATCAGAATTATAGGGGTACCAGAAGGAGAGAGAGGGCAAGATATTGAAAACCTTTTTGAAGAAATAATGACAGAAAACTTCCCCTACCTGGTGAAAGAAATGGACTTACAAGTCCAGGAAGCGCAGAGAACCCCAAACAAAAGGAATCCAAGGAGGACCACACCAAGACACATCATAATTAAAATGCCAAGAGCAAAAGATAAAGAGAGAATCTTAAAAGCAGCAAGAGAAAGACAGTCAGTTACCTACAAGGGAGTACCCATACGACTGTCAGCTGATTTCTCAACAGAAACCATGCAGGCCAGAAGAGACTGGCAAGAAATATTCAAAGTGATGAATAGCAAGAACCTGCAACCAAGATTACTTTATCCAGCAAAGCTATCATTCAGAATAGAAGGTCAGATAAAGAGCTTCACGGATAAGAAAAAGCTAAAGGAGTTCATCACCACCAAACCAGCATTATATGAAATGCTGAAAGGTATTCTTTAAGAAGAGGAAGAAGAAAAAGGAACTCTTACCATTTGCCACAGCATGGATGGAACTGGAGAGCGGATAAATACCACAGGATCTCACTCATTTGTGGAATATAATGAACAACATAAGCTGATGAACAAGGACTGATCCAGAGACAGAGAGGCATTGATTGGACTGTCGGGACTTGGAGGGAAGGTAGGGGAGGGTGGGGGCAAGGGGGAAAGATCAACCAAAGGACTTATATGCAAGCATATAGGCCTAATCAATGGACATGGACAACGGGGGGGTGAGGGCATGAGCGGGGGGTGGGGGGGTAGAGGGTAACGTGGGGACAAGGACACATATGTAATATCTTAATCAATAAAAAATATATTAAAAAATAAAAAAAAGATTATCATAGGTTGAAAATGAAGGGAGGGAAAATTTTTCCATGCAAAAGAAATGAAAAAAGGCAGGTGTAGCAATCTATATATATATATAAAAGCCTAAGCAACCATTCAACTGGTAGGTATGACGAGCAATGACCACCAGGGGCAGATGCTCAATGCATGGGCATGGAAACATGGAACAGACTGATGAATCTCAGAGTGAAAGGGGGATGGGGATGGGAAGAGATTAACCAAAGGTTTTATATGCATACTAGAAGCCTGGTGCATGGATTCATGTACCAGTGGGGTCCCTCGGCCTGGCCTGTGGGTATTAGACTGCCACTGGCAGTCCAACATCCCCCGTGGGGTCCTGGATTGCAAGAGGGTGCAGGCTAGGCTGAGGGACCCCACCAGTGCGTGAATTCATGGCACCAGGCCTCTAGTACTTATATTAGACAAAATAGACTTCAAAACAAATGCCATAAAAAAAGACAAATAAGATCACTACATAATACTAAAGGTATCTATAAAACAAGGTAAAACCTTTTTTAACCTACATGCACCCAATAGAGGAACACCTAAAAACATAAAAAACATTTGGAGGACTGTAAGGGAGAGATAGACAATAGATTCATAGAAGGGACTTTAACATCCCACCAACATCAGACAAAAAAATCAACAAGGAAACAGACACCTTAAACAACACAATGGATCAGATAGATTTAACTGATATTTCCAGAGCATTTCATCCCAAAACTGAAGAATATACATTCTTCTCAAGTACACATGGAACATTCACAAAATTTAGACCAAATGTTAGAAAACGAAGTGAGCTTTAACAAGTTCAAAAAGATTGAAATCATATCCAGGATCTTCTCAGATCACAATGGCATGAAATTAGAAATCAACTACACTAAAAAAACTCTAAAACGTTAAAACACGTGGAAGCTAAATGGGTTTAGCTTGAATGGGTTACCAATGAGATCCAGGGAGAAATTAAAAAAAAAACTTGCTGGTAACAAATGAAATGGAACACATAGCAAAATCTATGGGACACAGTAAAAGCAGTCCTGACAGGGAAGTTCATAGCATTATAAGGACTACCTCAGGAAGCAAGAAAAATTATTAATAAACTATCTAACCATACAACTTAAATTAGAAAGAAATGAACAACATAAACTGATGAACAAAAATAGACATAGAAGCACTGAACAGACCATCGAACCTAAGAAGGAAGGTGGGAGGGGGGTGTAAGAGATCAACCATGCTTTGCATGCATCAGCATAGCCAATGGATACAGACAGTAGGGGGATGAGGTCATGTGCTGGGGGTAGGAGTGGCTTGGGAGAGGTCATGAGTGGGGAGGTGACTTATGTAATACTTTAAACAATAAAGAATTTAAATTTATAAAAAAAGAATTAGAAAGAGAACAAGAAAAGCCCTGAGTATGTAGAAGGAAACAATAAAGATAAGAGTGGAAATAAATGACATAGAGACTAAAAAGAAAATACAGAAGATCAATAAAACCAAGAGCTGGTTCTTGGAAAAGATAAACAAGATTGATGAACCTTTAGCCAGATTCAACAAGAAACAAAGAGAGAAGACCCAAATAAATAAAATCTGAAATGGCGAGGTTAAGTAACAACTGACATCACAGAAGTACAAAGGATTGTAAGAAATGGATATGACAACTAAGTGACAACAAATTGGACAACTTGGGCAAAATAGACAAGTTCCTGGAAACACAGTCTTCCAAAACTCAATCAGGAAGAACCAGAAAATCTGAATAGACAACTAACAACTAAAAAAATTGAAGAAGTTATCAAATAAACAATACCCCAGCAAACAAAAGCCCTGGATAACATGGCATCACTGGCAAGTTTTACTAAACATTTGAAGAAGAACACTTATCCTACTCAAACTATTCCAAAACATTCAAGAGAAATAAATACTTTCAAGCTCTTTTTATGAGACCAGAATTATCCTAATTCCAAACACCAGATAAAGATAATACAAAGAAAGAAAATTATAGGTCAATATCCCTGATGAACACATAGATGCTAAAACTTTCAACATAATATTAGCAAATGGCATCCAACAATACATTTAAAAAATCAGCTAGCTGGTGTGGCAAAGTGGTTGGGTGTCAACCTATGAACCAGGAGGTCACGGTTCAACTCCCAGAAAAAGGAACATACCCAGGTTGTGGGCTTGATCCTGAGTAGGGGGTGTTTCCATCTTTCTCTCCCTTTCTACTCCTCTCTCTGGAATCAATAAAAACATATTTTAAAAGATCACACACCATGACCAAGTGGGAATTATACTCTGGATGCAAGGCTTTTACAATATTCACAAATCAATATGTGTGGTAGAGCACATACACAACATGGGAAAAAATGCCATGATCATATCAATAGAGATAGAAAAAACATTTGACAAAATTCAGTACCCATTCATGATAAAAACTCTCAGCAAAGTGGGAATAGAGGGAACATATCTCAATAAAATAAAGGCCATATAAGACAATCCAACAGCTAACATACTCAATGGGTGAAAACTAAAAACAAAACAAAAAACCCTTCCTTTAAATTAGGAACAAGATAGGAATGTCCACTTTCACCACTCTTATTCAACACAGTAATGGAAGTCCTAGCCACAGTGGTAAAACAAGAAGAATAAATAAAAGGCATCAAAATTGGAAAGGAGGAAGTAACGCTGTCATTATTCACAGATGACATGATATTGTACAAAGAAAACCCTAAAGCAGCCGTGGGCAAACTACGGCCCTCGGGCCGGATCCGGCCCATTTGAAATGAATAAAACTAAAAAAAAAAAAAAGACCGTACCCTTTTATGTAATGATGTTTACTTTGAATTTATATTAGTTCACACAAACACTCCATCCATGCTTTTGTTCCGGCCCTCCGGTCCAGTTTAAGAACCCACTGTGGCCCTCGAGTCAAAAAGTTTGCCCACCCCTGCCCTAAAGACTCCATCAAAAATGTACCAGACTTAATAAATGAATTTGGCAAAGTAGCAGGATTCAAAATGAACATCCAGAAATTGATGGCATTTTTATACACCAATAGTGAACTCTTACAAAAACTAAAAAAAAAAAAAATGCCATGAACCACTGCAATAACAAAACAAAAAATAAGATACCTAGGATAAACAGGTACATGTAAAAAAATGAAACTAGACCACCAACTTACACCACACATAAGATTAAGCTAAAAATGGATAAAAGACTTAAATGTAAATTGCAAAACCAAAAATATCCTAGACCTAGAAGAAAACGTAAGCACTAAAATTTCAGATGTCACGTAGCAGTATTTCCAAAAATACACCCCTTAGGGCAAGAGAAACTAAATAAAAAATAAACAAATGGGACTACATCAAACTAAAAAGCTCCTGCACAGCAAAATAAACCATCAATAACATGAAAAAGGACTCCATTGTATGGGAGGACATATTAACCGATGATACATCTGATGAGGGGTTAATTTCCAAAATATATAAACAAGTCATAAAACTGAACACCAGGAAGACAAACAATACAACTTAAAAAAAATGGGCAAAGACCTGAATGGACACTTCTTCAAATAGTACGTACAGATGGCCAATAGAAATAAGAAAAAATGCTCGACATCACTGATTATTAAAGAAATAGAATTAAACTACAATGAGGTATCACCTCACACCTGACAGAATGGCATAAATAAATCAACAAATGACAAATGCTGTCAAGGATATGGAGAAAAAAGCAACCTGGTGGTGGTGGAGCCACTGTGGAAAACAGTATGGAGTTTCCTCAAAGTATAAAAAATGGAACTGCCATTTGACCCAGTAATCCCACTTCTAGGAATATATCCTAAGAATCCCGAAATACCAATCAGAAAGAATATATGCACCCCTATGTTCATGGTAGCATTATTTCCAATAGCTAAGATCTTGAAACAGCTGAAGTGCCCATCAATAGATAAGGGGATAAAAAAACTGGTACATTTACACAATGGAATACTATGCAGCTGTAAAAGAGGATACCTTACTTTTTTGCGAAAGCACAAATGGACCTAGAGATTATTATGCAAGCAAAATAAGCCTGTCAGAGAAAGACAAATATAACATGATCTCACTTATTTATGGAATATAATGAACAAAATAAACTTACAAAAAGGTCCAGAGGCATGGATTCATGGAATAGACTGGCAGATCTCAAGGGGAGGGATGTAGGGGGATGGCAAGAGATTAAGCAAAGATCATATATGCATATATGCAGATCCCATTGCAGACAGTAATGTGGTGAAGACCTGGGATAGGGCAAGGGCTGGTTGGAGGGGTTCAAAGAGTATGGGAGGATGGGGGACATGCATAATAAGTTAACAGAAAAATTCCTGCCAAAAAATAGAGAAAAAGAAGGCAACAACAAGTGCTGGTGAAAATGTGAAGAAAGGGAAAACATTGTGAACTGTTAGTGAGGATGAAGACTGGGGTAGCCACAGTGGAAAATAGTATAGTGTTTTCTCACAAAATAAAAAAAAAATGGAACTGAATTTTGTCTCTGTATCCTACTTCTGGAAACATATCCTAAAAACTCCAAAACACTAATGTGAAAGAATATATGCACCCATCTGTTCATTACAGCATTATTTACAATAGCCAAGATTTGGATATAGCCTCAACCATCCTATATAATAAAAGGCAAATATGCAAATTGTCCCCTCAACCAGGAGTTTGACCGGGAGTTCAACCAGGGGTGGGGCTGGCCGGCCACCCACCCATGGCCCCTCCCGTGCCATGCATGAATTCATGTACCGGGCCTCTAGTCATAAATAAGGGGATAAAAAAGTATTGGTTCATTTACACAGTGAAATATTAGTAGTTTTAAAAAAGGAAATCTTACCTTTTGTGACAGCATGCATAGAATTGGAGATTATTATGGTAACTAAAATAAGCTAGACAGAGAAAAATACCATATGATATCATTTTTAGGTGAAATACAATGGAAAAAAAAAAAAAAACCTAACAAAATAGAACCAGAGGCATGGATACATGGAACAGACTAACAGCTGTCAGACGGGAGGGGGAAATAGAGACTGGATGAAAGATGGTGAAGGAAATAGCATGTATGTATATACATATATAACACATAGACACAGGCAACAGTGTGATGATAGCCAGAAGGAAATGGGGGTAGGGCCTAAGTGGAGGTGGATAATCAAGGGGAAAATGGGGCTGGAAGAGACTTTGCTTTGGGTAGTGGGTGTACAACGCAGAGTGCAGATGATGCTTTGTTGAGCTGTATACTTGAAATTTGTATGGTTTTGCAAACCAATGTCACCACAATAAATTAAATTAAATTAAATTAAATTAAATTAAATTAAATTAAAAAGAAAAAACTTTTCTAAAATTTAAAAATTTGGTGCAAAATATTTGGGTTGAAGTTTAAGAAGAAAATTGCTGTCTCACACAGATATTTGGACACAGGTGAAATATTTAATATCCTTTTTACATTGGATTTATTTCATACTATATCAAAACTCAAGAAATGATAGCTTCTTTTGTTAATGAGAGTATATGGAGAGATTATATAAGCGTTAGGAGTTACCTTTATGTTTTTAATTTATTTATTTACTAGAGGCTCGGTCCCTGAGCCTGTCCTGTGCCCTCTCCCAATCCGGGATCCCTCAGGGGATGTCAGAATGCCAATTTTGGCCTGATCCCCAAGGGATGTAGTAGTGTGTGAAGTGGCAGGTGGCCCAGGGGTGCTGTGCTGCTCCCGCTCATCCGGGCCCCACTGCACCTGCAGCTGCCACCGCTGGGTAAGCTCACTGAGCACACTGACCACCAGGGGGCAGCTCCTGCATTAAGCGTCTGCCCCCTGGTGGTCAGTGCATGTCATAGTGACCAGACAAATGGTTGACCAGTCGAACGGTTGACCTGTCGCTTAGGGTTATATATATATATATATATAGATTTTTTTAAAAATATTTTTATTGATTTCAGAGAGGAAGAGGGAGGGAGAGAGAGATAGAAACATCTATGATGAGAATCATGGATCAGCTGCCTCCTCCATGCCCCCTACTGGGGATCAAAGCTGCAACCCGGGCATGTGCCCTTGACTGGAATCAAACCCAGGGTCCTTCAGTCTACAGGCCGATGCTCTATCCACTTAGCCAAACTGGCTAGGGTTATGTTTTTAGTTTTGTTTTTTTTTTAAGTATAGTTGGTATACAGTCTTACCATGACTGTCTTAGTTTCAGGTGTACAATATAGTGATTTGACATTTTTATACCTTACAATGTGATCACCTCACTAATTCTAGTAATCATCTATCACCTTGTAAATTTATCACAATATGATTGACTAAATGCCCCTTCCCCTTTCACCCATCTCCCTACACTCTTCTTTCTGGCAACCATACCTTTGTTTCTGTTTCTATTAGTCTGTTTTTGTTTTGTTTGTGTGTGCTTTTTTTTTTTTCTTTTCAAGATTCCACATATAAGTGAAACCATGTATTTGTCTTTATCAGCCTGACTTGTTTCACTTAGCATAAGACCCTTTAGATACACCCATGTTGTCCACAAATGGCAATATTTCATTACTTTTTATTGTTGTGTAAAATGCCATTGTGTAAACATGCCACATCTTCTTTATCCATTCACCTATCAATGGACCTCTAGGTTGTTTCCACATCTTGGTTATCATAAATAATGCTGCAATAAACATAGAGGTGCATATATCTTTTCAAATTAGTGTTCTCATTTTCTTTGGAGAAGTACCCAGAAGTACAATTGCTGTATCATATGGTATATCTATTTTTGGTGGGTTGTTTTTTTTTTTGAGAAATCTCCATACTGTTTTCCATAGGGGCAGCACCAGTTTGTAGTCCTACTAACAGAGCACAAGGACTCCATTTTCCCGTCATCCTCATAAACACATGTTATCTATATATATAAAAGCCTAAGAGACCAAACAACTGAACAACCGAACGACTGGTCGACCAGTTGCTATGATGTGCACTGACTACCAGGGGGCAGATGCTCAATGCAGGAGCTGTCCCTTGGTGGTCAGTGCGCTCCCACAGCCAACCTCCCGCGGCCAGCCAACCTCCCGTGGTCCTTCCCCCCTGCTGGCCAACCTCCTGTGGCACCTCCCCGCAGCCAGCTGGTCCCAATGGCCCCATCAGAACCTCCCGTGGCCCCTCCCCCCCTGCCGGCTTATTTCACTTAGCATAATACTCTCTAGGTCCCTCCATGGTGTCTCAAATGGTAAGATATAATTCTTTTATACAGCTGCATAGTATTCCATGGAATAAATGTACTATCATGTTATCTGTAAATAATGAGTTTTACTCGGTTCTGATTTTGATGCATTTATGTTTTCTTCTTTTCTGATCGCCGTGGCTAGGAATTCCAATACTATGTTGAATAAAAGTAGTGAAAGAAGACCTACCTGTCTTTTTCCTGTTGTTAGGGTAAATGGTTTTAATTTTTTCCCACTGAGTACACTGTTGGCTGTAGGTTTATCATATATGGACTTTATTATGTTCACATATGATCCCTCTATTTCCCACTTTGCAGAGAGTTTTTATAAAAAAGGGGAGTTGGGCCAAACCAGCTTGGCTCAGTGGATAGTGTTGGCCTGTGGACTGAGGGGTCCCAGGTTCGATTCTGTTCAAGGGCATGTACCTTGGTTGTGGGCACATCCCCAGTGGGGGGCATGCAGGAGGCAGCTGATCAATTGTTCTCTCTCATGGATGTTTCTAACTCTCTATCCCTCTCCCTCTCTGTAAAAAATCAATAAAATATATTTTTAAAAAATGGGGGGTGGATTTTGTCAAATGCTTTTTCTGCATCATATTGATATGATCATGTGATTTTTGTCTTTCAATTTGCTTACATTGTATATCATGTTAATTGATTTTCAAATATTGTACCAGCCTTGCATCCCTGGAATAAATCCCACTTGATCATGTTGTATGATCTTTTTAACATATTGCTGTTCCATCCTCTTGGATGTTTTTTAAATAGTTTGAGGATAGGTGTTAGGTCTTTAAATGTTTGGTAAAACTCCCCCGTGAGCCACTGAGATGAAGGCTTTTGCTTGAGAGTAGTTTTTGTTTATTTATTTGTTTGTTTAAATTACTGTTTCAATTTCATCTGTTATTATTGGCCTTTTCAGGCTTTTTGGTTCTTCTTGATTCAATTTTTGAATGCTGTATTTTTCTAAGAATTTGTTTATTTCATCCAAATTGTTCATCTTGTTGACACAGATTTGTTCATAGTATTTTCTTTTTTAATATAAATCTTTATTGTTGAAAGTATTACATATGTCACCTTTTTTGCCCCATCTCCATCTCCTACCACCTCCCCTCCACCAAGCCTTCACAACCGTACTGTCTGTGTCTATAGTTATGCATATATGCATATGAGTTCATTGGTTGATCTCCCCCCCCCTCCACTCTCCTGTGCCTTCCCCCCGAGGCTTGACAGTCTGTTCATTTTCTAAAATTTCTCAAACAAGCTGCAGTTGGCATCAGCATTCCCATACCCTATCAATAAGGGGCCCAAGATCTGGCACTAGCACCAGCTGCCTGACTTCACAGCTTGGCCTCAACTGGGCACTTCCAAGCCTCATAAGTAGCAGCCAACTACAGATTTCTCTATAGCTACTGCTGGATGGCCCCAGGCAGTGGCTGACTTTGCACCTTCTAGGAGGCCCGAGAGCCAGTTGTATACCCAGGGTACAGCTTCAGACCATACCAGATTACAACTCTATATATCCACAAGCAACACACTCGAGGTGCAGGCTCAGTGAGCACCAACACCCCATTGAAGCAAGTCCTGCTCCACAGGGGTGTTTCCTAAACAGCAGCTCTTCCACTGTATTCACAGCTGGTCCTCACAGCCAATTGGCCTGAAGGTCAACTCCTCACAGTGACACCAACAGAAATCAAGCCTCAACTACAACAAGACTGGCACACAACTCACACAGGGGCACACCTAGAGTTCCCAGCTCAGGTGAATGGGGAGGCTGAACAATTGGGCCCTAAGGACATCTACTACACAAGCCCACTCTACCATTTCCAGGAAACATAGAAGCTCTACATAACACATAGAAACAAACACAGGGAAGCAGCCAAAATGTGCCAGAAACAAAGAAATATGTCACAAATGAAAGAACAGAAGAAATATCAAGAAAAAGAATTAAACGAAATGGAAGCAAACAAACTACTAGATACAGAGTTCAAAACAATGCTTAAAAAGTTGCTCAAGGATGTGAATGAGAGCTTCAAGGGACTCAATTAGACCTTCAAGGGACTTAATGAGACTTTAAAGGATCTTAGTGAGAATTTCAAAGACACGAAAAAGGACTAAGCATACACTAACTGAAATAAAGAATAATTTACAGGGATTAAACATTAGAGTATAGGATTTTGAGAATCAAATCAACAATTTGGAATAAATACCCAACCAGAAAAGCAAAAGGAAAAAAAGAATTAAAAAATATGAAGATAGTGTAAGGAACCTCTGGGACAACTTCAAGCGTACCAATAGTCACATCATGGGAGTGCCAGAAGAAGAGAAAGAGAGCAAGATATTGAAAACCTATTTGAAGAAATAATGACAGAACAATTCCCCTACCTGGTGAAAGAACTAGACTTACAAGTCTGGGAAGCACAGAGCATCCCAAAAAAGAGGAACCCAAAGAGACCCATACCAAGACACATCATAATTAAAATGTCAAGGTTAAAGACAAAGAGGAAATCTTAAAAAGAGAAAAACAGTTAGCTAACTACAAAGGAGCACCCATACGACTGTAAGCTGATTTCTCAACAGAAACTTTGCAGGCCAGAAGGGAGTGGCAAGAAATATCAAAAGTGATGAAAAGCAAGGACCTACAACCAAGATTACTCTACCTAGCAAAGTTATCATTTAGAATTGAAGGACAGATAAACAGCTTCAGAGATAAGAAAAAGCTAAATTAGTTCATCACCATCAAACTAGTATTACATGAAATGTTGAAGGGTATTCTTTAAGAAGAGGAAGAGGAAGAAGAAGGAGGAAGAGGAGAAGAAATGAATAAAATGCCAATAAATACATATCCATCAATTGTGGGAAGCCACCCATTGTCTTCACTAGCAGAAAAGTGCAAAAAGGATCGTGGAACACTGGTGAACCTTGAACTCATGGCAAGGGCCAGAGTTATGCACCGATTGTCTAGTTCTGACAATGGGGGCTCAAGCTAATTTCCTGACCAAATAGTCTCAGAGTAGATCCTTCTAATATTTACTGACATTTAAGATAGTCTGTCTGTTATCGCAATTACCTGCCTGACTAAGAGCTAGATGTGTATCCAAAGTTGAATAAAAGGCTGGTGAGGCCTGGGCACCAGTGGAAGTCCTTCCCCTTGAGTTGGGCTTGCCCACCTGGCCCCCTAATATTTCCAAATTATTTGTCTTGTCTCTTTCATTGGTGTGCAGCCCCTCCTCCAGATCCTGAACCCTGACCACGAGGGACATGGGGGAACATACACATTAGACAATCAACAATTAAATCTAAAAATCAAAATAAATAAGTAATCTAATGAACAAAACAAACTAATGATTAAAATAGAACCAGAGGCATGGAAACATGGAACAGAATGACAAATCTCAGAGGGAAGGGGGGGGGGGGCAGAAAGAGATTAACCAAAGATCTATTATACATATATGCATTACCTATAGACACAAACAATAGGGTGGTGAATTTCTGGGGCAAGGAGGGAACCAGGTGTAGGACGGTAATGGAGGGGGAAAGCGGGATATCTATAATACTCTCAACAAGAAAGATTTTTAAGATAAAATAAAATTAAAAAGAGACAATGAAATATCCTTTCTAATAAAAGAGAAACATGGTAATTAGCATAGGAACACTACCCTTCCCATTGGCTAATCAGGGCGATATGCAAATTAACTGCCAGCCAAGATGGCGGCCGGCAGCCAGGCAGCTGGAAGCGAACATGAGGCTTGCTTGCTTCAGTGATGGAGGACTCTAACGTTCCCCGCCTGCCACTGCCGGCCTCTGAGCTGCAACTCTAAGCAACTATGTTACAAATATAGAAGCTAAACAAAACCCCAGAAACCTGCTTTAGTCGCCGGGCTTCAGCCAGCAGGATCGCAACATTATTTCAAATACAGACGGTAAACAAAGGCCAGAAACCTGCTTTCAGCAGCGGAGGCCTAAGAGCTGAAGCCTCAGAGCTAAAGCTGGCCCAGAGTAAAAAAAGAAAAGAAAAAAAAAGAGCGGTTGGGAGCTTCAGTCACCTGCCAGCCTGAAAACAGCCCTCAGCCACTCACCCAGACTGGCCAGGCACCCCAGTGGGGACCCCCACCCTGAAGGGTGTGTGACCAGCTGCAAACAGTAATCATCCCCTCATCGAGGCTGGCCAGGCACCCCAGTGGGGACCCCCACCCTGATCCAGGACACCCTTCAGGGCAAACCAGCCAGCCCCACCCATGCACCAGGCTTCTATTCTATATAGTAAAAGGGTAATATGCCTCCCAGCACCGGGATCAGAGGAGCCGCGAGGCCTCCCGGCACCAGGATCAGCGTGACAGAGGGCAGCGCCCAAACCCCCTGATCACCCTGCGGCTCTGTGTGTGACAGGGGGTGGGGTCACAACCTCCCTATCCGCCCTGCTCTGTTCGTGACAGGGGAAGGCGCCCCAACCCCCTGATCAGCCCTGCTCTGTGCCTGATAGGGGGGAGCTCCCCAAACCCCTGATCGCCCTGTGGCTCTGTGTGTGACAGGCTGCGGTGCCCCAACCCCCTGATCGGCCCTGCTCTGTGTGTGACAGGGTGTGGGGCACCAACCCGCCCCCAGGGGCCCTGCTCTGTGTGTGACGGGGTAGAGCCATAACCTCCCCATCGGCCCTGCCCTGAGAGTGAGAGGGGCGGTGCCCCACCCCCTGATCGGCCCTGCTCTGTGGGTGATAGAGGGCGGTGCCACAACCCCCTCCCCATGGGCCCTGCTCTGTGTGTGATGGGGTAGAGCCATAACCTCCCCATTCGCCCTGCCCTGAGTGTGAGAGTGACGGTGCCCCAACCCCCCGATTGGCCCTGCTCTGTGGATGATAGAGGGCGGCTCCCCAACCCCCTGATCCGCCCTGCTCTGTGTGTGACAGGGTGCAGTGCCCCAACTCCCCTATCTGCCCTACTCTGTGAGTGACAGGGGGGAGCTCCCCTACCCCCCGATTGACCCTGCTCTGTGCATGACAGGGTACGGAGCCCCAACCCCCCTGATTGGCCCTGCTCTGTGCGTGACAGGGGGTGGCGCCGCAACCTCCCCATCGACCCTGCCTTGAGTGTGACAGGGGGTTGTGCCCCAACCCCCCAATCGGCCCTACCCTGAGCGTGACTGTGGGTGGCATCACAACCTCCCAATCCGCCCTGCTCTGTGCATGACAGGGGGTGGCACTCCAACTCCCCAATCGGCCCTGCTCTGAGCCCAACCAGGGGCTGCACCTAGGGATTGGGCCTGCCCTCTGCCACCCGGGAGCAGGCCTAAGCCAGCAGGTCATTATCTCCCGAGGGGTCCCAGACTGCGAGAGGGCACAGTCCGGGTGGAGGAACCCCTGCCTCTCCCCCCGAATGCACAAATTTTTGTGCACCGGGCCTCATATATATATATATATATATATAGATATAGATAGATATAGATATAGATATAGATATAGATATAGATATAGATATAGATATAGATATAGATATAGATATAGATATAGATATAGATATAGATATAGATATAGATAGATATATTTATATATATATATATATATATATATATATATATATATATATATATATATATATAACTGGGATGCTGAAAGTAAAAAATCTGTTTCATAATAAATAGCTAATACCAAGAAAGGACAAAATGGAGGCGGAATAGATGGACATGTCCCGAGCCTTGTCCTAGAGCAGATAGAATGAGCAGCTGAAATGAATAATATCCACTCCGAATTGGCAAAGGAGACTCAGCTGGTGAGAAAATTTGCAGCCAGGAAGGCCAGAGGACCCCTGGAGAAAGGTAAAATCAAGGATCTGGGCAGGAGAGATCTGCAAGAACTCTGAGGCCAGAGGGTCAGAGAGAAACTGCATGGAACCGAGCTGCATCCTTTGGGACAGGCACAGCATGTGACTGTGGGAAGGAGGTCTGCAGGACTCCTGGTGGCAGGGGATTCTAGATCTGGGTCCACAGTTGTGAAAGACTGAGCCCAGAGGAAGCAGCCTGAAGGACTGACCAGACCGCGCAGTGCTGGCAGGAGAGGAGCTCACAGAGGTGCAGTCTTTTCCCTCTCTGTGGCCTGTGCTTTTCTTCACTGAACTTAGTTCATAGGACCTTTTCAATATAGACACTCACCTGTGGCTAAGGATCAGGAGAAAGTGTGGACTTGTGGAGTCTGGGGAGAACAGAAGGTCCAGGAGAGGTGGCAGCAGGTTTGGTGCTGAGTCATACCTGTGTCCTGGAACTGGGCAGCCATTTTCTCCTGAAGATATAGCCACTCCCTCCAGTCTTCAGGCAACCAATACAGCCACACCCAGAATACACCCTGAATGGTACAAAGGATTAAAAAAAATCTGAATAGTCCTTGAGAGTACACAGGGACTGGCCTAAAGAGAGGCCTTTAGTCCCAGCAACAGGAAAATGAGAAACCACAGACAATACAGAAGACTGGGATCTTAAGCCAGCCAAAGGAATGACAATTCACTTTTTCATTTTTATTTTATTTTATTATTATTTTGTTATCTCTTTTTTCTTCTTTTTTCTTTATTTTCCGTTTTTTGTTTGTTTCTTTATTTTCTATTTCTTTTCACATTATTTTTCCATCATTTTATTTTATTTGCTATTTTTTATTATTTATACCATTTTTAAATCAATTTTCTTGTAAATTTATTATTATTATTATTTTCTTCTTGTTCTCTTTCTTCTTATCCACTCATTTCCTTTCTACTTCCTCTGTACTGAAATGAGGTCCTTCCCGTATTCATCCAATTCTTAACCTTATTATCTGAATATAAGCTCAGCCTCTACAGATTCTGCCACCACCCTCTTTGCTGGGTGTTTGGTGTTTGCATTGTTTTGGTTTATCTGTTTGTTCTGTGGTATTTTCTCCATATATATATTTTTTCCTCCTTTTTCTTCCTTTTACTTTTCTCTCATATGTTCTTTTCTCTCTTCAATATCATTTGTGCTCTCTTTTCTCTCCCCCTAATTCTCTTTTCTCAGATGGTCACTTATATTGGGGTTACTGGTGTCGTGAGTACATTCGTGTTTTGTTCCTTTTGTGGTGCATCTTGTTGAGGTGAATTTTATCCTTTCCAGTGAATGTGCTACAGAGCAAGCCACATAAACAGACACCTGGAGAGGAAACTCCATCCATGAATGGGTCAATAACACCCCAGACCCAACCACAGAGGCAGGAAGAAGGCAGCAGTGAGGGAGAGAGCGTGAGTGAGTGAGGAAGCAAAAGAGTGTTTCGTCATGTGGGGTATGGGTGTGTGTGAGTGAGGCACAGTTAGATCCAGCAGGACCGTCAGGGGCAGGCTAATCAGGCTCGCCTAACTAGGCAGCCTCTACTACCATTGCAAACAGTACCGGGAGGCTGGCTCTTCCTCAGAGGCATTGCCTTTTTGAAGCAGAGAGCTGCTGTAACTGAGAGCCCAGCCTCACCTCCACCCATGGTGCCCTCAGGTAACTCCTAGGACTCTACAGCCACCCCTGCCAGGGACCTGTTACTTCAGCTGCAGTCCCAAAGTCACCGAGTCCACAGCCACCCCAGGTGAATGCTCCTGTGAGTTCCGAAGCATGCTCCCCTCTGACTGGCCCAATGCTTTACCCAGGGCACTGTGTCTGCACAAGCAGCAGACATGTGAGCAGCCTGCTCCTGTCTAAGGAGCAGTAGCCAAGAGAGCAGCCTGCCCCAGGCTGAAGAGCAGGAGCCTCACATGGCCTGCCCCTGTCCAAGGAGCAGCAGTTGGGTGAGTGGCCTGCTCCCATGTCCGAGGAGCAGCAACCACACAAGAAGCCTGCCCCCATCTGCGGAGCAGCAGCCGCATGAGCAGCTCGCCCATGACTCCGAAGTGGCAGCCCTGTGTAGCCCGCCATCATCCGAGGAGCAGCAGCTGCACGCAGCCTGCACCCTGCACCCATCTGAGGAGCAGCAGCTGTGCAAGCAACCTGCCCCCGTCCAAGTGGAAGCAGCCATATGAACAGCCTGCCCCCATCTGAGGAGCAGCAGTTGTGTGAGCAGCACGCCCCTGTCCGAGGAGCAGCAGCTCTGTGAGCGGCCAGCCCTCCTTCGAGGAGCAGCAGCTGCCTGAGGAGCCAGCCCAGATCCAAGGAGCAACAGCCACAAAAGCAGACTGCCCACGTCTGAGGAGCAGCAGCCATGCGAGCAGCCTGCCCCCATCCAAGGATCAACAGCCACACCCATCCCGCCCCCATCCAAGAAGCAGAAACCTCATGACCAGCCCACCCCCATCCGAGGAGCAGCAGCTGTGCAAGCAGCCTCCACCCACCAGCCAGAGGAGCCAACGCTGCTGCGAATAACACTGACCAGAGGAGCCGCTGGCAACTGAGGAGCAGTCACTTCCGTGACTATCCAAGGAGCAACCAAAGCCTGAGGATCCATTGCCACCCAAGGAGCAGCCCCTGCATGACTCAACATCTAGATCCATCAGTGAGATTAAAAATGGCTAGACAAAGAAACACCCAAAGGAGAGTAAAGGAGGAATCACCAGAAAAGCAGCTAAGTGAAACAGAGGCATGCAGTACTTCAAAAAAGAATTCAGACTAAGGGTCATACAGTTCATAAACCAGATGGATGAAAACAGCAACAACTTATGTAAGAATCAAATGAAGAGTGATATAACTGCAATAAAAAAAACACCACAGAAAGTTTCAACAGTAGACTAGGAGAAGCAAAGGACTGAATTAGCAAATTAGAAGACAGGGAAGCAAAATACACCAACACTGAACTACAATTGGAGCAAAAAATTAAAAGACAGAAGAAGAGCCTAAAGGAGCTTTGGAACAACATGAAATGAAGCAACATATGAATAATACGGGTGCCAGAACAACAGGAAGAGGAACAAGAGTTAGAAAACGTATTTGAAGAAATAATGTAAGAAAACTTCCCTGATGTGGGGAAGAAAAAAGTCACACAAGCACAGAGAGTCCCAAACAAGATGAACCTGAAAAAACCCACACCAAGACATATCATAATTACAATGGCAAATGTTCAGGACAGAGAGAGAATCTTAAAGGCTGCAAGAGAGTGACAAGAAAGTTACATACAAGGGATCTCCCATTAGAACATGAAATGATTTCTCAACAGAAACACATCAGGTCAGAAAAGAATGGAAGGAAATTTACAAAGTGATGTAAAGCAAGGGACTCAATCTAAGAATACTCTATCCAGCAAGGCTATCATTCAAATTTGAAGGGGAAATAAGGAGCTTCACAGAAAAAAAAAAAAAAAGGCTAAGGGAGTTTATCACTACCAAGCCAACAATACAAGAAATGCTAAAGGGACTGGTGTAAAAAGAAGAAATACAAAAGGAAGAAGGAACACAGGCACAAAAAATAAAAATGGCTACAAACGAGTACCTATCAATGATAACTTTAACCCTTTTTGGTCCAACATCGAGGCTGACTCAACAGACCAGGTGCTAGGAGCAGGTCCAACATTGAGGCTGAGGTCGACACCGCAAACCGGTTCAACATTCAATCCCATCAATTAATTTGGACTAGACTGTTTGAATTCCAAAAATAAAATTGGACTGCAAAGGGTTAAAACAAAATGGACTAAATGCTCCAATAAAAAGTAATTGAGTGTCTGAATGGATAAAAAAACAAAACAAAACAAAAAAACCAAAATAAAACAAACAAAAAAACGTGACCCATATATATGCTGTCTACAAGAGACCCACCTCATAACAAGGGACTCACACGGACTGAAAGTGTAGGGATGGAAAAATATCTTTCAGGCAAATGGAAATGAAAAAAAAAAAAAGCTGGGGTAGCAATACTTATATCTGACAAAATAGAACTCAAAGTGAAGGTTATAACAATAGATAAGGAAGGCCACTTCATAATAATAAAGGGATCGATACAACAAGAGGATATAACCCTGATAAACATATATGCAGCCAATGCAGGAGCACCCAAATACATTAAAAAAAAAAAAACTCCTGGATGATATCAGGGAGAGAAACACAACAATACAATCATAGTAGGGGACTTTAATACACCACTAACATCACTGCATAAATCCTCTAGACAAAAAATCAGCAAAGAAACAGCAATCCTAAATGACTCACTAGATCAGATGGACTTAATTGACATCTTCAGAACATTTCACCCCAAAGCCACAGAATATACATTCTTCTCAAGTGCACATGGAACATTTTCAAAAATAGACCACATATTGGGTCACAAGCAAAGTCTCCCCAAACTCAAGGAGATTGAAATCATATCAAGCATATTCACAGACCACAATGGCATAATATTAGAAATATCTAATCTAATAAAAGAGAAACATGGTAATTGGCGTACGACCGCTACCCTTCCCATTGGCTAATCAGGGAGATATGCAAATTAACTGTCAGCCAAGATGGCGGCCGGCAGCCAGGCAGCTTGAAACTAACATGAGGCTTGCTTGCTTCAGTGACGGAGGAAACCAACGTTCCCCGCCTGCCTTGCAGGCCTCTGAGCCTGCAGTTTGAAACATTTTAACAAATATAGAAGCTAAAAAAAAAAAACCCAGAAACCAGCTTTCAGCGAGCTGGGATCTCAGAGCTGGAGTCAGAGCTGGAGTTATACATTGTTTCTATTACCTACTTTCAGCAGCAGAGGCCTAAGAGCTGGAGCCTCAGAGCTAAGCTGGCCCAGAATTAAAAAAAAGAAAAAGAAAAAAAGGAGTGGTTGGGAGCTTCTGTCACCCGCCAGCCTGAAAACACCCCTAAGGCCCTCACACAGACTGGCCAGGCACCCCAGTGGGGACCCCCACCCTGAAGGGTGTGTGACCAGCTGCAAACAGCCCTCAGCCCCTCACCCTGGCTGGCCAGGCACCCCAGTGGGGACCCAAACCCTGAAGGGTGTGTGAGAAGCTGCAAACAGCCATAATCCCCTCACCCAGGCTGGCCAAGCACCCCAGTGGGGACCCCCACCCTGAAGGGTGTGTGACCAGCTGCAAACAGCCATCATCCCCTCACCCAGGGTGGCCAGGCACCCCAGTGGGGACCCCCACCCTGATCCAGGACATCCTTCAGGGCAAACCAGCCAGCCCCAAACCAGCCAGCACCAGGCCTCTATCCTATATAGTAAAAGGGTAGTATGCCTCTCAGCACCGGGATCAGTGGAGCCGAGAGGCCTCCCGGCACCAGGATCAGCATGACAGGGTGCAGCGCCCAAACCCCCTGATCGCCCTGCAGCTCTGTGTGTGACAGGGGGCGGGGCCACAACCTCCCTATCTGCCCTGCTCTGTTCTGACAGGGGAAGGCGCCCCAACCTCCTGATCAGCCCTGCTCTGTGCCTGATACGGGGGAGCTCCCCAACCTCTGATTGCCCTGTAGCTCTGTGTGTGACAGGGTGTGGCAACCCAACCCCGCCACCCCCCCCACGGGCCCTGCTCTGTGTGTGATGGGGTAGAGCCATAACCTCCCCATCGGCCCTGCCCTGAGTGTGAGAGTGGTGGCATCCCAACCCCCTGATCAGCCCTGCTCTGTGGGTGATAGAGGGCGGCGCCACAACCCCCTGATCCGCACTACACAGTGTGTGACAGGGGGCAGTGCCCCAACTCCCCTATAGGCCCTACTCTGTGAGTGACAGGGGGGAGCTCCTCAACCCCCTGATGGGCCTGCTCTGTGGGTGACAGGGGGCAGCACCCCAACCCCCGGATTGGCCCTGCTCTGTGCGTGACAGGGGTGGCGCCGCAACCTCCCCATTGACCCTGCCTTGAGTGTGACAGGGGGTTGTGCCCCAACCCCCCAATCGGCCCTAACCTGAGCGTGACTGGGGGTGGCATCGCAAGCTCCCGATCCGCCCTGCTCTGTGCATGACAGGGGGCGGTGCCCCAACTCCCCAATCGGCCCTGCTCTGAGCCCGACCAGGGGCTGCACCTAGGGATTGGGCCTGCCCTCTGCCACCCGGGAGCAGGCCTAAGCCAGCAGGTCATTATCTCCCGAGGGGTCCCAGACTGCGAGAGGGCACAGTCCGGGCTGAGGGACTCCCCCCTTCTCCCCCGAGTGCACAAATTTTTGTGCACCGGGCCTCTAGTACTATAATAAACACAATCCAAAAAATTCAAACACTTGGGGGCTAAATAGCATGCTATTAAACAATGATTGGGTTACCAAAGAGATCAAAGAAGAAATTAAAAGCACCCTGGAAACAAATGACAATAAAAACACAACAATCCAAAATCTATGGGACACAATGAAAGCAGTCCAGAGAGAGCAGTTTATAGCTCTATACGACTACCTCAAAAAAACAAGAAAAATGACAGTAAATCATCTAACTCTACAACTTAAAGAATTAGAAAGAGAGCAACAAGAAAAGCCCAGAGTGAGCAGAAGGAAGGAGATAATAAAGATCAGAGCAGAAATAAATGACATAGAGACAAAAAAAATACAAAAGATCAATAAAACCAAGAACTGATTCTTTGAAAGACTAAACAAGATTGATGAACCTCTATCCAGGCTCACCAAGAAGCAAAGAGAGAGGACCCAAATAAACAAAATCAGAAATGAAAGAGGCAAAATAACAACAGACCAAACAGAAATACAAATGATTGTTAAAAAATACGATGAACAACACTATTCCAACAAACTAGACAACATGGAGGAAATGGACATATTCCTAGAAAAATATAACTTTCCAAAACTCAATCAGGAAGAATAAAAAAATCTCAATAGGTCAATAATTATGGAAGAAATTGAAGCAGTAATCAATAAGCTTCCAGCAAACAAAATCCTGGGGCCAGATGGCTTCACAGGGGAGTTTTACTAAGCAGTCAAGGAAGAACTAAAACCTGTCCTCTTCAGACTACTCCAAAGAATTCAAGAGGAAGGAACACTTCCAAGCTCATTCTATGAAGTCAGCATCACACTAATACCAAAACCACATAAAGACAACACAATGAAAGAGAATTATAGGCTAATATCCCTGATGAACATAGATGCCAAAATCCTCAACAAAATTCTAGCAAATTAGATCCAGCAATACATCAGAAAGATCATACACCAGGACCAAGTAGGATTTATCCCAGGGATGCAAGGATGGTATAATATCTGCAAATCAATAAACGTGATATATCACATAAACAAATTGAGAGAAAAAAAACCCACATAGTCATATCAATTGATGTAGAAAAACCATTTGACAAAATCCAACACCCATTTTTGATAAAAGCTCTCAGCAAGGTGGGAATAGAAGGATCATACCTCAACATAATAAAAGCCATATTTGACAAACCCACAGCCAACATCATATTCAATGGGCAAAAACTAAAACCATTTCCCTTAAGAACAGGGACAAGACAGGGATGCCCATTCTCACCACTCCTGTTTGACATAGTACTGGAAATATTAGCCATTGCGATTAGACAAGAAGAAATAAAAGGCATCCAAATTGGAAAAGAAGAAGGAAAACTGTCCTTATTCACAGATAACATGATACTGTACATAAAAAACCCTACAGACTCCATCAAAAAAATTATTGGACTTAATAAATGAATTTGGCAATGTAGCAGGATACAAAATTAACACTAAGAAATCTAGGGCATTTTTATATACCTATAGTGAAGTTACAGAAAGAGAGACTAAAAAAGCAATCCAATTTATCATCATACGAAAAAAAATTACTTCCTAGGAATAAAGTTAACTAAGGAGGTAAAGGCCTATATGCGGGAAACTACAGGACACTGAAAAAATAGATAGAGGAAGACATAAACAAATGGAAGAAAATACCGTGTTCATGGGTTGGTAGAATAAACATCATTAAAATGTCCACACTGCCCAAAGAAATCTATAGATTCAATGCACTCCCCATTAAAATAACAACGGCAGGGGAAGGTCAAGGGGAGAAAAAAAAAAGGAAAATAAAAAAGGAGACATATGTAATACTCTTTGTAATACATTAAGCAATAAAAATAACTAAAATAAAATACCAATGGTATATTTCACAGACCTAGAATGAACTTTCAAAAAATGCATCTGGAATAAAAAAAGACCCCGAATAGCTGTAGCAATCCTGAGAAAGAAGAACAAAGTAAGTGAGATCTAAATACCAGAAATCAAGCTGTATTACAAAGCCACTGTTCTCAAAACTGCCTGGTAAGGGTACAAGAACAGACACATAGATCAATGGAATAGAATAGAGAACCCAGAAATCAACCCAAACCACCATGCTCAATTAATATTTGACAAAGGAGGCATGAACATACAATGGAGTCAAGACAGTCTCTTCAATAAATGGTGTTGGGAAAATTGGACAGATACATGCAAAAAAATGAAACTAGACCACTACCTTACACCATACACAAAAATAAACTCAAAATGGATAAAGGACCTAAATGTAAGATGGGAAACCATAAAAATACTAGAGGAATCCACAGGCAGCAAAATCTTAGACATATGCTGAAGCAATTTCTTCACCGATACAGCTCCTAGGGCAATGGAAACTAAAGAGAAAATAAACAAATGGGACTACCACAAAATAAAAAGCTTCTGCACAGCAAAAGAAACCATCAACAAAACAACAAGAAAGCCCCCTGCATGGGAGAACATATTTGCCAATGTTATCACTGATAAAGATTTAATCTCCAACATTTATAGGGAACTCATACAACTTAACAAAAGGAAGACAAACAACCCAATTAAAAAATAGGCAATAGTCCTAAATAGATATTTTTTGAAAGAAGACTGGAGGAGGGCCAAGAGACATATGAAAACATGCTCAAAGTCACTAATTATCCAAGAGATGCAAATCAAAATGAAAATGCGGTACCACCTCACACCTGTCAGAATGGCTATCATCAACAAATCAACAAAGGACAACTGCTGGTGAGGAGGCAGATAAAAAGGAACCCTCGTGCACAGACTGGTACAGCCACTGTAGAGAACAGTACGTAGTTTCCTCACAAAAACAAAAATGGAACTCCCATTTGACCCAGTGATCCCACTTCTAGGAATATATCCCAAGAAACTAGAAACACCAATCAGAAAGGATATATGCACCCCTATGTTCATAGCAGCACAATTCACCATAGCTAAGATTTGGAAACAACTTAAGTGCCCATCAGTAGATGAGTGGATTAAAAAACTGTGGTACATCCACACAATGGAATACTACTCTGCAGTAAAAAAAAGAAGGAATTCTTACCATTTGCAGCAGCATGGATGGAACTGGAGAGCATTATGCTAAGCGAAATAAGCCAGTCAGAGAACGATAAATATCACATGATCTCACTCATTTATGGAATATAATGAACAACATAAACTGATGAACAAAAACAGATCCAGAGACAGAGAAGCATTGATCAGACCGTCAAACCTCAGTGAGAAGGTAGAGGAGGGGAGGGGTAAAGGGGAGAGATCAACCAAATGACTTGTATGAATGCATATAAGCCTAACCAATGGATACAGACAACAGGAGGGTGAGGGCATGAATGGGGGGTGGGGGATATGGACACATATGTAATACCTTAATCAATAAAGAATTTTTTTAAAAATAGCTAATGTCTATTATATTTACTACTACAGGCCCAGTGCATGAAATTCATGCATTTGTAGGTCTCTCAGCCCTGCCTGCATCCTCTCACAGTCCGCGAGCCCTTGGGGAGCAGGCCTAAGTCATCAGTTGGATATCCTTAGTGCTGTCGTGGAGGCAGGAGAGGCTCCCTCCCCCGCTGCTGTGCTGGCCAGCTATAAACCCGCTCAGGGAGCTGGCTGAGCAGCGCTACCCCTATGGGAGTGCACTGAACACCAGGGGGGCAGCTCCTGTGTTGAGCGTCTGCTCCCTGGTGGTCAGTGCACATCATAGCGTCTGGTCATTCTGCTGTTCAGTCTATTTGCATATTAGCCTTTAAATATATAGGATATATCCCAGGCCCTGTTTTAAATAAATTACTAACTTTATTTGATTTTTTTTCAACAATTCTGAGGTAGATACTATTTCTTAATTTTTCTAATTTTCCAAGTACAAATTTTCTGGTAACCTGCTCAAAATCGTATATGTAGCAAACTATTGGGCTACATTCAAACGCAGGCAATTGTGTTTGGAGCCCAAATCACCATACTCTATTGTTTTTTCTAAGGCAGTAGGGAATGGAATAATCATTTCAAGAGGTGAGAAAAAATTTTATAGTATAACTAAAAGATTGGCAGGCAGAAGATGAATTAGAGTTATTCTGTGTCATTATATAAATCAAGACCAAGACTAAGGGTTGAAAATTACACCATTTGAAGGCGTTTGATAGATTTATTTTGAATATGCTTTGTGATATTGTTAGTCTTCCACTAATGGAAATGATTAAGTAGGATCTAAATACCTGTTCAAACTGTTCTAGAAGCTAGATGCAGTGCTGAGGACTACAACATTCTAAGAAAAGCTCACTATTACAGTCATGGTAGAAAGTAGGCCTATGTACTTTACAAAAGCCCCTCCAGTGAAAATTTTCCATCACAACCCCTGAGGGCACTTTTCTTACCTACCTCTTGAAAATCACTATCATAGATACTTTCTAAAGAGAGATTATAAGATTCAGCAGTAATTTGTAAATGTTAATGAATGTTCATTTTATCCATCACCCTGGCTAATTAAAAACTATTAATGTTAATTTTGGCCCGAACCAATATGCTCAATTAATATTTGACAAAGGAGGCAAGAACATACAATGGAGCCAAGATAGTCTCTTCAATAAATGGTGTTGGGAAAATTGGACAGATATATGCAAGAAAATGAAACTAGACCACCAACTTACACCATACACAAAAATAAACTCAAAATGGATAAAGGACTTAAATGTACGACAGGAAACCATAAAAATTCTAGAAGAATCCAAAGGCAACAAAATCTCAGACATATGCCAAAGCAATTTCTTCACTGATACAGCTCCTAGGGCACTTGAAACGAAAGAGAAAATGAACAAATGGGACTACATCAAAATAAAAAGCTTCTGCACAGCAAAAGAAACCATCAACAAAACAACGAGAAAACCCACTGTGTGGGAAAACATATTTGCCAATGTCATATCTGATAAGGGCCTAATCTCCAAAATTTATAGGGAACTCATACAACTTAACAAAAGGAAGATAAACAATCCAATCAAAAAATGGGCAAAGGACCTAAATAGACACGTTTCAAAAGAGGACATTCAGAAAGCCAAGAGACATATGAAAACATGCTCAAAGTCACTAATCATCCGAGAGATGCAAATCAAAACAACAATGAGGTACCATCTCACACCTGTCAGACTGGCTATCATCAACAAATCAACAAACGACAAGTGCTGGAGAGGATGTGGAGAAAAAGGAACACTTCTGCACTGCTGGTGGGAATGCAGACTGGTGCAGCCACTATGGAAGACAGTATGGAGTTTCCTTAAAAAACTGAAAATGGAACTCCCATTTGACCCTGTGATCCCACTTCTAGGAATATATCCCAAGAAACCAGAAACACCAATCAGAAAGGATATATGCACCCCTATGTTCATAGCAGCACAATTCACCATAGCTAAGATCTGGAAACAGCCTAAGTGCCCATCAGTAGATGAATGGATCAGAAAACTGTGGTACATCTACACGATGGAATACTATGCTGCTCTAAAAAGGAAGGAACTCTTACCATTTGCAACGTCATGGATGGAACTGGAGAGCATTATGCTAAGCGAAATAAGCCAGTCAATGAAGGAAAAATACCACATGATCTCACTCATTCATGGATAATAGAGACCATTATAAACTTTTGAACAATAATAGATACAGAGGCAGAGCTGCCTCAAACAGATTGTCAAACTGCAGCAGGAAGGCCGGGGAGGGTTGCGGGGCAGGAGGTAGGGGGGTAAGAGATCAACTAAAGGACTTGTATGCATGCATATAAGCATAACCAGTGGACATAAGACATTGGGGGATAGGGGAGGCTAGGGGACTGTCTAGGGCGGGGGGATAAAATGGACACATATGTAATACCCTTTGTAATACTTTAAGCAATAAAAAAAAAAACTATTAATGTTAATTTCATCTAGCATCCACAGGTTAATTCAAACCTTGCCCCTATTACTAACTCTATAATATACCTGTAATCTGGAGGCCACAGATTATATTAAGACAATGGTCTCCAAACATTTTCAATCATGAGCCAAAAAGCAAATACAATTTACATCACTACTAAGTGCAAGACTTTCATAAGTAATACTTACCCTAACATACACTCTGATATTTTCTATTCTCATTTATTTCATTTTTAACTATTGCTTATCATAACTCATGAAATTAATTCCATGAGTCCACCAATGGTTTTCAACTTACAATATAAAAACTTTGAGCTATGACTAGTATTTACCTACTGTTTCCCAAGTATTTATGAAGTTTTCTACTGCTGTATATTCACTGATTTTTAACAAAAGGTTTTCTGTACTCTCAGTTCCTTGATTGACTTCTTCACCTACAGTAATCTTTTCCTCCACTTTACCTCAGTTACCTTGACTCATGGTCAGATCCTATACCTTTATCTATAACTGTACAACTTTTAAAATGCCATTTGCAAGCATATTACTCTTTGACCATCACCTTAATCTTTTCTGACTGTCAAGAAAACCACTCTTCCTAACATTCTTTGATTGCACATCCAACCAATTCGCCCCACCACTCCTGGCTCTCCATTGTCTCCTGGATTCTTTATGCAGCTTAGATCCCACAGTTCATCACCATAATCACCTCTTGTATATACCCACTCTACTCCATTTCCATTGTCTCCCTTTGTCATACTTTTTTGGTAAACTGACAACACTATTTAAAATCAAATACTCCTTCACTCTTCTCACATAATTCAGTCCTAAAGCCATATAGTGGAATATAGCAAGAGCAAAGAAGGTGTCAAGAGTTGAGGAGATCAGTTATGGTAGTTTGGATGGTGTGTCAGGAACCCAAGAGGGTGAGAAGCGCATCCACCAAGAGGGCATCCTGATATGGGGTGTCAGAGCCCAAGGGTGTTGAGGAGGGGTGTCTGTCTGTGAAGCGGTGTCAATATGTTGGGGGGGGGGAGGAGTGACCTATAATGGGGATTCAGAGCCTGAGCAAGATTATAAGATAATTCCCATGAGGAAGAGTGTGGTGGTAGAAATGTGAGATTGGTTAAAAGGGAATTGCTCAAAGAAGTAAATATATTAAGGTAATGAAAGCCAGGTTTCTTAATGTCACAAAGGGAGAAAAATAACATAAATCCTGTGGTATTAAATTTGCTTTAGAATTCACGAGTTTTTATAATATTTGTAGTATATGTAGACATTAATACAGATGTAAGTAATTCTGTAATCTCAAAGTGCTAACATCATAAAGTCAAAGACTCAGGATCTGTTCAAGACTGTAGAAGACTAACGATACACATAAATGCAACATATTATTCTGAACTGGATGTTTTTTCATAAAGATTAATATTGAGAAAATTGGTGGAGCATAAATGAGTTCTAAGGATATGACCATAGTGCTGCATCATTGTTATTTCTTTTTATTTTGCTGGATGCTTTGTGGTCATGTAGGAAAGTGTTCTCGTTTGTAGGAAACATACATTAAAGTATTCAAATGTGATGTGATATCAGGTCAGCAACTTTCAAATTGTAGTTTTAAAAACTTCTTTGTACTAAATATCCAACTTTTCTCTAAATCTATTATTATTTTCAAAATTTTGAGAATGAAAATAAAACCCACATACCAATGCCGATCTTGTTTCACTTTAAGTTTATAAACCACAATCAGTGCTGTCCAACAGTCCTACTCTTTCCCTAGTTGGTTCACTCTCACTTGTTGAGATTGCTGTCTCACATTTTTTCTATCCTCAAATCTTCAAAACTTCTTCCCCCTTCTCCTTCTAAGCTGATAACTTTGTTTCTATTTCAGAAAAAAAAAGCTATCAAAAAAGAATGCCCCTATCCTTTCACCACAAGTTCTCCACCCTACCTGTAACTGTACTGATATATTCTACCTCCCTACCTGTTACAGTATGTAAACTATTCCTGCTCTCAAGACCAGCCCCTTCCTTACACAGTGGATCCCATTCTTCTTGTTCTTGTTATCAGCAATATTTTCCTCTCTATTAAATAATTCCCACCAGCATGCAAACATACTATACTACCTCCCATTAAAAAGGGTGGGAAAATCCCAGCCAGTGTGGCTCTGTGGTTGAGAACCAACCTATGAACCAAGAGGTCACAGTTGATTCCCAGTCAGGGCACATGCCATGGTTGGGGGCTCAATCTCCAGTAAGGGGGGGGGCATGCAGGAGGCAGCCAATGAATTATTCTCTCTCATCATTGATGTTTCATCTCTCTCTTCCTCTCCCTCCCTCTTTGAAATCAATAAAAATATGTTTTAAAAAAGAAACAAAAAATACAGCTAATGTAGATTTCTTAATTCCCACGTTATACAAAACTCCTCCAAAGAATTATATTCTCCCTGTATCTACTTCCTTGCCTGTCATTCTCCTGTACCCACCTCAATCAATTCTTTTAATCTCAGGGCTCCAATAAAATCTCTCACTAAATTCACCAATAATCTTCATATTACCATATCTCAGTTACCATCTCGATGTCTCACCAGCATTTGTGATAATTGATCACTTCCTCTTTCTGGAAACAATTGTTTCATCTGGTTTTCATGACACAACTGTCCTTATTTTTCTCCGACCACACAGGCTGCTCTTTCTGTATCTTTTACTAGATTCTTTACTTCACTAACACTAAAAATTGGAATGTGCCAGGACTGGTCCTTGTACTCTTTCTCTTCCCTATATACACTCATTCCCAAAGTGATTTTAGAGTTTTAAATACCAGTATTATGGTTTTTAAATATCATTTCTAATGACTACCAAATTTATATCTCTGAAATAAAAATTTACAAATCCAATTAGTGTTCTAGACATTGTCACTTAGCTATCTCAAATTTAATATATCTACCACAGAACTCTTAATTCCAATCCCTAGTCTCACTAAATCTGGCCCTCCTTCCTCAGTAGACAGGGCTACCATTCATTTTATTGCATAGGCCAAAATCCTTGGAAACACCTTGATTCCTTTTCTCTCACACCCCAAACACAATCCATCATCAAATCTTGTTAGTTTAAAAGTATAGCCAGAATCTCTGGAACAAGATGGTATAGAATCACTTTTCCCTGTTCTTCTCTCTAAGTATAACTAAATACTGTGGAAATGATTAACAGTCAAGATAAAATAATTCTATAATGTAGAAAGAAAGTGGATAGGATAAGGAATTTGAGATTTGAGGAATAACAATGCTGTGAATTCCCTGAATTGTCTTTTTATCTCCTAAATATCCCAGACTGGGCACCAGAAGGCCTGCAATTCAGAACTGCCAATAGGCATAGGGGGAAAAAAGTAAAGATAACTTTCTTTTCTTAAAAGGGCCAAAGCTTTTTTGCTCTTGTGAGAAAAGGGAATCACAACAGAGACCTAGTGAGGTCTCCTGCTCCACAACCAGGTAACCAGAGTATAATGAAATCAATACAGAGAGGTAACTGCAAAGGCCCTGGCAGGTCCAATCCTCATTCTACAACCAGAATATGAGCATGTGGGCTGATTTACCTACAGTAGAAGCTTCAAAATCCCAGTGGTTTATCCCACCACCTACTTCACAAAGAGGACACTGGTGGCCCACAGTGGCAGTAGCAAAACCCAAATAGGCCAATCCAACTCCAGCTCAACACTGGTGGCACTACAGGCTGTCCTGCCTGCAATGGTAGCAGTAAAGCACTTGGCCAATCCAATTCCTCTTCCACACCTGGATATCACCATCTCCCAGTTCTCTATCCATTGGCATGAGAAGATACAATTATAGTGCCTTCTGCCCCAACCCCTGCAGGAGAAGGTGGTCCAAATACACCAGGTGGCCTAGGAAAGAATTTTATGCTCTGGCAAGTGGCACCAACAGGAGCTGCATCAACATGAGAAGAACAAAACAGATGATAATATCATTGAAATTACTAAAAACAAAATGTCACAGGACTGAAAGGCCACAAAGGTAGGCAAAAACCTACATTCTAAATCTAAATAGGATGACTGTCTGCTAAAATATAAGATTTAAATAGGATCAAAAGACTACTAAAATAGTAACCAAAATGCCCAGGGTGCAATAAAAAAAATCACTTCTCATGCCAAGAATCAGGAAAGTCACAATTTGAATGAAAAGAAACAATTAACTGACACCAATACCAAGATGACTTAGTTTTTGGAGTTATCTGACAATTTTAAAGCTGCTATCATAAAAATGTCTTAACAATTAAAAATTTTTAAAACAAATATGAAAATAGAAAATCTCAGTAAAGGAAAAGGACTTATTTATAAAAATAACCAAAAGGAAATTACAGAAATGAAAAAAAAAATACACAGGTCAATTAAAAAAATTTAGATGGATTAAATATAAAACTAGAGATCACAGAGAATAGAATCAGTGAACTTGAGCAAATCTGAACAAAGAGAGAAAACTGAATGGGGAAAACAGAGACTTAGAAATCTATGAAACAATAACACAAGTTCTAAACTTTATATCACCAGAGGCCCAGAAGAAGATGAAAAATAATGTGGGACTAAAAAGGTAGTTGGAAAAGAAAGAAAAACAGATGGAACAAACAGAGAACAAATAATGAAACAAAGACTTTTGATGTCATCAAGATTACAGAATAGAAAATCCCAGACCCTCTGAAGTTCAGAGGCATCCATTCAAAAATACATAGATCAAATACTCTTTATGAGAAATCCAGAAAAGTGAAAAAAGCTTATTTGGAGAAATAATAGCAAATATCCCAAATATAAGGAATAAAATGGACATCTACATTCAGAAGCTCAAGGAATTCTAATTATGATGAATCCAAAGTAATTCATACTGAGACATGTTATAATCAAACTATCTAATGTCAAAATAACAAAAGAGATTTTGAAACTACCAAGAGAAAAGAGACTTTTCAGGTAAAGGGAGCACTCATAAGACTCAATGGATTTGTGAGCAGAAACCTTGCTGAAAAAGACAGTGGGATGATATAGTCAAAGTGATGAACAGAAAAAACTGCCAACCATGAATACTATTTCTGGAAAAATTGTCCTTCAAACAGGAGGAATAAATAAAGACTTTCATGGATAAACAAAGACTGAGGTGTTCATTAACACTAGACCTGTCTTAGAAGAAATACTAAAAACAGTCCTTCAATATGGAATGCAAGATGCTAGAAAGCAATATAAAAGCATATGAAAGTATGAAGTTCACTGATAAAGGGAAATATATAGACAAAAAAGAATACTATAATAATTTAATGGTGATGTGTAAATCACTTAATATAGGTATAGAATTTAAAAAACCAAAGTATAAAAATGTAGCTATAAAATGTTAATGAATACAGAATATAAATTACATTATTTGCAATATCAATAACATAAAGTGTGGGGGATAAAAGGTAAAAGAGTTTTGTATGCAATTGCAATTAATTTGTTATTGGTTTAACAATAACAAATAGATTGTTATAACTATAAGATGCTTTATATAATCTGTGGAAGTTGTGATAGCCACATCCTGCTTGGCTTGGGTTCAGAACCCGGAGAAGGGCTGCACACAAATGACGAGACTAGAGAAGAAATATGAATTTGGAAATAGGGGGCCAGGTGGAGAGCCCAACTCTAGTGGGAGGGCTTCACTGGTGCCCAGGCCCTGCCAACCTTTTATTCAATTTTAGATACACATATTGCCCTTAGTCAGGCAGGCAATTCTGGTAGCAGACAGATGATCTTAAACGTCAGTACATATTAATAAGGATTTACTTTCAAAAGTATCAGATCAGGAAATTGCTTGAGCCACCATTGCCTTGACAGAACAATCAGTGCATAGCTTTTAGCCCTTGCCAAAGCTCAAGGTCCATCAGCCTTCTGGGTTCCTTGTTTGCATTTTCCTTATCATATAGACCAGTGGTCTGCAAACTGCGGCTCGCGAACCACATGCGGCTCTTTGGCCCCTTGAGTGTGGCTCTTCCACAAAATACCTTGTGCGGGCGCGCATGTACAGTGCAATTGAAACTTCATGGCACATGCGCAGAAGTCGGTATTTTGTGGAAGAGTCACACTCAAGGGGCCAAAGAGCCACATGTGGCTTGCGAGCCGCAGTTTGCGGACCACTGGTATAGACAATGGGTAGCTTCCAGCATCTCCCCCTTTTCATGTCCTTACTAAATCTTGAAAAGTGAATGCCGCCTGAAGGGTTTGAGTCCTTTTAAGACTCTTCATTCAGTATCTGTAGACTAGAAATAAACATATAGAACAAGAATGAGACAGGCAATAGTGGTTATGCTGAGAGGCAAATGTAAGGAGATCCAGTGGAAGGGGTTAAATTCTTTCATGCCCTTTTTTATTTTTAATTAAATCTTTATTGTTCAGACTATTACATTAGTTACTCTTTTTACCCACAACTCCCCTCCACCCAGTTCCCACCCCACCCTCCGCCCTCACTCCCCACCCACTGTCCTCATCCATAGGTGCACGATTATTGTCCAATCTCTTCCCTCACCCCCACACCCCTTTCCCCCCACCAAGAATAGTCAGTCCATTCCCTATCTATGTCCCTGATTCTATTACAATCACCAGTTCATACTGTTCATCAGATTATTTATTCACTTGATTTTTAGATTCACTTGTTGATAGATGTGTATTTGTTGTTCATAATTTGTATCTTTACCTTTTTCTTCTTCTTCCTCTTCTTAAAGGACACCTTTCAGCATTTCATATAATCCTGGTTTGGTGGTGATGAACTCCTTTAGCTTTTCTTATCTGTGAAGCTCTTTATCTGACCTTCAATTCTGAATGATAGCTTTGCTGGGTAAAGTAATCTTGGTTGTAGGTTCTTGCTATTCATCACTTTGAATATTTCTTGCCACTCCCTTCTGGCCTGCAAAGTTTCTGTTGAGAAATCAGCTGACAGTCGTATGGGTACTCCCTTGTAGGTAACTGACTTTCTCTTGCTGCTTTTAAGATTCTCTCTTTGTCTTTTGCTCTTGGCATTTTAATTATGATGTGTCTTGGTGTGGTCCTCTTTGGATTCCTTTTGTTTGGGGTTCTCTGCACTTCCTGGACTTGGAAGTCTATTTCTTTGACCAGGTAGGGGAAGTTTTCTGTCATTATTTCTTCAAATAGGTTTTCAATATCTTGCTCTCTCTCCTTCTGGCACCCCTATAATTCGGATGTTGGTACGCTTGAAGCTGTCCCAGAGGCTCCTTACACGATCTTCATATTTTTGGATTCTTTTCTCATTTTGCTTTTCCGGTTGGGTGTTTTTTGCTTTTTCATATTTCAAATCTTTGACTTGATACTTGCGACCCTCTGGTCTGCTGTTGGGAGTCTGTATAATATTCTTTATTTCAGTCAGTATATGCTTAATTTCTAGTTGGTTCTTTATCACAACATCGAGGGTTTCACCAGTCTTCTTTAGGATCTCACTACATTTATCAGCGGTCTCACCAGTCTTTTCGAGGGCCTAATTAATCGGCGGCTTCTAGACAGTTCTTTAAAGACCTTAAAAGTGTGGTTTTGAACTCTATATCCAACAGTTTGCTTTCCTCCAATTCTGTCATTTGTGTCCTGTTTCTTTGTCTCGGCATTTTTTATGTTTCGCTGTGTTGATAGAGTGCCTTTCTGTGCTAAGTGTCCCAATTACCTGAGGTAGACACTCTTGGTGCACCCCCTTGTGGTCTTTGTGCACAGTCTTGTTGTAGTTAAGCCTTGATTGTTGTAGTTATCACTGTGAGGAATTGACCTCCAGGCCAATTGGCTGTGAGAATCAGCTGTGTCTGCAGTGGGAGAACTTCTGTGCTGGAGACACCCCTCTGGGGCTAGACTTGCTTCGATGGGGCTTTGGTGCTCACTGAGTCTGCCCCCTGAGTGTGTCTTTTATGGTTCCATGGAGCTGCAAAATGAATGGTCCCACTCTGAGCTCTGGGCGTCCTGGCTCCTGGATCTCTAGGGAGGTGCTAATCTAGCCTTTGCCTGAGGCTATCCAGCAAAAGTCTCCCTGCAGGGCTTGGGCAGGGCGGGTCTCACGGGATCAACAGGGCTGAGTTAGCAATTATGGCTGCTCTCGGTCTTGCACTCAGAGGCTCTGCTTCTCAGTGTCCCAGTAATCACTGCAAGCCCCATGGAGAGAAAGCTGCCCTAGGGTTTTGAGCGATGCCAGGAAGTCCCGCTTCTCCCGTATGAGTCTGGGTCCCTAGAGACTCTCCCGGATCTGGAGCTCAGAGCCTGAGACTCCCTCCCGATTCAAAACGACAACCACGCCCTCAGCTGCCAGCCCGCTCTGCATGCACTCCGCACCTTAGTATTTTACTTCAGCACTGCGCCTCCTCTGAGTCTCAGTATGCTTTTCTCTTTCTTCCTAGTTGTAGAACTTCCATTCAGCCAGCCTTCCTGTGGTTCTGGATGATGTCCATTCCATCTTTTAGCTGTATTTTTGAAGTGGTTGTTTGAGGCAGCAAACTCCAGTGTTTACCTATGCCGCCATCTTGGTTTCTCCCTTTCATGTCCTTTTTAAATTGTTGCCAGGCATCTAAGGAATTAGTTTGTAAGTTTGCCTGGGATAATTGTACAATATGCTGTTGTAATTCTAAAATATCAAGGGTTGTGTTACCTTTACAAGCACCAAGGTGATTTTTCATTGATTCCCAAGGGTGTAAGGTACTATTATAGGGAATGGGGGTAACACAAATCTGGGAAAAATTATAATGACACTGCAAAGATATTCTTTGCTCTAAGCTGTGGATTTTATCACCCATCCACAAGACTGTAGACTTAGTGCTGATAATTCTACCTCAACCTGGCTGTCAATTCTTTTTTGTATAGAGAAGGTCTTAGTTACATTTTCCTTAACTTGTTGTACAAACTGAGAAGTTTGAACAGTTTGTACCATGGATGAAGCAGCAATGCCCACAAAAGTAAGTAACATTACGAGGGCAAAAATTCCTGCAATTAACATTCCAAGAACTCTTTTTTGTCATTTTAAGATTTTTACCAGATCATGTAACAGTTGGTAGGTTTGATGAGATTCCCAAGGATCGGTTAGGTTAGTAGGAACCCAAGAGAAAGCAGGTTGTTTTCAAATCATGAGGGAATCCTTTTGGAATGTAGAATTAATACAGTGGGATAGTGTGCAGCCTTTGCATGACACCTCATACAGATGGCTTGTAGCATTAAGGCACATCTGGATGGGGCCTGAGAGGAGTACCAAAGGATCAAATACACAGGCGGTAGCAAATACTGTCCTATTGGGAGTTCCCCATAAGGTACGAATGGAATTATCTGAGCTATAGTTAAAACTATACCATTTAATAGGTGCAAGTACAGCAGCTAATTTCCATTGCGTATTTTTTAGGGGCCAATTGTCATGTTGTAAGTGAGACCCAACAAATCCTCCTCCATGCCATGAGATGGAGTGATTAGCTTCAACATATAGATAGGATGCGGGCCCTTCCCATTTTAGGGTGCGATTGTTACTATACACAGACCCATAGGGGCTCCAATCCGCAAAGGAAAAACTGTTATTAAGTTTGCTGCTGGTGGGGTGGTCACTATAACAGTCTTGCCAATTAATTTCTTCCTTGGTGGGTTGCCATTCATAAAACTTTTTACATAATTGCATAGTGGGTGGGTGTCTTAGTAAAGTTACATTTTCTGTACCTCTCCCCAGAACAAGTAGTGATAGTAGATGTATTTGGACTTTTGCTTCCCCCTCCTTTGGTGTCCATGCTAGCCAGAAGCCTCTCTTTCATTCTATATACAAAGGAGCAGTATTTTGATTCTGTGTCATAAAAAAGGGAAGACGAGTGGCGACACTGGTGTAATTATACTTTGCCCATATACTTCCTTGTCGTACCTGTGGTCCTCCTGGATGACCAAGGTGTTTGGTATTATTGGTGACTACATTAGGTGGGGGAATCAGCCCACATAAGGGATCTTACCCATGGAGGGTCAGGAACATAAGTCCAAAATACTTCCCCATTTGCCTCTGGTAGCATTACCGCACAGCTGATGACTGCTAGCAAGGCAAGAAAGACCTTCTCAGGCGTCCTTGGGGTTTGTTTCCTCACAAATTCACTCAGCTTTCTGGATGTCTTTTACACCATGCCCCAGGTCATCTCCAGGCTGTTTGTTGTTCGCCTAGTTCTCCTCCCACTCCTTATCTTCAGTGGGTTGCTTGGGGCTGCTGCTATCTGTGGCTGGGGTAGTCAATTGTCTGCAGCTGCAAGGTGTGGCTCCAGGTGCAAGGTCCTCATTAACCTGACCAGTTCCTCCCTCGGATCCATGTTGAAGTTTAATATTTCTTGCAGGAATCCACATGGGCTTGGAGAAGTTTTCTGGAAATATACAAGCGTATCCTCGACCAAATGTTAACAGGGGGTCAGGGCCCTTCCATAAACCAGACTTGGAATCTTTCCATTTAACCAGATCATTTTCCTTTGGCTTATTTTAACACAGTGGTTCTCAACCTTCCTAATGCCACGACCCTTTAATACAGTTCCTCATGTTGTGGTGACCCCCAACCATAAAATTATTTTCATTGCTACTTCATAACAGTAGCAAAATTACAGTTATGAAGTAGCAATGAAAATAATTTTATGGTTGGGGGTCACCATAAAATTATTTTCATTGCTACTTCATAACTGTAATTTTGCTACTGTTATGAATTGTAATGTAAATATCTGATATGCAGGATGTATTTTCATTGTTACAAATTGAACATAATTAAAGCATAGTGATTAATAACAAAACAATATGTAATTATATATGTGTTATCCAATGGTTTTAGGCGACACCTGTGAAAGGGTCATTCGACCCCCAAAGGGGTTGCCACCCACAGGTTGAGAACCGCTGTTCTAACACCAGTGTATTTCCATGGGTGTCTTGCCATCAGCATCACAAGTGAAAAAATTTAAAATAATTAAGGCTTGGTGTAGTCTACTTACAGGCGATATCTCCATAATCCCCCCTTTTTTGTTTTAAATAATATTAAGAGGCTTTTGGAAATCCTGCAGTGTGCTGAATTTTCAACTTTACAAAATTGCTGGAAATGAAAGCTTGTGTCACTGAGTCATTTTATTTTATTTATTTATTTATTTTTAACTTTTTAAAAAATATATATTTTATTGATTTTTTTAAATATATTTTTTATTGATTAAGATATTACATACGTGTCCTTATCCCCACGTTACCCTCTACCCCCCACCCCCCACTCATGCCTTCACCCCCTCCCCCCCGTTGTCCGTGTCCATTGGTTAGGCCTATATGCTTGCATATAAGTCCTTTGGTTGATCTTTCCCCCTTACCCCCACCCTCCCCTACCTTCCCTCCAAGGCCCGACAGTCCAATCAATGCCTCTCCATCTCTGGATCAGTCCTTGTTCATCAGTTTATGTTGTTCATTATATTCCACAAATGAGTGAGATCATGTGCTATTTATCCGCTCTCCAGTTCCATCCATGCTGTGACAGATGGTAAGAGTTCCTTTTTCTTCTTCCTCTTCTTAAAGAATACCTTTCAGCATTTCATATAATGCTGGTTTGGTGGTGATGAACTTCTTTAGCGTTTTCTTATCTGTGAAGCTCTTTATATGACCTTCTATTCTGAATGATAGCTTTGCTGGATAAAGTAATCTTGGTTGTAGGTTCTTGGCATACATCACTTTGAATATTTCTTGCCACTCTCTTCTGGCTTGCATGGTTTCTGTTGAGAAATCAGCTGACAGTCATATGGGTACTCCCTTGTAGGTAACTGACTGTCTTTCTCTTGCTGCTTTTAAGATTCTCTCTTTGTCTTTTGCTCTTGGCATTTTAATTATGATGTGTCTTGGTGTGGTCCTCTTTGGGTTCCTTTTGTTTGGGGTTCTCTGCGCTTCCTGGACTTGGAAGTCTATTTCTTTGAACAGGTAGGGGAAGTTTTCTGTCATTATTTCTTCAATTAGGTTTTCAATATCTTGCCCTCTCTCTTCTTCTGGTACCCCTATAATTCTGATGTTGGTATGCTTGAAGTTGTCCCAGAGGCTCCTTACACTATCTTCATATTTTTGGAATCTTTTTTCTTTTTTCTTTTTCAGTTGGGTCTTTTTTTTTCTTCGTATTTCAAATCTTTGACTTGATTCTTGGGATCCTCTTTTCTGCTGTTGGATCTCTGTATATTATTCTTTATTTCAGTCAGTGTATGCTTAATTTCTAGTTGGTCCTTTTTCATATCCTCGAGAGTCTCACTAGATTTATCGAGGGTCTCACTAAATTTATCGGCGGTTTCCATAAAATTCTTGAAAAACCTTATAAACGTGGCCTTGAACTCTATATCCAGTCGTTTGCTTTCCTCCATTTCTGTCATTTGTGACCTGTTTCTTTGTCTCCGCATTTTTTATGCTTCCCTGCGTTGGTAGAGTGGTTTAGTGTGCTAGGTGTCCTGTAGGGCCCAGTGGCTCAGCCTCCCCAGTTACCTGAGGTGGACACTCTTGGTGTACCCCCTTGTGGGCTTTGTGCACAGTCTTATTGTAGTTATGCCTTGATTGTTGTAAGGTCACTGGAAGGGATTGACCTCCAGGCCAATTGGCAGTGAGAATCAGCTGTGTCTGCAGTGGGAGAACTTCTGTGCTGAAGATACCCTTCTGGGGCAAGACTTGCTTCAGTGGGGTTTTGGTGCTCACTGAGTCTGCCCCCTGAGTATGTCCCTTATGGATCTGAGGAGTTGTAATCTGGATGGTCCCCCTCTGACAACTGGGTACACTGGCTCTTGGATCTAAGGAGGTGCTAATTTAGCCTCTGCCTGAGGTTACACAGCAGGAGCTATGAAGAGAACTGCATATTCCCCTTCCTTTTTTGGAGTTTGGAGGTACCCTGATGAGGCCTAGCTGTGAAGCAATGCAAGCCATTGTGGGACCTTGGGCCTTCTCTTGGAAGTTCTGGGTCTGTCTGGCCCAGCTGCAGTTAGGTAATTTTCAGGTTGCAAAGGGCCAGGGCATTCATATGCAAAAGCCTCTGCCACAGCGTGGGTGGGGCGGGGTCTCAGGGAATCAAAGGGCGGAGCAAGCCGCTATGGCGGATTCTCAGCCCTGCCCTAAGGGGCCGTGCGTCTCAGTGACCCGGTAATTGCTGCAAGCACCTCTGAGGGAAAGCCGACCTCAAATTCCAAGTTCTGCCCGCTGCCAGACAGTCCAGTTTCTCCCCGTATGAGTCCTGGGTCCCCAGAGACTTCCTGGAACCGGAGTTCAGAGCAGTCGGGAGCTTGTGACTCCCTCCCGATTCAAAAAGACAGTCGCGTCCTCAGGTGCCAGCCCCTTTCTGTGCGCGCGAGCCTCCATACCTCTGCACTTTACTTCCGCAGCTCCTCTGGCTTTCAGCGTGCTTTTCTTTCCTTCTAGTTGTAGAATTTCCACGCAGGCAGCCTTCCTGTAGTTCTGGATGATGTCCGTTTTGTCTTTATGTTGTTTTTTTTTGGAAGTTGTTGTGGGAGGCAGCAATTTCCCGGTGTTTATCTATGCCGCCATCTTAGTTTCTCCACTGAGTCATTTTAATTGAGTAACAAATTTGTCATTTCTTCCATAGAGATTATTAGATAACTAGAGGCCCAGTGCACAAAAATTCCTGCACTGGTGGGGGGGGGGAGGTCCCTTAGCCCCACTTGTGCCCTCTCACAGTCTGGGACCCCTTGGGATATAACGTCCTGCTGGCTTAGTCCCACTCCCAGGTGGCAGAGGGCAAGCCCAATCCCTAGGTGCCTGCCCCGCAGCCCCTGGTCGGACTCAGAGCAGGGCCGATTGGGGAGTTGGGGCGCCGCCCCCTGTCATGCACAGAGCAGGGCAGATCAGGAGGTTGTGATGCCACCCTCAGTCACGCTCAGGGTAGGGCCGATTGGGGGGTTGGGGCGCCGCCCCCTGTCACACTCAAGGCAGGGCCGATTGGGAGGTTGCGGCACCACCCCGTCACACACAGAGCAGGACGGATCAGGGGGTTGGGGCGCTGCACCCTTTCACCCACAGAGCAGGGCCCATCAGGGGGGTTGGGGCTCCGTACCCTGTCACACACAGAGCAGGGCCGATCAGGGGGTTGGGGAGCTCCCCCCTGTCACGCACAGAGCAGGGCCGATCAGGGGTTTGGGGAGCTCTCCCCTGTCATGCACAGAGCAGGGCCGATCAGGGGGTTGGGGCGCCACACCCTGTCACACACAGAGCCGCAGGGCGATCAGGGAGTTGGAGAGCTCTCCCCTATCAGGCACAGAGCAGGGCTGATCAGGGGGTTGGGGCGCCTTCCCCTGTCACAAACAGAGCAGGGCAGATAGGGAGGTTTTGGCCCCACCCCCGTCACACACACAGCCGCAGGGAGATCAGGGGGTTTGGGCGCTGCCCCCGTCATGCTGATCCAGGGGCCAGGAGGCCTTGTGGCTCCGCTGATCCCGGTGCTGGGAGGCATATTACCCTTTTACTATATAGGATAGAGGCCTGGTGCATGGGCAGGGGCTGGCTGGTTTGCCCTGAAGGGTGTCCTGGATCAGGGTGGGGGTCCCGCTTGGGTGCCTGGCCAGCCTGGATGAGGTGATGATGGCCGTTTGCATCTGGTCACACCCCCTTCAGGGTGGGGGTCCCCACTGGGGTGCCTGGCCAGCCTGGGTGAGGGGCTGAGGGCTCTTTTCAGGCTGGCGGGTGACTGACGCTCCCAACCGCTCCTTTTTTCCTTTTTTTGTTTTTATTCTTGGATTTATGGCTGTCACTGGAGCTGAGAGCCGGCTTTAGCTGTGAGACCTCACTGCTGAAAGCAGGTTTCTGGCTTTGTTTACTTTCTGTATTTGAAAATTTGTTGCGACTCCAGCTCTGAGATCCCGGCTGACTGAAAACAGGTTTCTGGGGTTTTGTTTAGCTTCTATATTTGTAACAATGTTTCTTAGCAGCTCAGAGCCCAGCAGTGGCAGGCGGGGAACGTTGGAGTCCTACGTCACTGAAGGAAGCAGGCCTCCTGTTCGTGTCAGTAGCCTGGCTGCCGGCTGCCATCTTGGCTGGCAGTTAATTTGCATATCGCCCTGATTAGCCAATGGGAAGGGTAGAGGATGTACAACTAATTACCATGCTTCTCTTTTATTAGATAGGATGTCTTAACCAACTATTGTTCTTTAATAACTTCTAAAAAGTTATTTAAGGTTTAAGGCAATTCTTTTTATATTTCTACTTTCTAAGGCCTAATATATTGACTTTCAATTACAGTTTCTAAATATTTGAGGGGCATTTCCCTATATTTCCTCCCAGAATGACTGTTAAACTATATTTAGGGAGCCTCTTTTAAAATCTTTTTTCTTTCTTTTAAACAGAGTAACAACTTTGTAGCTTTTCAGATGCCAGCCAATACTGCCATGCATATATTTTAAGTAACTCTCTTTATACTTATGGTGTCTCATTAATAGTGAGATTTAATGCTTGAACAATAATTTTTAGTTTACTTTGTGAATTGTAGCAGAAGAGATTTTAAATTTCTCCATTTTATTGAGCTTAAAATTTACTTTTAAACAGCATTCTTTTTGGCTAGTGCTCATTTGCATATGTAACTTGATAAGGGTAGTGGTCTAGTCTTTGTTTAAACTTCCCTGAGATTTTTTGACCCTTTTACAACTTTTGCAAATAGTTAACTTTAGAATTTATTTCTCTCTTTCAAAATTCTTTTCCTTCTCATTATATACATAACCTTCACAAATTTTATACTTTTAAATTACCCTTCAAACC
Organism: Myotis myotis; assembly: GCF_014108235.1. Taxonomy (NCBI): domain Eukaryota; kingdom Metazoa; phylum Chordata; class Mammalia; order Chiroptera; family Vespertilionidae; genus Myotis; species Myotis myotis. Next base: position 92,742,832 of record NW_023416346.1, read on the forward strand.
TTTTTATGTCCTTTAAAAATGCATTTTTACTCTAATATCCTTTCTTTCTGTCATTAACTTGTATATACCATTAGCTATTTGTATAAAACATTTTCCTCCTTTTCCTTTAAAATGTATGTCCTGCCTTCTATTATTAAAACTATACAATATTTAAACCATAATTTTCCAATGATAATTAAAAGTAAACAGCCAGCATATTTTAGATTGACATTTATCAACACAAATTTTGTAATTATTCTAAAAGATGTTTATTAAATTTAAACCAGTTTTTATATTAAAAATTTGGTTCAGATCATAGAATTAATCCCCCTTTTTTAATTAGGCCAATAAAATATTATATCCTATGTTGAAATTTTACTACATGTAGTACACATGAGGACTACGATATATTTTGAACTACTAATTTTTCCAGAGAAAATATAAGAATTATTTTTCTCAAAAATGATTTTCTATACTTTATGCATTTTTTTTCATCACAACCATATAACTTCACTTGAACTTTAAACTTTTAGAAGCCTCAAATTTTAGGAGGCAAGTTAAATACTTAGCATTTCTCAAATTAGTAATACTTTTACATTTTTAAGGATATATTTCAAATAAAATACAAGACATATTTAATTAATAGATTCAATTCTATCCTCTAGATTTTTTTATATGAGGCAAACTCAGATGAATATTTCATTATTTTTGTCATTTTAAAATACCTCGATATTTAATAATTTTTATTATTTAATTCAGTAATGTTCTAAAGTTTTAAGTTACTAAAGACTTTGGAAAACTATGTTTCTGGCAAAAAGGCAAGGGGAGGAAAGAGCAGGCCTGCTTGAATTTTAAAACCACCACATTCTTCCTTAGAGATAATACCTAAGGTTGCTGCTGCCACCGGGTTCTCCGCTTTTACAGGGAGAAGAGCGACTGGCTCTTTCCTTTAACAGGCAGCCCTCTCCTCAGCGACTGGAACCTCATCATTAATATATTTATAATTATTACTGGAAAGCTTCACCACAAATTCTTCATTTTAGTTACATCTATTTATTTATGTTTTAACAACTTTGAGATTTTAAAGCCAATTACTACCCAAGGCATTTTCTTTTGGCAAATTTTGTAACAGAGATAACATTGACTTTCAGTGTCTTTAATGTTAAAGTATTATTTTATTTTTATTTTATAAAAACAGGAGTGCCCCCACGATTTGGGAGGCAACCTTGGAATGCAGTACATTATTCAAAAATTACCATTATTATATTAATTCTATTGCCCAAACAGCCTGTATATTTTCCTTGTGTCATTTTTGCCATCTTTTAAAGAAAAAACAGTCTTGGGTTTAGTCTATAACATCCTTGAAGAGACTGGGGCTCAGCCAAGAGCCACCCAAAATCGGGCTGGGTGCCTTTCTCTTAAGCCAACCTTTTTCTCTTCAAGAGTACAGAAATCCCAGACGCACCCCTAAATTCCGCCAAATTTTAAATTACAGACTGGGAAATAAAAAACATGGTGAAAATGAGACGTCTAATAACACTCTCGAGTGGGTGTCCATTTTACAGGATCACCAAAATACCTAGTAATTTTTAAATTACTTCCCATTGTCTGGATTTTCTTAAAACCTGTGTTATCAGCCACGTGTACCATTCATATTCTCTCTCCCCATTCCCACATTCTGTTTGCTCTGGGAAAATTTAGTAATGGCCTGGCCATCTACCGTTTCTTTTCTATTAAAGTCATGCTTAATAAACTAACAATAAACAATACACATAGACAAGTGCCCAGTTCACAGACTTTTTCATACTCTGCTCTCCATGGCATTGACTGGTATCCAAAGTTATTTTCGCTAAAATCTGCCTGTCCCATTTTCTATAGCTGTTGAGCCTTTTCACAATGGAGGCAAAATGCTTGCACCTTTCCCTTGAGTGCCACCTTGTGTCCTTTTTGGTTGCCTACATTATTTTTTTAAATGTCCTGTTTTTCCACAAAGTCTAATTTGCTCATAAGCTTGTTGCACATAATGTAGCTGATTCTGCAAGTCCCTGCTTATTATTTGATTTGGGAGATGTGGGTCAGCCACATGTATAATAGGAAAACCAAGTCTCTCCTCCACCATCATGTCCTTTAATCCTTCTCGGATAGCTCTTTGCACAGGTGATCCTATTCGGAGCGAATTAAATGTTTCAGGATCAGGACATGGAGGTGGAGGGGGGCATAAAGGCCACTCTTCCAATTTTTTCTTTCTGCTCCTCGTCTCCTTAGGAGGTAGAGGGTGCAAGGGGAGGAGGTTTATCCTCTTTTGCCACTCTAAAAGGTTCTAGCAAATGCAAAATACTATGTTCCACAAGGAACAAACAATTCGGAGGCAAATTTTTCCCCTGTCACTGAGCATTTTTCAAGTTCTGACCCACTCTTTCCCAACATTCAACATCTAATGTACCCTCTTCAGGAAACCAAGGATTATGTTCTATAATAATATGCAAAAACTGTAAAAGAATACCTTCTGACACTTTAATTCCTTTATCCTTGAGCACACAAGCCAAAAGTCTACAATAAGTTTCTTTCTTTTTAACTGAATTCTGCCCCATTAGCCTGGATAAAAAAGATGTTCCCACCATACTTATAGATCTCGATTTCTGAAGCTGGTGTGGGTTTTGTATGTGGTGAATTTTCCCCCACCTTTTTGGTGATGTTTCCCCCATCTATCTGGTGAATTTTCCCCACCTATCTGGTGAACTTTGTTTTTTGCTCTGGACCAGTGGTTGGCAAACTGTGGCTTGTGAGCCACATGCGGCTCTTTGGCCCCTTGAGTGTGGCTCTTCCACAAAATACCACATGCGGGCGCGCACGTACAGTGTGATTGAAACTTTGTGGCCCATGCGCAGAAGTTGGTATTTTGTGGAAGAGCCACACTCAAGGGGCCAAAGAGCCGCATGTGGCTCGCGAGCCGCAGTTTGCCAACCACTGCGCTAGGCGAATCTTCTTCTCCAGGTGTCTGTCGTTCGAGGCACCAGATGTGGAAGTTGTGATAGCCACATCCTGCTTGGCTTGGGTTCAGGACCTGGAGAAGGGCTGCACACAAATGACGAGACTAGAGAAGAAATATGAATTTGGAAATAGGGGGCCAGGTGGAGAGCCCAACTCTAGTGGGAGGGCTTCACTGGTGCCCAGGCCCTGCCAACCTTTTATTCAATTTTAGATACACATATTGTCCTTAGTCAGGCAGGCAATTCGGGTAGCAGACAGATGATCTTAAAGGTCAGTACATATTAATAAAGATTTACTTTGAAACTATTAGGTCAGGAAATTGATTGAGCCACCATTGTCTCGACAGAACAATCAGTGCATAGCGGTTAGCCCTTGCCAAAGCTCAAGGTCCATCAGCCTTCTGGGTTCCTTGTTTGCACTTTCCTGATAGGATACACAATGGATAGCTTCCAGCAATAATCTTAATGGTGATCACACAAAAAAAATACCTACAAAAGATACAAAAAATGAGAAAAAGTGAAAGCGTTTTACTATAAAAATATGAAGGAAAACATCAAAAGTGGTAAGAGGGACAAAAAACTACAAAATAGACAGAAAACAACAAAATAGCAGTTGTAAGTCCTTTTCTGTCAGTAATTATTTTAAATGTAAATAGATTTTACTCGCCAATGAAAATACATAGATTGCTGAATGAATTTTTAAAAATCCAACTATATGCTGTCTATAAGAAAACCATTTTAGATTTAAGGGCACACATACTCTGAAAGTGAAAGGACAGAATAAAATATTCTATGATAATGAAAAGAAAGAGTGGTCATATTCATATTAAACAAAATAGATTTAAGTCAATAACTGCCACAGAAACAAAGAAAGACATTTATAATAATAAAAATCAATTGAACAGGAATGTATACCAGTTATAAATACATATGCACCCAACATCAGATAATCCAAATATATGAGTCAAGCATTGAGCACTAAAAGCAGAAATAGAGAGCAACACAACAATAGTAGGAGATTTCAAAACCCCAAGATCAATAATGGATAGAACATCTATACAGAATATCAATAAGAAAGCAGAGAACTTGCACACTATAAACCGTTTTAGAATACTATGGACCTGACGGGACAGTGGAGTATTTATTTTTCATAAGTGCACATGGAACATTCCCTGGGATAAATCACTGCACATCACAAAATGAGTCTTAAGAAATGTAAGAATTAAGAAGACTGAAATCATACCAAGTATCTAGTCTGACCTCAATGGAATGAAATTAGAGATGAATAGCAAAACGAAAATTGGAAAATTCTCAAATATGTGGATATTAAACAATGCATTCTTGAAAAACCAATGTGTCAATGAATATATCAAAAGGTAAATAAAAGCATCATAGTGGTATTAGGCATTCCTTTTTTTGTTCTCCTTTTTAAGCAATGAATTAGAAACCCATCCACGAACAAAAGTACCACTGTGAAATATAACACTATATACACCAAGGGGCCAGGGGCCCAAGAGAAGTCTTGCCCACCAGTGCATGTGACAATAGGCAGACAGACCTCAGTACAGACTTTGGAAACTGTGGGGCCAGCAAACCTGCCCAATCAGGAACAAACCCCGAAGAATGCTGACCTTGACAGATTCCCACACATGATTTGCAGAATTCCATCTTTCCTGAGGGGAGATTCCACGATGGCATTGGAAAAAACACACAAGTTTCGTTGCAGCAGAAGCAGTGGTAAAATAAATTTTCCCAGTACCATCCCCCTATCAAGGATATACTACACAGGGCTAACCTATTAATGGCAGTGACTTCTCCCTCTGGGGAGAAAGAAAGCAGTGAGTGAGTGCCTCGTAACCCCAGTTGTGCAGGATGCATCTGGTGAAGCCTGTTTTTCTTCAGAGCACCAAGAATATTGAGATGAGACCTCTATTACTGGAGGGAGACAGGATATTGGGGAAGAAGCAAGTAAGAATAGAATTATATACTTGAAACCTATATAATTATATTAACCAATGTCGCCCCAATAAATTTAATAAAATATAAATAAAAATAGACCTCTGAGATTGAAAAAAAAAAGTTTTCCAAAGAGTGATAAAGGGATTGCACTCAGCAGGAAGTCCATCCATAAACCTTTGTGATTACTACACCCAAGGGTCCCTGGTCACTCCCCACACCATAAGTAATAAACCCACACCTCCTTTCACTCTGAAACTGGCCCCTTGTTTGCACTTCTGTGTGCAGCACAGGATAAAGAGCTCCAGTAGACAGAGAAGCCTCAGTCTCTGGGCAAGGTAAAAATCACAAACTTGAGCTATAGAGTTACCTTCTAAAAAACAAAGAGAATTCTAGTAGTCAACCCGGTGAGTTGTCAGAACCAGAGAAGACATAAAAGATTGATAATTCTGCCAGAAGAGAGAGCAAGAACAGTGAAGCAGGTGTAGTGATACAAAGACAGAGAAAACACCAAATAATAACATCATCAAATAGAACGCTCCATCCAAAGATAACCAGCAAATATTTAAGGAGATGTGTACTGATTCAAATGCAAAAGCAACAATATACAAAATGACAAGAAATGTGAAAAATCAAGGAAATGTACCATCACAAAAAGAAAATAATAATTTTCTAATAAATGAGCTCAAAGGCACATAATTTTGTGCCTTTGAATTTAAAATTACTATTTTGAAGAAATTCAATGAGCTACAAGAAAATTCAGAAAAAATTCAATGAAATATTGAAATGTTTACCAAAGAGGCAGAAGTCATAAGAAAACATAAATTATGGAACTGATGAATGCAATGAATGAAATATAAAATGCAACAGGTAGTATCTGCTGTAAAGTAGAGCAAATGGAAGATAGAATATATGAGTTGTACATGGTATTGGACACTGATTCATCTCTGACTCCTAGGGAACCTATGAATAAGTGATTTCCACAATATCCTGTCCTAAATTTTGAAATAACCCAGTTAAAAGTGAACCAAAAAGAAGAACAAAAAAGAGCAAAGAAAGCCTACATTACATATGGGATTCAAATAAAAAATATATATTAAAAAAATTAGGAATCCTATGGAGAAGAAAGAGAGACGGCAGATGAAAATATAATTAAAGAACTAATAGCTGAGAACTTCCTAAACCTGGAGAGAGAACTGGACATCCAAATACATGAAGCTAATAGATCACCCTATTATCTAAATACAAAATATCTCTAACACATAAACCTGAAAAATAAAAGTTAAAGAAATCATTCTAAAAGCAGTTAATTAAAAAAAAAAAAAAAAAAAAAAGGATGGTAACCTACAAAGGAATCCCTGTTAGGCTAGTAATGGATTTTCAGCAGAAACTTTCAGGCCAGAAGAGATTAAAACGTCATATTCAAAGTGTTGAAAGACGAAAATTGGCAGCCAATAATACTCTATCCAGAAAAGTTATCTTTCAGATATGAAGAATAAATAAAGACTTTCATAGACAAAAGCGAAAGAGTTTATCACCACTAGACTTGCTTTGGAACAAATATTTAAAGTAAGTTGTTCAAGCTAAAATGAAAAATACTAGTTAGTGGGATATAAACATAACAAAGTATACCACATACTAGCAGAGTTGAATATAGAGTCAAAATTATAAAACTATACATGTGAAATAGGATGGTGTGTTTACCACTCAACTATAGTATAAAGGTCAAAGGGAAAAGAGTATCTACTTATATAAAAACCCTGGGAGGTGTTCATCACAACCAGAACTGCGACCAAGTGGAAGGAAGTCAGTCCTGAAGGGGTTGTCTTGGCAACAGCTGTGCCCTCCCCCGAGCTGTTTCCTGTAAGGGCAGGGTTTGAGGCAGGAACCCGCACTGGGAGCTTGGAGGCATATCTTTATAAAGTGAGCTGTGCCAGAACAGCCAGGGGTGAACCTGAGTGGGGGCGAATGAAAGGCTTACAAAAGACAGACAAGAGAATGAAAGCCGGGTCTCGGTGGGACGATGCTTCTCTGAGAGACAGCGACCACACCCACAGCCATGCCTTTATTTTATACCAGATGCTACGAGGCAAAGTAAGGGCATGACCAAGATGTTTACAACATTCTCCTGGGTTTTGATCCTACTCAACTACATGCACCTGAACTCCATCAAGCCTACATCACTCAGGCACGTGGGGCCACATGTTCTGACCACAGGTTCAAGCTTACAACTACAGCTGTTGGCTATAATTGTGCTGGGAGGGCCCTGCCCTCCAAGCTGGGACTTGCATATGGCAATGAGAGGACTGTGCCCTCTCATCAGTCCAAGGCTTGAACCTGTCCAAAACACTGTAGCGGCTCCCCACAATAAAGTTTTAATTCTGTTTCTTTTTTTTTCCGTAATTTCGCAGCTATTTGAACCTGTTCTCAGTGTATTTACGCTTCCCATTTTATTTTTTTATTTTTATTTTTTTATTGTTTTATTGCTTAAAGTATTACAAAGGGTATTACATATGTGTCCTTTTTTTCCCCCCACGCTTGACAATCCCCTGGCCTCCCCTAACCCCCAGTGTCTTATGTCCATTGGTTATACTTATATGCATGCATACAAGTCCTTCGGTTGATCTCTTACCCCCTCCCTCCTGCCCCCCAACCCTCACTGGCCTTCCCACTGCAGTTTGACAATCAGTTTGAGGCAGCTCTGCCTCTGTATCTATTATTGTTCATAAGTTTATAATGGTCTTATTATCCATGAATGAGTGAGATCATATGGTATTTTTCCTTCATTGACTGGCTTATTTCACTTAGCATAATGCTCTCCAGTTCCATCCATGCTGTTGCAAATGGTAAGAGTTCCTTCTTTTTTACAGCAGCATAGTATTCCATCGTGTAGATGTACCACAGTTTTCTCATTAATCCATTCAGCTACTGATTAGTAATTCTGTTTCTTTGTTACTAATGTTGTGGCCCCACCTCATAACAAAGAAACAATTTCCAGAAGATGAGGCCCAGGAATCAGGATTTTAAAAAGATTCCCAGGTGATTCTAATGTGCAGCCAAGATTGAGAAACACTGCTATAGATAATATTAAAAATATATCTAAACATGCAATTCTTTGTCCAAAAAATGAGCATGCTCAAAAATTAAATGAAGAAAATTTGGACATACTCGATGGAGATTTTCACACATATTTGAGTGATGATTCCATTGATTCCAAAGATGATGCTGAAAAGGAAAATTTTCCCATTGAATTTCTTTTTAAAAAAAAAATTAAATCTTTATTGTTCAGATTATTACAGTTGTTCCTCTTTTTTCCCCCCATAGCTCCCCTCCACCTGGTTCCCACCCCACCCTCTGCCCTTACACCCCTCACTGTCCTCATCCATAGGTGTACGATTTTTGTCCAGTCTCTTCCCGCACCCCCACACCCCTTTCTCCCCGAGAATTGTCAGTCCACTCCCTTTCTATGCCCCTGATTCTATTATATTCACCAGTTTATTCTGTTCATCAGATTTTTTTTTTTTTTAGTTGAGACTCACTTTATTTATTTTTTTTTAAATTAAATCTTTATTGTTCAGATTATTACATTTGTTCCTCTTTTTTTTCCCCCCATAACTCCCCTCCTCCCAGTTCCCGCCCCACCCTCCGCCCTCACTCCCCACCCACTGTCCTCATCCATAGGTGCACGATTTTTGTCCAGACTCTTCCCGCATCTCCCACACCCCTTTCCCCCCCAGGAATAGTCAGTCCATTCCCTTTCTATGTCCCTGATTCTATTATAATCACCAGTTCATTCTGTTCATCAGATTATTTATTCACTTGATTCTTAGATTCACTTGTTGATAGATGCATATTTGTTGTTCATAATTTGTATCTTTACCTTTTTCTTCCTCTTCCTCTTCTTAAAGGATACCTTTAAGCATTTCATATAATCCTGGTTTGGTGGTGATGAACTCCTTTAGCTTTTCCTTATCTGTGAAGCTCTTTATCTGACCTTCAATTCTGAATGATAGCTTTGCTGGATAAAGTAATCTTGGTTGTAGGTTCTTGGTATTCATCACTTTGAATATTTCTTGCCACTCCCTTCTGGCCTGCAAAGTTTCTGTTGAGAAATCAGCTGACAGTCGTATGGGTATTCCCTTGTAGGTAACTGAGTTACTTTCTCTTGCTGTTTTTAAGATTCTCTCTTTATCTTTTGCTCTTGGCATTTTAATTATGATGTGTCTTGGTGTGGTCCTCTTTGGATTCCTTTTGTTTGGGGTTCTCCGCGCTTCTTGGACCTGTAAGTCCATTTCTTGCACCAGGTGGGGGAAGTTTTCTGTCATTATTTCTTCAAATAGGTTTTCAATATCTTGCTCTCTCTCATCTTCTGGCACCCCTATAATTCTGATGTTGGTACGCTTGAAGCTGTCCCAGAGGCTCCTTACACTATCCTCGCATTTTTGGATTCTTTTTTCATTTTGCTTTTCCGGTTGGGTGTTTTTTGCTTCCTCGCATTTCAAATCATTGACTTGATTCTTGCGCTCCTCTGGTCTGCTGTCGGGAGTCTGTATAATATTCGTTATTTCAGTCCGTGTATGCTTAATTTCTAGTTGGTTCCCCAATATAAGATCGAGGGTCTTATTAGTTTTCTTGTAGATCTCATTAAGTTTATCGGCGGCTTCTAAACAGTTCTTGAGAGACCTTAAAAGTGTGGTTCTGAACTCTATATCTTCCATTGACAATTTTGTCCTGTTTCTTTGTCTCCGCATTTTGTTATGCTTCCTTGGTGCACCCCCTAGTGGTCTTTGTTCGCAGTCTTATAGTTAAATCTTGATTGTTGTAGCTAATTCCAGGGAGGGTTTGACCTCCAGGCCAAGTGGCTATGAGAATCAGCTGTGTCAGCAGTGAGAGAACTTCTGTCCTCTAGGGAGGTGCTAATCTAGCCTTTGCCTGAGGCTATCCGGCAAAAGCCTCTGTGCAGGGCTTGGGCGGGGTGGGTCGCACAGGATCAACAGGGTGGGCTGGAGAGAGCAGTTATGGCGGCTCTCAGTCCTGTCCCCAGGGGCTCTGCCTCTCTGAGTCCCAGCACCCGCTGCAAAGCTCAGAGAGAAAGCTGCACTCGCTCTGACCGAAGCCAGACAGTCCCGCTTCTCCCGTTTGAGTCTGGGTCCCTAAAGACTCGCCCGGATCTGGAGCTCAGAGTCTGCGACTCCCTCCCGATTGAAAACGCCAACCGCGCCCTCGGCCGCCAGCCCGCTCGCGCACTCCGCACCTCAGAATTTGACTTCAGCACTGCGCCTCCTCTGAGTGTCCGTATGCATTTCTCTTTCCTCCTAGTTGTAGGACTTCCACTCAGCCAGCGTTCCTGTGGTTCTGGGTGATGTCCCTTCCGTTTTTTGGTTTCACTTTTGAAGTAGTTGTTCAAAGCAGCAAACTCCGGCGTTAACCTATGCCGCCATCTTGGTTCTCCTCAGATTTTTTATTCACTTGATTTTTAGATTCACTTGTTGATAGATGTGTATTAGTTGTTCATAATTTTTATCTTTACCTTTTTCTTCTTCTTCCTCTTCTTAAGGATATCTTTCAGCATTTCATATAATACTGGTTTGGTGGTGATGAACTCCTTTAGCTTTTTCTTATCTGTGAAGCTCTTTATCTGACCTTCAATTCTGAATGATAGCTTTTCTGGGTAGAGTAATCTTGGTTGTAGGTTATTGCTATTCATCACTTTGAATATTTCTTGCCACTCCCTTCTGGCCTGCATAGTTTCTGTTGAGAAATTAGATGACAGTCGTATGGGTACTCCCTTGTTGGTAACTAACTGCTTTTCTCGTGCTGCTTTTAAGATTCTCTCTTTGTCTTTTGCTTTTGGCATTTTAATTATGATGTGTCTTGGTTTGGTCCTCTTTGGGTTCCTTTTGTTTGGGGTTCTCTGCGCTTCCTGGACTTGGAAGTCTATTTCTTTGACCAGGTAGGGGAAGTTTTCTGTCATTATTTCTTCAAAGAGGTTTTCAATATCTTGCTCTCTCTCTACTTTTGGCACCCCTATAATTTGGATGTTGGTTTGCTTGAAGTTGTCCCAGAGGCTCCTTACACCATCTTCATATTTTTTTATTCTTTTTTCTTCTTGCTTTTCTGGTTCGGTGTTTTTTACTTCTTGGTATTTCAAATCTTTGACTTGATACTTGCGATCCTCTAGTTTGCTGTTGGATCTCTGTATAATATTCTTTATTTCAGTCAGTGTATGCTTAATTTCTAGTTGGTTCTTTTTCATATCCTCGAGGGTCTCACTAGATTGATGGAGAGTCTCACTAAATTTATTGGTAGTTTATAGAAAATTCTTGAAAAACCTTATAACCGTGGTTTTGAACTCTATATCCAGTAGTTTGTTTTCTTCCATTTCTGTCATTTGTGACCTGTTTGTCTCCACATTTTGGCTGCTTCCCTGTGTTGATAGGGTGGCTTTCTGTGCTAGGTGTCCTATAGGGACCAGTGGCTCAGCCTCCCCAATTACCTGAGGTGGACACTCTTGGTGCACCCCTTTGTGGGCTGTGTGCACAGTTTTGTTGTAGTTAAGCCTTGATTGTAGTTGGTATCACTGGGAGGAATTGACCTCCAGGCCAATTGGCTGTGAGAATCAGCTGTGTCTTTGTAGGGAGAACTTCTGTGCTGGAGACACCCTTCTGGGGCAAGACTTGCTTCAGTGGGGCTTTGGTGCTCACTGAGTCTGCCCCCTGAGTATGTCCCTTATGGATCTGAGGAGTTGTAATCTGGATGGTCCCACTCTGACCACTAGGTACACTGGCTCTTGGATCTCTAAGGAGGTGCTAATTTAGCCTCTGCCTGAGGCTACCCAGCAGGAGGTACGAAGAGATCTGCAGGTTCTTCTTCTTTGTTTGGGATTTGGAGGTGCCCTGATGAGGCCCAGCTATGAAGCAATGCAAGCTGCTGTGGGGCCTTGGGCCTTCTTTTGGATGTTCTGGGTCTCTCTGACCCTGCTGCAGTTTGTTAGGTAATTTTGGATTGCAAATGGCCAGGTCATTCATATGCAAAAGCCTCTGGGCACAGCTTTGGTGGGGCGGGGGTCTCAGGGAATCACAAGGGCAGAGCAAACAGCTATGGCTGATCCTCAGCCCTGCCCTATGAGGCCTTGGGTCTCAAGTCCTGCGGTAATCGCTGCAAGCACCTCTGAGAGAAAGCCACCCTCGAGTTCCACCTGATGCCAGACAGTCCAGTTTCTCCCCGTATGAGTCTGGGTCCCCAGAGACTCGCCTGGAACTGGAGTTCAGAGCGGGAGCATGTGTCTCCCTCCCAACTGAAAAAGACAACCGCGTCCTCAGTTGCCAGCCCTTTATGCGCATGCCTCCGTTCCTCTGCACTTTACTTCCACAGCTCCACTGAGTCTCAGTGTGCTTTTCTCTTTCCTTCTAGTTGTAGAATTTCCACTCATCCAGCCTTCCTGTGGTCCTGGATGATGTCCATTTTGTCTTTTAGTTGTATTTTTGAACTGGTTGTGCGAGGCAGCAATTTCAGGTGTTTACCTATGCCACTATTTTGGTTTCTCCCCCACATCGAATTTCTTAATAGTATTACTCCTTTGGAAATGCCATGTCATATATTAAAATTGAAAGTGGGTGCAATCATCATGCTATTGAGAAATCTCACTAGTAAATGGGGTCTTTGTAATGGTACCAGATTTATTATCAAAAGATTATGACCTAACATTATCGAAGCTGAAGTATGAACAGGATCTGCAGAGTGAGAGGCTGTTCTGATTCCAAGAATTAATTTGTCCCCATCTGTCACTGGCCTCCCATTTAAATTGATTCGACGATGGTTTCCCGTGATGCCAGCATTTGTGATGACTATTAATAAATCACAAAGACAAACTCTAGTCAAAGTAGGCATAGTCCTACCTGAACCCGTTTTTGCACATGGTCAGTTATATGTTGCTTTCTCTCGAGTTTGAAGAGCATGTGATGTTACAGTTAAAGTTCTAAGTACTTCATCACAAGGGAAATTAGTCAAGCACTCTGAAAGTGTTTTCACTCTTAATGTGGTGTACAGGGAGATAGTAGAATAAGTTTAATCACTTTATCAGTCATTGTTTGCATCACTGTTGTTTTCATATCATGTTTTTGTTGTTTTCATATCATGTTTTTTGTCATTTTTATATCATGCCTCTGTTGTTGTTATATCCTTTTGTTACTGTTTATTTATTAATAAATTTATATATTATTTTCATATACATTTTACTAATTTCCTTTCATCTCTCACACTTCTATTATAGAGAAAGGGCAAATAGCAATATTAAAATATCTCTGCTAATTAATTCCCTTTTTTAAAAAAAATATATTTTATTGAATTTTTACAGAGAAAAAGGGAGAGGGATAGAGTTAGAAACATTGATGAAAGAGAAACATCATTCAGCTGCCTCCTGCACACTCCCCACTGGAAATGTTCCCGCAACCGAGGTACATGCCCTTGACCGGAAACGAACCTGGGACCCTGGAGTCTGCAAGCCGATGCTCTATCCACTGAGCCAAACCGGTTAGGGCAATTAATTCCCTTTTAATGTGCATGAATTTCGTGCACTGGGCTGCTAGTTAAAAATAATTATAACCCTGGCTGGTGTTTTTCAGTTGGTTGGAGTGTCATCCTGTACACCAAAAGGTGGCAGGTTTGATTCCCACTCAGGGCACGTACCAAAGTGGCGGGTTCAATCCTTGGTTGGAACACATATGTGAGGTTGCTGATTGATGTCTCTTACATCGATGTTTCTCTCTCTCTCTCTCTCCCTATCTTGGAGAGATCAATTAAAATTTTTTAAAAATACTAAGTATAGACACTATAATGTGTTGATAAGTAAACAATATAAAAAAGGTAAATAGGGCATCAGAAGCATAAAAATAGGGAGTAAAAGAGTGAAGCTTTTGTACATGATAAAGTCAGGTTACTATCAGCTTAAAATGGGCTACTTTAGCTATGAGATGCTTCTCTAAGCCTCATGATAACTAAAAAGCAAAAACCTAGAGCAGGTGCACTGCACATAAAGATAGGAGAAAGAGAGCACACTGCTATGGAAAATCACCAATTTATAAAAATAGAAACAGATACCTAGGAATAACTTAACTAAGGACGTAAAAGACCTGTAATCAGAAAACTACAGGGCATTAAAAAAAGAGATAGAGGAAGACAAAAACAAATGGAAGAAAATACCATGTTCATGGATTGGTAGAATCAACATCATTAAAATGTCTATACGACCCAAAGCAATCTATAGATTCAATGCAATCCCCATTAAAATACCAACGGCATATTTCAAAGATCTAGAGCAAATTCTCCAAAAATTCATCTGAAATAAAAAAGACACTGAATAGCCACAGCAATCTGAAAAGGAAGAACAAAGTTGGAGGGATCACAGTACCAGATATCAAGCTGTATTACCAAGCCATGGTTCTCAAAACTGCCTGGTACTGGCACAAGAACAGACATATAGACCAATGGAACAGAACAGAGAACCCAGAAATCAACCCAAACCATTATGCTCAATTAATATTTGACAAAAGAGACAAGAGCATACAATGGAGTCAAGACAGTCTCTTCAATAAATGGTGCTGGGAAATTTGGTCAGATACATGCAAAAAAAATGAAACTAGATCATCAACTTACACCATACACAAAAACAAACTCAAAGAGGCTAAAGGACTTAAATGTAAGGTGGGAAAACATAAAAATACTACAAGACTCCATAAGCAGCAAAATAGCAGACATATGTCATAGCAATATCTTTTTTTTTTTAATATATTTTATTGATTTTTTACAGAGAGGAAGGGAGAGAGATAGAGAGTTAGAAACGTCGATGAGAGAGAAACATCGATCAGCTGCCTCCTGCACATCTCCTACTGGGGATGTGCCCGCAACCCAGGTACATGCCCTTGACCGGAATCGAACCTGGGACCCTTCAGTCCGCAAGCTGACGCTCTATCCACTGAGCCAAACTGGTTTTGGCATAGCAATATCTTTACAGACACAGCTCCTAGGGCAACAGAGACTAGGGAGAAAATAAACAAATGGGACTACATCAAAATAAAAGTGGCACAAAAAAGCTCAAAGTGATAGGGGTGGAAAAGGATATTTTATGTATGTGGAAAACAAAAGAAAGTAGGGACAGCTATACTTATATTTCACAAAATAGACTTTAAGACAAAAACAGTAACATGAGACAAAAAAGTCATTATATAATGACAAATGGGTCAATTCATCAATCCTATCTAATAAAAAAGTAATATGCAAATTAACCATATGGAGGGAGGGGCCAGGGCATGGGATGCTGGGCTCCTGATCGCCTCCAGCAATGCAAGTCCAGTGTCCTGTGTGTCCAGTTGCACGGAGGGAGGGGCCTCTGGTCAGAGACTGGTGCACGGGACACTGGAGTCGTTGCGGGCCGGGCTGAGGGACACCACCCACCCCCCGTGCATGGATTTCGTGCACCGGGCCTCTAGTAATATATAACATCTATAAATAGATATGCACACAACATTGCAAGCACCTAAATATATTAAGCAAATATTACCAGATATAACGGAAAAGGTAGAAAACACTGTAACAGCAGGCAACTTCAAGAGCCTACCGACAGCAATGAATAGATCATCAACAAGGAAACAATGGACATGATACATTAGACCAAATGGCCCTAACAGAAATTTGTAGAATACTGTATCCATCAGGAGCAGAATACACATTTTTCTCAAGAGCATACAGAACATTATCTAGCATACCCACACGATAGGACACAAAACAAATCACAGAAAATTTAGGAAGATACAAAACAAGTATCTTTTCTCTCCACAATGTATAAAACTAGAATTTAATAAGAGAAAAAGCTGGGGAATATACAAATATGTGTAAATTAAACACACATCTGAACAATCAATGGGTCTAGGGAAAAAATCAAAAGTAAAAAATCTCAAAACAAATTAAAATGAAAAGACAACACACCAAACCTATGTGATGCTGTAAGAACAGTTTTGAGAGGTAAGTTTATAGTGATCAATGCCTTCAGTAAGAAAATGGCAATATCCCAAGTGTACAACCTAATTTTACACTTCAAGAAACTAGAAAAAGAAACTAAGCTCAAAGCAAAAGGAAATAAGAACCCAGAAAAACAATAGGAAAAAAAATCAACAAAACTAAGAGCTGGATTTTTGAAAAAATAAAATTGACAAACAAGCTAGGCTAACTAAGAAAAAAAGAGGGAATAGTCACATAAATAAAATAAAAATCAAAGAGGAGATACTGTAACTATTAACAAAATAGGTAGGAATATCAGGGATTACTATGAACAATATATGCCAACAAACTGGATAACATCAGAAGAAATGGATCTAGAAATGGATAACCTACCAAGACTGATTCAGGAAAAAATAGAAAATGTGAACAAACCAATATTGAGGGAAGAGATATTGTAATAAGTTTACACAGTGAAAGATGATTACTAGAATTAGTGGGGTGACCACTAATTGTATGGTATAAAAACGTCAAATCAGTATATTGTACACCTGAAACTAATATAACCAATATAAGACTACATAACAACTGTATTTAAGTAAAAATAAATTTAAAAAAATTTCTCCATACAGAAAAGCACAGGGACAGATGGCATAACTGCTGAATTCTACTAAATATTTAAAGAAAAATTAATACCAATCCTTCTTAAACTTTTCCAAAAATTGAAGATAAGGGAACACTTACAAATTTATTTTACAAAGCCAGAAATACCCTGTTACCAAGGACAGATTAGGACTCTACAAGAAAATGAAACGTATAGCCCAACATCCCTGATAATATAAACATAAAAATTCTCAACAATATATTAGCAAACTGACCTCAACAACATATCAAAAGAATTATCAATCATGACCAAACTGAAAGCTTTAATTCTAAGATCAGAAACAAGGCAATGATGCCCACTTTCACCTCTTCTATTCCATATACAACTGAAAATTATTGCTAGGTAGAGCAATTAGGCAAGTAAGAAAATAAAAAAGCATCTCAATCAGAACAGAAGTAGTAAAATTATCTGTTCATAAATGGCATGATCTTATATATAGAAAATCCTAAAGATCGCACACACATGCGCACAAGCACACACACACACACATACAATTACCTGTTAGAACAAATAAATAAATTCAGTACAATTCAGGACACAAAATCAACATATAAAAATCAGCTGTATTTCTATACACCAACAATGAACAAATTGATAGAAAATTAAGATCACAATTGCAATAGCATCAAAAATTTTTAAAAAATTAGGAATAAACTTAATCAAGGAGGCTAAAGACTTGTACATAAAAGAAAACCATAAAACATTTCTGGAAGAAACTTAAGATGACACAAATAATTGGAAAGACATCCTACGATCATCTATCAGAAGACTTGATATTATTAAAATTTCTGTCCTACCCAAAGCAAGATGCAGATTCAGTGCAATCCCTATCAAAATCCCATTTTGATACTGTATTATAGCAATGCACCATAATATTGGGGAAGGCCAGGTAAATGATACACATGACCTCCCTGTACTTTTATTACAACTTCCTATGAATCTAAAATTATTTCAAAAATTATATATGTGTATGTATTTATGTATATGAATATACTTCAGATCTATCTATTCAGAATCTACTTTTCACTTCCCCAACTACTATGACCCTAATATAACCACTTTCTCTCACCTAGATTACTATAACATTCTTCCTGCTTCTTCTCTTTCCCTCTTGAAGTTTATTCTCCACACAGCAGACAGAATACTCTCTTTACATATAAGTCAAATCAAGTTCCTATTCTCCCACCCTCCCAATGCTTTTTCATCACACAGAGTAAAACCCAAAACCCATGTTTTATCTTAAAAGGCCTACATGATTTGGCCTCTGAATACATCTCTGACACTTGCTACCTATCTCCCTCTCTCTCTACATTTTATAGTTACACTAGAGGCCTCATGCATGAAATTCATGCACAGGGGCGGGGGGGGGTGTCCCTCAGCCCAGCCTCACCCTCTCCAATCTGGGACCCCTGCGGGATCGGGCCTAAACTAGCAGTTGGACATCCCTCTCATAATCCGGGACTACTGGCTCCTAACCACTCACCTGCCTGCCTGATAGCCCCCTAACTGCTCCCCTGCTGGCATGATTGATGCCTAACTGCTCCCCTGCCAGCATGATCATCCCCAACTGCCTTCCCCTGTGGGGCTGAAGGGACTGGAGACTCCAGCTGGATGAGGCGGGGCTAAGGGGACTGAGGGACTGAGGCTGGATGAGGCGGGACTGAGGGGACTGGGGGACTGAGACTGGATGAGGCAGGGCTGAGGGGACTGGGCACCGCCATCTTGTGGCTGTGGGCACCGCCATCTTATGAGGATGTGGCAATCAATTAGCGTATTCCCTCTTTATTAGATAAGATTGGCCTTCTTGCTGTTTTTGAACATGCCAAGCAGGTCACCACCTCAAGGCCTTCGCACATTCTCTTCTCTCAACCTGAAATGCTCTTCCTCTAGATATTCATATGTCCTGCTGTCTTGCTTCATTCAGATCTCTGCCCAATGTTACCTCATCAGAGACACCTTCCCTGACTACTGTAATCTAAAATAGCACTACTTGGCCCTAGCTCAGTGGATAGAGTGTCTAACTGCAGACTGAAGGGTCCCAGGTTCGATTCCAGTTAAGGGCACATGCTCAGGTTGTGGGCTCAATCCCCAGTAGGGGGCATGCAGGAGGCAGCCAATCAATGATTCTCATCATTGATGTTTCTATGTCTCTCTCACTCTCCCTTCCTCTCTGAAATAAAATATATATATACATTTAAAAAAAATAAAGAAATAAAATAGCACTTCTTGCTATTCTTTATCCTCTCAGCTTATCAGCCTCATACCCCTTATCATTAACTAACAATATCTATTATATACTAGAGGCCCGGTGCATGAATTCATGCATGAGTGGGGTCCGGCCAGCCCTGCCCCCATCAGGCCAATTGGACAGCCACAGTGCACATCATAGTGACCGGTCATTTCAGCAGCTTGGCTTTTATATATATAGATAGTTTGTTCACTGCCTGCATCATCCTCTGGAATGCAAACTCCGTGAGTGCAGAAACTGTGTTTTGTTCACCATTGTATACCCAGTGCCTAAAGCAGGGTTGGGTACATAGCACTCAATAAATAAATGTTAAACAAAAACATAGATCAAAAGGGGGATAACAGATTTGGTTTCTAATCTAGGTTTCACAGTAGCCAAAATGTCATATTTATATGATTGCTTCTTTAAGCCTAACAGCATTAAATCATATAGTCCAATTATTTGTTGGCTCTTCAAAATCACCTTCTGTTTCTATATATCTTTCCTTTTTTATTTATTTTTATTTTTTTACTTTATTGCGGTGACATTGGTTACTATCATATAGGTTTCAAGTGTGGGTTTCTATGTTACATGATCTGTAAATTGCACTGTGTACCACCACCCAAAGTCAAATCTTCTCCTCTCACTATATATTAGGACCCCCTTTTATTTCTTTTTTAAAGTTACTTTTGAAAACATGGACTTCTAATGTCCATTGTAATGATATGGGAGAGTGATTTTGCTTTTCCTCTATACTTGCTTTGTTTAGATAAAAATATTAATCGAAAATTAGCTTATATTGTATAGGTCTCTTTTAAAGTGTGTTAACATTTTATTAGATACTCTGGTTACTTAGCTGCTAGCGGTTAGGAAAAACTAGAAACCATAAAGTTAGGATTCCAGTTATAGCTCTTCATGTGACCTTCGATAATTTTTAAAATCATTTCTGGGCCTCAGATTTCTTCTCTTTAATATAAGGAAACTATATAATATGATATCTAATGTTCATTCTTGTTCTATGAATGAAGATAAGCAAATATATATTTTTATTATACCCCATGGGAGGCACCATTTGAAATTTTGTTCATCCAACACTTCCCTTTCTGTAGGAACTGTATGTTCCCACATTTAGGATTGGGGCCAAGTAGCTATATTTATACCACATAATCTTGCCTTTCCAGCCATAGATTATTAGATACTGGATTGATATATGATCCAAAATGAGTCAATCAAAATTGGGATTCAGAAATGTTAATAAGTCTGCTGACTGCC
Organism: Myotis myotis; assembly: GCF_014108235.1. Lineage (NCBI taxonomy): Eukaryota > Metazoa > Chordata > Mammalia > Chiroptera > Vespertilionidae > Myotis > Myotis myotis. The sequence continues at coordinate 92,762,912 of NW_023416346.1, forward strand.
AGAATTTAGAATATGAAAACTTGGGAGCTCTAGGATAGGCCATGTTTGGCTATGTGCTGAGGGAGTAAGAAGAATAAAGCAGGCAAGATGAAAGGAACTGAGATAAACCAGAGATCTTTGGCCCCATGGATTGGGGGTGGGGAAAAGAGGTAGGGAAAGCTCCTTTAGCCATTGACAGCTTTTCATTCCTAGTTATACTTTCTCATGTGCCTGCACTATACTTTGTCCCATTGGAATTCATGAGGACTTCTTGTACCCTTAAGAAATAGGCCTTTATTATTTGCAACCAAAAACCCCTAATCAAGAAAGACACAAATGGGTCAATGGTCAACAAACAAAATTATGCACAAATTAATGCTCTAGACATCTTATGCAAAGCATCCTTACCCCAGTTTCATTACATACTTGAATTAATCCTTAGTTAATTAGAAAATTCATTAACCAAGATATTTTATTCAATACCCTTTAGTTAACTGAGTCGCTGATACTACCTGGATTAGAAACATTCATTTTCAAATGTAAATACAAAACTCCCTTCCAAAATCAAATTATTAAAAACATTTTTTTCTAAGCATCTGCCCTGCTCTGTTAGAACAGACTACTAAGAATTAAATAAATTTCACTAATTCCTATTCTTCGTTGGATATTTAGCTGTGAGAAAGTGTTACACAAACACTCATTCTCTATTCCTCTCATTCATAATGGTAAAAAGGTTGGGAGATGAAGAGAATTCTAATTAGTTAAAAAATCCCACAGGTCTAAAATTTTTATGTTGTTGTTTTTTTGGTTTTTGTTTTTGGTTTTTTTAGGGAGGGAGAAAGATATAGAAACATCAATGATGAGAGAGAATCATCAATCTGTTGCCTCCTGCACAGCCCCAGAAGCATGGTAGCAATCATCTTGGGTAAAAACTGCTGTTTAATATTGTAACCCTACTGTTCTGGCTTCTGTAATTATTTGCTTGCTAAAATAATAGAGAAGTTATTTTGATTTTCTGAACTTATATAAGTCATCCCATTCGACAGAATACCCCATTGGTTGTGGTTTTACTGGTCTTTCAAAACACATTCCTCTGTACCTGGAGACCAGGACAGCACAATTGCTTTAATTGCTTCAGTGGTTCCAGAAAATGTGTTTCCGTTGATTCAGTGGCCCAAGACCTGAAATTATAATTAATCTTTGTAGGTAATTAACTTGCTCAATTTAGCTTCTGTAACAAACTGCTTTTGCAAATCAGCTTCCTCATTCCAAACCTAGAGATGTAATCAATACCTTTATAATATTTGCCTATATAAGTCTGATGTTTCTGTCACTCGGCACTGCGAGATTTGGAACCACATCTCCCTTGCAGTCACCGGCTTTATTGGTTAAATGACTCATTGATTTGATTTTGCATCCTGTGTGTTACTCTGCCGGAAGCCGGTCCATCCTTGCTGCTTGACACAGTCGCTGCAGGATAGAAACATCTGCACGGCATATGTTTCAAGGGACCTGGCGTATATAGCGTACTGTTCTTAATATGTTTGCTCCCCTTAGCGCTGTGTGTTTTAACCAAGGTCACCTCTCCGAGAAAGGTTGTTTCCCCAGGTAGGGATTTTTCCCTGAAGTCAGGGAGGGGATGAAACTCCTTAACTAAGTGCCAGTTGGGTAGTTAATCACTTTACAAACAATCACGCTTAAGCTACATAATCTTTACTCCCTGGAATGGAGATAAGAAACGCCCTAACCTTTGTAATAGAAATTGACAGGATTAAAATCAACTGGTATAAATACGGATGTAACAAGACAATAAACAGCAGAACCTCTCTAGAGATCCAGACCAGAACTTGGCTGGAGATCCTGGCTGGAGATCCTGGCTAGGCTGCTGATCAACTGAACACTGTCTCTGTGTCCTTCCTTCTTCGCAGACTCCGTCTACGCCTTTGGGAACCCCTGGACCTGCTGGGGTTGGACCCCGGCATTACTCGCGGGGTACATTACAACACCCCTTCTAGATTAAGCCCACAGCATGTGGCCTGACCTGGAATCAAACTGTGACCCCCTGGTTCATGGGTCGATGCTCAATCACTGGGCCACACTAGCCAGGATAAAATTTTATTATAGTTAATCCAGTGACCTCTGCTCCTGCTCCTATGATAAGTTCTATAAGTGAAAAGCAATGAGTTACACAGTAAAGGCAAATTATCATTACTATAAAAGGCATGAAGCAAAGAACTAGCTTTTCTCCCGTCCCAAAAGAATATCAATACTAATAACAAGCTTCCAGCAACCCTATTATTAGGTGTAGTTGTGCCGTATCCTGGTTTACTTTGACATTCATTTCAGTTAGTAGAATTTCATTCCATAACACCAGAAATGCTGGTTTTTAGAGCTTATTAATCATATAAATAGAACAAATTTGTATCAATATGCATGCCTGCATTTTATGGTTATTAATTTAGAATTGGAGAGGGCTGTCTAAACTTTTACTAGTTTCAGAGTTGTTGCAACATCATTAACATATTAAGAGTTCTAGGTATAACTTTTAATGGACATTTTACTTTCTTACTCTGTTGAATTGATAAGAAGAATTTGCAAGTGCACAGAATTTACATGCAAATAATATTGCTACTATAGTTTTTTAAATGTCTGAAAGCAGTACACCATAACTATTGCCCAATTTTGCTTAAACTATTAACTCATGTTCAAATCTCTTTTCTTGTAAACAGCCCAATGTAATTAGTATCCTAATTCTCATACTCTCAATAGAGCACTTAGAAGATGTTTTTAAAACCTAGACGGTTCTTACCTTCACCCCTCCCAGCACTAACTTTAATTCAATGTCAGTGCTTTTATCAATAAAGAAGCTGCAATATTCCTAACTTCTGGTAGGACTCTAGTTTGCTTCTCTCATGGAGTGTAATCTATGAACAGCATGGAGTAGACATCCTACTGAAGGTATTTTTAGCATAAATATTATTACCAGGCAATAACAAATTTTTGATAGTGGGGTCTGAATTAAGGAAATTTTATTGTACTGATTCAGAATTTGTGATAATTCAGATAGGGGCTGAGATTAAATTGACTTAAGTATTATTTAGGAACAAAGAGTTTACTAAGCTAATGAATAGTGTCAACAAGATAGTAGAGAAGATATTGAGTACTTAAATGAAAAACATGCTTCCAAGCATCTTTTAATACTCTAGAAAAAATTTTACATATAATTCATTGATACACTAACTACAAATCATTCTCATCTATTTATTAAACCAAGTACCCTAAGAGTAATTAATACTTTGTTAACCTAGTTTTAGTTACTACATATGCAAGGAACCCATGAAAACTGCAGTTCATAAAAAATATTCTAAAGTCAAAAACTTCAACCATTTTAGAACTATTCTACCAAAGTTATTGTAAATTTAGAAAAAATTGAAACAAAATCTAACACCTATTTTTTCCTTATACCCCTACCTTTTCTCTTCTTTTATGGCATTACAGGTATCCATACCAATTTGGCAGTAATACTGATGAGCAAAATCTGTGAAGGCAATTTGGGCTAGTCCAGGCCAACACTGCCCACCGCCCCCCCCCCCCCAAACCTGCATTCTGATGCATATGTTTGCTAGCCTATAATTAAGCCCCAACCTGTTTCCCTGAATGCTGATCTTGCATGTGCCATAAAAGCCCCCATAGGAGATTAACTTCTGGAGCCAGCCGGTGGTTGATCATAATCTCCCTTCCCCCTTACAACCATCCTAGGGGCTGCAAAAGCCCAAAAAAGCAGACAAAGAAACTTAGGGCTACATAAACAGACCCCCACTGCATTGGGCTGCTCAGCTTTGGGATCTGACTCCCCTGAGCCACGCATCGGTGCTCCTGCAATAAAATATTTTTTTTCTGAATCTTCCAAGTGCCTGGTTGTGTGTACTCCAGTGGCCTGGTAATTTCTGCAACAAAACAACCCAGTTAAGAATAGCCTTTCCCATTCGACCCAGTGATCCCACTTCTAGGTATATATCCCAAGAAGCCAGAAACACCAATCAGAAAGGATATATGCATCCCTATGTTCATAGCAGCACAATTCACCATAGCTAAGATTTGGAAACAGCCTAAGTGCCCATCAGCAGGTGAGTGGATTAAAAAACTGTGGTACATCTACACAATGTAATGCTACACTGCAGTAAAAAAGAAGGAACTCTTGCCATTTGCAACAGCATGGATGGAACTGGACTGCATTATGCTAAGTGAAATAAGCCAGTCAGAGAAAGATAAATACCACATGATCTCACTCATTTGTGGAATATAGAGAACAACATAGACTGATGAACAGGGACAGATCCAAAGACAGAGAAACAGCGATCAGACTATCAATCCCCAGAGGGAAAGTAGGGGAGGGTGGGGGTAAGGGGAAGAGATCAACTAAAGGACTTGTATGCATGCATATAAGCCAAACCAATGGACAAGGACAACAGGGGGATGAGAGCATGAGTGTGTGTGGGGGGGGGAGTTGGGAGTTAGTGGGGATGAGGACACATTTGTAATACCTTAACCAATAGAGAAATTAAAGATTAACAACAAAAAAAAAAGAATAGCCTTGCCCTAACAGGTTTGGCTCAGTGGATAAAGCGTCGGCCTATGGACTGAAGGTCCCAGGTTCGATTCTGGTCAAGGGCATGTACCTTGGTTGTGGGCACATCCCCAGTAGAGGGTGTGCAGGAGGCAGCTGATCGATGTTTCTCTCTCATCAATGTTTCTAACTCTCTATCCCTCTCCCTTCCTCTCTGTAAAAAAAATTAATAATATATATATATATATTTTAAAAAGACTCATGAAGTTGAGTACATTAAAAAAAAAAAAAAAAAAAAAAAGAATAGCCTTGACAGTACACAGGAAGAGAAACAAGAAAAGCATCTGTGTGCACAAAGATTAAACTAAGACTCAACAAGAACAGTTAAATGAATTAGCATATAATACATGCCCGGCTCTTCAAAGGGCAAGGAACAACTAATAAGTAATATGAAACTGCCTTATGTATAACCTGTGGAATCAAACTTATTACATACATCACACTCATGTCAACTAGTTTTCAATTTGAAAGATAAGTAAATGTAGTTCCAAGTGGATGATAAGAAATGTCACAGAAGGTAAAAAGAATGCTCTGAATTCGTCAGTTGAAAGATGTATAAAATGAAGTATAGCAATAAGGCAGAATGGAAAAATAGAGAAGATACACCTTTTTTATTCTAAAATGAAAAAACTAGTATAAATATATAATGTTTATATGGTAAAAAGTAATGAAGAACTCTGAATTGCTCTAAATGAAATGATTCCTACTTTTATACTAAAAGTACCCAACTTCTGACATTATATTTCTTACAATAAAGAAAATAATTGTTTTTGAAGTGAAAATCCAGTGATTCAAAAACTGCCTGAATTAGACACAGAACTTGAACTAGTCTTCTTCTTACTAGTACTTCCAGTCAAATCACCCAGTTTCAAATGCAGTTTATTTTATATGGATCCAGCTTTTTAGACTATGATGGAAAATCTTTCCTGAATAACTTTTTAAAAATATAAACCTATTTTGTAAAACTCATTTAGGGGCCACAAAAAGTAGTTCAGAAGTGACAGTAAGAACAAACCAATATTCACAGTGCTTAGGAGAAGTGGAAATGAGATACAGAAAGTGAATATAATAATAGAGCTATATAATTCTAGGCTGTGAAAGGTTATAGATATTAATACTTAATGTATAGTGGTTTTAGGAAGATTGTCAGAAAATGTGCATTTTCTTCATCATTAATCATGTCAAAATTCAATTTCAACTTTTCAGTTAATATCTATTGCATTTTAAAAATGGCTACAACAAGTTTCTATTTCAAGAACAAAATCTCACCAGCAAATCCCTGAGGTACATCTGTCATCTATATATATAAAAGGCTAATATGCAAAGTGTCCCCTTGGGAGTTCGACCGAGAGACTGGGAGTTTGATTGCTCACTATGACGTGCACTGATCACCAGGGGGTAGTGCGGAATAATGAAAGGCCCTGGCCAGCTGCCGGAAGGCCCCAATAAACCCTGATCACCGGCCAGGCCTAGGGACCCTACCCATGCACAAATTTTGTGCACCAGGCCTCTAGTTAGGAAAATAAGAATGAATCAGATCACGGGGAAACTTTTGGGTGCCAACAGTCCAAAGAAAGTTAACAATTCATAATATAAGATGACATTAAGAGAATGATAATTGTGTTTGAAACTTCTTATGAATATTAGTTTACAACTTATATATGAAGGTTTTGTTTTATTTTGTTTGTAGGTATTAAACTTTAAGGAATTCTCCTCTCTACTTTTATTCCTACATTGAATAGGCTGTGGGTATTTTTCATTTAATGTAAAAGGTTATGTTTTAGGAAAATACACTCCAAAAAGAATTGTTAGATCAAAGCCATTTTCCCCATAAGCTTCCATAATAAAATTTAGAGATGTGCTCAGCTGGAAAGTTTTCAATTCATTGAAATAATAAAGATGATCCTTAAGAATATGATAACACATTTAAAACTACATATTTAAAGAAAATTACAACTTATAGATACATCATTGGTATTCAGTGTAAAGTTGCTCTACCTCTAGACTCAGTAATACGGTAAAAATATTTAGAGTTATCTACTATATAGTAACAGAAACAGACAACCCCTTACTTTATTTCACATGCTGCCACCACTGAAATTTATCAATTTACCTATTGTGTGTACCTGCCTTAAACCATCATAGTACTCAGAAGTTGACATAAGTTACTTTTAATTTTCTCAGCATTTGCCCATTATTTGAATTCACCAATGCTCTTTCAAAAAATCTTCCCTTTTGATACCAGCATAAGCAGCTAAATAAGAACACAAATGTGCAATACTTGCTTAGTAAAGAAGATTAACCCCAATGCTCTCTGAAAATATTTTGCTTTCTGTTAGTTGGTTAATGTCCAGCAATGATAAAATATTCATTGACTGTATCTGTGTGGACTATTCTTTTTCTAAATAGTAACTACTTTATATAACTCATAGATTATGTCCTAAGTAGAGGATGCTTAAAACAACAATTATATTTGTTGAAACTATTAGCTACTTCAAATTAAAGTTTATTAGTAATAACTATAATCAGAGAAGAGTATTACTGGCAGCAAAAGATACCAATGAAAGGTATAAGATGGTGTATAGAACCCTCAAAAATGTCAAATCTGGGCATATTGTATCTTAGAGTAAATCTGTGAATTAAATCAATATTTCTTTATATATTTTTTAATAATTTTTATTTACTGGTGCCCTTGACTGGAATCGAACCTGGGGCCCTTCAGTGCGCAGGCGGACACTCTATCCACTGAGCCAAACTGGTCAGGGCTCTTTATATTTTTAATTGTAATATGTGAATTTCTGTTGGTGGCACAACTCTCTTTTGATGTAATAATTATAGTGTGTATATATATACACACACACACACACACACTTTAGATGATAGATAGATAGATAGATAGATAGATACACACAAACATCAACTTACAATTTTTGACTAAAACCCAGAAAACTATTGGTCATATAACTAATTCTCAACACAACAAAAATTTATTGGAAAAGCAGTAAAATAAGTTTTGCAGAGGTTTGTAATTACAGATTAAACATGAATGTTAGTTGCCAATTATTAACACATGCATTATTAATGACATTACTAAAATTTTGACAGACATCAATGTGCAGGACTCTGATATTCTCCCTTTATTTTCAGAAAATAATAAAAATAGTATGACTAATTAGTAGTACTAAAACTAAGTTATATACTTTAATGGACTAAAATTCATGTTGCTCAAAGAATATCCCTAATTTACTTTATCAAGAGGTACTCTTTGAAGCATATTAATAATCTAAAGTTGTAATATTAAACTTAGATTATAACTGTACAAAACAGATTATAACTGTCTTAGGAAACAGTGAAAAAAATGAACATGTTATAAAAACATATGAACTTAATACTTTATATCTGCTTAGAAAATATTTTCATCTGCCTCAGGAAATAAGATGATTATTTTAAATCTGACTTCTATAATATGTACATTTGAAAAGTTATTTATATTAAATTTTTTAGTTCAATATGTAATTTATCATAAAAAAATCTATGCCCACTAATTATATAAGGAGTTCATTGTCACTGACATTCCCCTCCCCTTTAGGTTTATCCAGGAGAGTAATATTCACAAAGATTAGAAAATCAAATGCCTTAGTTCATGCCACGCTAAACTCCCCTCTTCCAACAAAGTCTAAACTTCTATCAAAAACTGAATCAAGTCTGACTTTCTCTATAAAGACTTTCCAAACAACCAACAGCCTTCAAAGATATTTTACTCTTAATTATTTTAGTTCTAATTCTGTATAACTCTGTTCCAATCATTGACCATGATGTCTTATATATGCATTTTCTTTCTCCAATGGGTAAGCAATTTAACTGTGGGGACTTGTATCTGTTCTATTCTCCATAGTACCAAATATAGTAATGGGAACTTGGAGAAGATAGAAGATAAAAACATGTTGAAATCAATTTTTTTTTAAAAGACTAACTCATCCCAGAGTTTACTGGTCAAGTGCCTTGACTGCACTTACAAATGTAACTATTAATATTATCTTATAATGTGGTTATGACACTCTAAGTAAATGCGCCTTCATAGCCATACTCATTACAACAGAATTCTAACTTGGATCCAAATTACTTCTTGGTTCTAAAAGTATGTTAAAATGAACAGCAAGTACCCAAATGGTACATCGTTATTTCATATTAGAGGCCCGGTGTATGAATTCGTGCACAGGTGGGGTCCGGCCAGCCTGCCCAGACGGGGCCGCCAGAGGAGAGAGGACACAGGAGGTTGGGCAGCCGGCCCCGCCCCCTGGTCGAACTTCCAGTCAAGGTGACAATTTCCATATTAGCCTTTTATTATATAGGATAATTCAGACTTGAATTCATCAGCAGCTTTTCCTAAACAAAACAAAAAAATCTTTAACTTTGGAAATCTAACGACTAGGATCATGTCAATTTGCCAGTTCACAAAACAATACCTGCTGAGGTCCAAGATTATTATGCAGTGATACCAGAATTACATGGTGCTTTAAACCATACCAAAGAGAACCTCAAACATTATGAAAATTGTCAAAATAAAACATTTTACCCAAAGCAATCAGGGAATTGTTGGTCTTGACTTATTCACTAGGTAAAATTATCTGATCACAAATGACATTGATATCCTTTTTAAAGATCTTTAGTTTAAAAGCATTTACCTAAAACTAAATTTAGCTTTTCCGTTATTGCACTTCTTTTCCACTTCTTTCCTTTTCAACAAAAGAAAACTAAAATGGCTTATAAACCAGCACGAAGGGAAATCAAATAAAATAAGGAACCCATCCTTCATTGTCTGTTCACAGAAGTACCTTAGAATCAAAATTACTAATTAATCTAAATTCAGTCAACTTTTAAAGAGGGGTCAACTGTTAATTGTAAGTTTTTCAACCATTTGCTTTATTGAAACAATTTCACTCCTCAAAGATAATATCGCTAATTTTTAAAAAGTGCCTTACAACTTTAGATTTTCATCTAATTACCCTATCCAAAATATCACTTCAGGTCCCTCATGCCATTTTTTTTTTTTTTTGAGTAACTATTCTCAACTGCCGGCTACCCCAGAAAGAACAGATAGATCATAACATATCCTCGCTTTTATTAGGAACATTTCATGTTTCATTATATTTATTTTAAAAGATGTGTCATTCTGGATGAAGAGTAGTTAGTTCATAAAATCTGTTTCCCCTGTTACCAATCAGCTACTCTTTGTCTACTTCAAGTTTGATGTCAATTTGGAAGTCAAGTGGAGTGGAGTGTTTTGCTGGTTTGTTTTATTTGTATTATTATCATCATCATTATTTAAGTACTGTCTTCCTAATTCTTATCTGTCAGGAGTCAGAAAAAAGCCAGGCACACGACTTTCAGAAGCTCTTGGTACACAAATAGCAAGAAACCTGAAACTAAGGGGCCACACCAGCTGCCAGTTCAAGCCTGGAGATATGGAGCAACAGCAACCTGAGAATCCACTCTTGAGAAGCCTGTGGTCAGACTGAGCCTCCAGAGAGCGAGAGCGAGAGCGAGAGCGAGAGCAAGGGAAAAGGTGTGAGTGAGCTCGGCGCTGGGAAAATCTTTCCCCAATTCAGGGGCCAGGCTACAGGATTGTACACAGAATTAACAGCATCTATGGCATATAAGAAACAGAGCCAGGCCTTAAACACCGAGCCCGCATTCCTGGACGCCAGGGTTGAGACCAGAGACCGGTGGTTTTGAGAAGGAAAACTACCTCAAAGGTAATAGGGAGCCCCGAACAGATGCAGGAGAGGCGTCAGAAGCTTCTGCAGGAAAAAGCAGCGCTTTGGTAGCCTCCCAGGGCCCCGAAGGTCAGAAACGTACTCCAGCACCGAGCGAGTGCAGTGCCACTACTCACCCCTACTCTCCTATGGTCCCCGTCGTGGCCCTCCTGGACTCAGCCCCCGCAGGGGAGCACCTCCCCCGCCCGCCGCCTGGGGTGGTCTTAGCGGGCGAGAGGAGGCGGTGGCGCAGATGTCCGTGAGTGCGGGCCAGAGAAGCCCACCAAGAAGAGCTGGGTGCAAGGGAGGCAGTCTGGTGCCTTGCGCTCCCTAGCGCCGCCAACTTCACCACCATCGACGTGGAAGGGTGAGGGGAGGCAAAGAGGGGAGGCCCTCGCCCAGTGGCCCGGACCCTCCCGGAGTACTAGGCCCAAGCTCGGGCGGGACCGCCGCCCCCGCTCCCCTCAGCAACGCGACCCCCAGGCTTGATTCCAGTCCCTCAGCCCCCGCGGCCACAGAGCAGCGGTGGCTCCCTCTGGGTCCGCTGTCACAGCTGCATCCTCGTGCTCCTCCTCCTCTGGCGCCGCTGCCTACACACAGCCCAGCGCCTTTAGAGCCGCGGCGCCCTGACTGTCGTTGCCTAGCAACCACGCGCATGCGCCCCACCCACCGCTGGCGCGTCTGTAGGAGCTCAGTCCTCCACCTATTAAAGTGCGCAAAGGCCTCTCCTTCTTGGAGCCTGGATGGAACTTCGTCAAAGTAGGAGTGAGGTGGGGAGAGGTATAGGATGCTTTTCGATCAGAAGAGGCCATAGGACTTAGGACCTTCTCCTGCCCCCTTGACAGGCACCTTTGTGGTAGAAAGTGACAGTCCCAACAATCTCAACATATTGTTTAGTCTTTACTACTCCACTCCAATCCATCTTTCACGTGGGCTTCCAGAGGAATGTTTTAAATAACTTCTCTGACCATGTCACTCGTCTGCATAACTCCTAGGTCAAAGGATAATCCACTTAATAGGGCCTAACAGTTCTTGACTACTACAACAGCATCCTCAATGGTCTCCTTGCCTTTAGACTTGTCTCCCTGCAATCTGTTCTCATACTTCTACCAGAATGATCTTTGTGAACCTTAAATCTCCTGCTCTCACTTCCTTCTGGTTTAGAGAATGGGATTTTGAGTCAGAGCCAATTTTGAATTTCTGCCCCATCACTGAGTAGCTGTTTCCTTGAACTAGGATGCTTAACCTCTATTCATTGGTTTCATCTGTAAAAAGGAAATAATTATAACACCTATACAACAATTATGTGGAATAAATTAAACAATGCACTTAACATACATAACTTACTCTGGCACAAAGTAAGCATTCAGTGAAAATTACAGGTGTTTTCAGTAGACCTTATTGCTTATAAAAAGGGATAAAGTATAAACTCCCTAGGTTAGCATTAGAAGTCCTCTAAAGTTTTGCCTATATTTATCTAGCCCAAGCTCCTTTCCACTCCCACTGGAGCACCCAGCCATAGTCCAGTCCTTGCAGTTTTTGAAATACATCTATATCTATAAAATACTTAGATATATTTCCCCAAGGTTCATCTGGGGAAGAAATTTATGTAAAGTATCCAATGATCCTTCCCAAATTACACATTAATTTTAAAACATTGACACTGAGAAATGACATGTAGGTAGTAACTGTTCACAGAAATTGTGAGGTTTTTCTGGAGGTTTATTTACTTGATCATTTTTGGAATTGGGCTTAGAGTTCCTATAATGTGTAATGAGAAAAATGACAGCAATTTTGAACTTAATACGACGCATAAAATGACAGCAAGTTTGAATTTAATATAATATGTAAACATATTTACAAACATCATGTGCCCTGTTACATTTTACTTAATAAAAGGTTTAAACATATTAGGAAGTGGAAACATAGCTGTACCATGTGTAAAAAATCTGAGAGGCCCAAGATCAATTGTTAAAGAAACATTAGTGGAGAACTCAAATGGAATGTAAGACTAAAATGAAATTTTATGAAAAATAGACAGCCAGAAAATATTGAAGAAAAAGAACAATTGAAAATATGAAAAGAATGAATTATACTAAGACTAATTAAACAAAAGTGCCAAATGGAAATAATCAACAAACTGTAATCAACAGGGAGAATCATCACATAAGAAATATATATTATAACTGAATATACCAGTGAGTTTGAAAAGAGTTCTTTTTTCTTTTCTTTCTTTATTGATTAAGGTATTACATATGCTTCCTTATCCTCCCATACCCCACCAACCCTCCAACTCATGCCCTTACCTCCCTGTTGTCTGTGTCCATTGGTTAGGCTTATATGCATGCATACAAGTCCTTTGGTTGATCTCTCCCCCTTACCCTCACCCTCCCCTACTTTCCCTCTGAGGTTTGACGGTCTGATCAATGTGTCTCTGTCTCTGGATCTGTTTTTGTTCATCAATTTATGTTGTTCATTACATTCCATAAATGAGTGATATCATGTGATATTTATCTTTCTCTGACTGGCTTAGTTCAATTAGCATAATGCAGTCCAGTTCCATCCATGCTGTTGCAAATGGTAAGAATGCCTTCATTTTTACATCAGCGTAGTATTCCATTGTGTAGATGTACCACAGTTTTTTAATCCACTCATCTGCTGATGGGCACTTAGGATGTTTCCAAATCTTAGCTATTGTAAATTGTGCTGCTATGAACATGGAGGTGCATATATCCTTTCTGATTGGTGTTTCTAGTTTCTTGGGATATATACCTAGAAGTTGGATCACTGGGTCAAATGGGAGTTCCATTTTTAGTTTTTTGAGGAAACTCCATACTGTTCTCCATAGTGGCTGCACCAGTCTGCATGCCCACCACCAGTGCAGAGGGTTCCTTTTTCTCTGCCTCCTCGCCAGCAGTTGTCATTTGTTTATTTGTTGATGATAGCCATTCTGAGAGGTGTAAGATGGTGCCTCATTGTCGATTTGATTTGCATCTCTCAGATGATTAGTGACTTTGCGCATCTACACTAATAAAAGACAAACATGCAAATTGACCTTACCTTCGCTATGCCTTAAGCCATGCCCACCAGCCAATCAAAGCTACCATATGCAAATTAACCCAACCAAGATGGCATCAGGCAGCCACGGAGCTGGAGCAAGCAGGAAGCTTGGTTGCCCCAATGATAGAGGAAGCCAAACTTCCCGCCTTCCGCAGCCCAGCTCTGAGCTCCACTCAAAGCAACAAAGTTTCAATTATAAAAGGTAAATAAACCCCAGATACCTGCTTTCATCAGGGCCTTGGCCACAGAGCTGGAGCAAGTAGGAGGCTGGGTTGCCTCTGGCAATGGAGGAAGCCAAGCTTCCCACCTGCCTGCCCTGGCCGGCTCTGAGCTCCTCTCAAGGCTACAAAGTTTCAATTATAGAAGGTAAATAAATCCCAGAATTTAAAAAAATTAGAAAAAAAGGAGAGGCTGGGAGTTTCTGTCTCTGGGGGGGGCTTGGCCAGCCTGAAAATGGCCATCAACCCCTCACCCAGACTGGCCAGGCACCCCAGTGGGGACCCCCCACCCTAAAGGGGGTGTGGCCAGCCTGAAAACAGCCATAAGCCCCTCACCCAGGCTGCCCAGGCACCCCAGTGGGGACCCCCACCTTGAAGGGGGTGTGACCAGCTGCATACAGCCATCAGCCCCTCACCCAGGCTGGCCAGGCACACCAGTGGGACCCCCAACCTGAAGGGGGTGTGCACAGTCTGAAAACTTCCCTCAGCCCCTCAGCCAGGCTGGCCAGGCACCCCAGCGGGACCCCTACCCTGATCCGAGACACCCTTCAGGGCAAACCAGTCAGCCCCCACCCATGCACCAGGGCTCTATCCTATATAATAAAAGGGTAATATCCAAACTGACCCTAATAGCAGAACCACTGGGAATGACTGGTCACTATGACATATACTGACCACCAGGGGACAGACGCTCAATGCAGGAGCTGCCCCCTGGTGGTCAGTGTGCTCTCACAGGGGGAGCTCTGCTCAGCCACAAGCTAGGCTGCCGGCTGCCAGTACAGCGGTGGTGGCGGGAGCCTCTCCCGCCTCCTCAGCAGCACTAAGGATGTCAGACTGCAGCTTAGGCCTGCTCCCCACTGGCAAGTGGACATCCCCCAGGGCTCCCGGGCTGCCAGAGGAATGTCTGATTGCCAGCTTAGGCACAATCCCCTGGGGAGCGAGCCTAAGCCAGTAGATGGTCAATCCCTGAGGGGTCCCAGACTGCGAGAGGGGACAGGCCAGGCTGAGGGATGCCCCCCCCCCCCCAGTGCACAAATTTTTGTGCACGGGGACTCTAGTGTTTTCATATGTCTCTTGGCTTTCCTTATGTCTTCTTTCAAAAAGTATCTACTTAGGTTCGTTGCCCATTTTTTGATTGGGTTGTTTATATAATTTTTGTTATGTTGTATGTGTTCCCAGTAAATGTTGGAGATTAAAACCTTATCAGTGATAACATTGGCAAATATGTTCTCCCATGCAGTGGGCTTTCTTGTTGTTTTGTTGATGATTTCTTTTGCTGTGCAGAAGTTTTTTATTTTGATGTAGTCCCATTTGTTTATTTTCTCTTTAGTTTCCATTGCCCTAGGAGGGGTATCGGTGAAGAAATTGCTTTGGCGTATGTCTAAGATTTTGCTGCCTGTGGATTCTTCTAGTATTTTTATGGTTTCCCAACTTATATTTAGATCCTTTATCCATTTTGAGTTTATTTTTGTGTATGGTGTGAGTTGGTGGTCTAGTTTCATCTTTTTGCATGTAGTTGTCCAATTTTCCCAATACCATTTATTAAAGAGACTGTCTTGACTCCATTGTATGCTCTTGTATTTTTTGTCAAACATTAATTGAGCACAGTGTTTTGGGTCAATTTCTGGGTTCTCTATTCTATTCCATTGATCTATATATCTGTTTTTGTGCCAGTACCAGGCAGTTTTGAGAACAGTGGCTTTGTAATACAGCTTAATATCTGGTATTGAGATCCCACTTACTTTGTTCTTCTCTCTCAGGATTGCTGCAGCGATTCGAGGTCTTTTTATATTCCAGATGAATTCTTGGAGAGGTTGTTCTAGGTCTGTGAAATATGCTATTGGTATTTTAATGGGGAGTGCATGGAATCTATAGATTGCTTTAAGTAGTATGGACATTTTGCTGATGTTGATTCTACCAATCCATGAAAAAGGGATGTTCTTCCATTTGTTCACGTCTTCCTCTATCTCTTTTTTCAATGTCCTGTAGTTTTTGGAGTACAGGTCTTTTACGTCCTTGGTTAAGTTTACTTGCTAGGTATCTTAGTTTTTTTGGTGCAATGGTAAATGGGTTTTTTTTTTTTCATTTCTCTTTCTGTGAGTTCATTATTGGTGTATGAAAAGGCCATAGATTATTGGGCATTAATTTTGTATCCTGCTACATTGCCAAATTCATTTATTAGGTCTAGTAGTTTTTTGATGGAGTCTTTGGGGTTTTCTATGTATAGTATCAGGTCATCTGCAAATAAGGATTGTTTTACTTCTTCTTTTCCAATTTGGATGCCTTTAATTTCTTCCTCTTATCTGATCGCTATGGCTAGTACTTCTAGTACTATGTCAAGCAGGAGTGGTGAAAGTGGGCATCCTTGTCTTGTTCCTGCTCTTAGGGGAAATGGTTTTAGGTTTTGCTCATTGAGTGTGATGTTGGTTGTGGGTTTGTCATATAGGGCTTTTATTATGTTGAGGTATGATCCCTCTATTCCCACTTTGCTGAGGATTTTTATCAAGAAAGGGTGTTGGATTTTGTCAAATGCTTTTTCTGCATCAATTGATATGGTTATGTGATTTTTGTCTCTCAGTTTGTTTACGTGATATATCACATTTATTGATTTGTGGATATTGTACCGTCCTTGCATTCCCGGAATAAATCCCACTTAGTCATGGTGTATGATCTTTCTAATGTATTGCTGAATCTGATTTGCTAGAATTTTGTTGAGGATTTTAGCATCTATGTTCATCAAGGATATTGGCCTGTAGTTCTCTTTTATTGTGGTGTCTTTATCTGGTTTTGGAATTAGGGTAATGCTGGCTTCATAGAAAGAGCTTGGAAGGATTCCTTCCTCTTGAATTTTTTGGAACAGTCTGAGTAGGATAGGTTTTAGTTCTTCTTTTGATGCTTGGTAGAACTCCTCTGTAATGCCTTCTGGACCAGGGCTTTTGTTTGCTGGAAGAGTTTGATCGCTGTTTCAATGTCTTCGGTAGTTATTGGCCTATTCAGGTTTTTGATTCTTCTTGGTTGAGTTTTGGGAGCTTGTATTTTTCTAAGAATATGTCCATTTCATCTAGTTTTTCCTTTTTGTTGCAATAGAGTTGTTCATAGTATTTGTTTATAATTGTTTGTATTTCAGTGGGATCGGTTGTTGTTTCACCTCTTTCATTTCTGATTTTGTTTATTTGGGTCTGCTCTCTTTGCTTCTTGGAGAGCCTGGCTAGAGGTTCATCAATCTTGTTTGTCCTTTCAAAGAACCAGCTCTTGGTTTTGTTGATCTTTTGTATTGTGTTTTTTTTTTGTCTCTATGTAATTTATCTCTGCTCTGATCTTTATTATTTCCTTCCTCCTACTTATGCTTGGCTTTTTTTGTTGCTCTCTTTCTAACTCTTTGAGTTGTAGGGTTAGGTAATATATGACCATAGTTTCTTGTTTTGTATGGTAGTCTTGTAGAGCTATGAACTTCCCCTCAAGACTGCTTTCACTGTGTCCCATAGATTTTGGATTGCTGTATTTTTATTGTCGTTTGTTCCCATGATGTTTTTATTTCTTCTTTGATCTCTCTGGTAAGTCAGTCATTGTTTAATAGCATGCTATTTAGCCTCCAGGTAATTGATTTTTTATTGTTTTTATTGTTGTTGATTTCTATTTTTATTCCATTGTGGTCTGAGATGGTGCTTGATATGATTTCAATCTTCTTTAGTTTGAAGAGACTTTTCCTGTGACCCAATATATGGTCTATCTTTGAAAATGAGCCATGTGCCCTTGAGAAGAATGTATATTT
Source organism: Myotis myotis (assembly GCF_014108235.1). NCBI lineage: Eukaryota > Metazoa > Chordata > Mammalia > Chiroptera > Vespertilionidae > Myotis > Myotis myotis. The sequence goes on from NW_023416346.1 coordinate 92,780,324, forward strand.
TGTGGCTTTGGGGTGAAATGTTCTGAAGATGTCAATTAATTCCATCTGACCTAGTGCATCATTTAGGATTGATGCTTCTTTGCTGATTTTTTGTTTAGAGGATTTGTCCAATGGTGATAGTGTGGTATTAAAGTCCCCTACTATGACTGTATTGCTATCAATCTCTCACTTGATATACTGCAAAAGATTTTTTATGTATTTGGGTGCTCCTATATTGGGTGCATTTATGTTTACCAGAATCATTTCTTCTTGTTGGTTTGCTCCCTTTAGAATTATGAAGTGGCCTTCCTTATCTCTTGTTATGTTCTTCACTTTGTGATCTAATTTGTCTGATATAAGTATTACTACCCCAGCTTTTTTTTTTCATTTTCATTCACCTGAAAAATCTTTTTCCATCCCTTCACCATCAGTCTGTGTGAGTCCTTTTTTTGAGGTGGGTTTCCTGTAGACAGCAGGTATATGGGTCATGTTTCCCCCTCAGCTACCATATCACTTTTGATTGGGGCATTTAATCCATTTACATTTAAAGTTATTATTGATAGATACTTGTTTGTCACCATTTTTATTTTTACACCTGTGTTCCTTCTTCATTTCCTATTTCTTCTATCAGCCAACCCTTTAGCATTTCTTGCATTGCTGGTTTGGTGGTAATAAACTCCCTTAGTCCTTATTTGTCTGTGAACCTCCTGATTTCACCCTCAGTTTTGATTGATAGCCTTGCTGGGTACAGTATTCTTGGATTCAGGCCCGTCCTTTGCATGACTTCATATATTTCATTCCATTCCCTTCTTGCCTGATGTGTTTCTGTTGAGAAATCAGTTGCTATTCTTTGTAGGTAACTTTCTGTCTATCTCTGGCTGCTTATCAGATTTTTACTTTGTCATTGGTGTTTGCCAATTTAATTATAATGTGCCTTGGCATCGGTCTTTTGGGGTTCATTTTGTTTGGGACTCTGAGCTTCTTGGATTTGTGTGAGTTTTTTCTCCCCTATATTAGGGAAGTTTTCTGTCATTATTTCTTCAAACAGGCTTTCTATTCCTTCCTCAGTTTCCTCTCCTTCTGATTCCCCTACTATGTGGATGTTGTTTTGTTTCCTGTTGTCCCAAAGTTCCCTTAGGCTCTCCTCCTGTTTTTTAAGTGTTTTTTCTGGATGCTGCTCTGCTTGGGCATGTTTTCCTACCTGTTTACTAGCTCACTGATACAGTCCTCTGCTTCTTCTAGTCTACTGTTGATGCTTTCCATTGAGTTCTTTATAGCAGCGATGTCATTTTGCATTTCTTCTTGGTTCTTCCTCATTTCCTCTTGATTCTTACACATATTGTTGAATTTGTCTTCCATTCTTTTCAGCCACATTATGACCATTTCTCTGAATTCTTTCTCTGACATATTGCTTGCCTCCTTTTCGTTTACTTTCTTTTCTGGCGATGCCTCCTTTTCTTTCATTTGCAGGCTGTTCCTTTGTCTCCCCATGGTCTCTCTTCTCCGTGTGTCTGGTTACTTAACTCTCTCTCTCCTGCATTGATTTAAAGACATAAAATACAACACAACAAGGCACAATGCACAGGGCACTGAATACAAGTGTATTCCCTATACTAATAACCCCAAATAAAGGTGACTACCCTAGAATAGAGAATTAGGGGATAAGACAGTGATTGTGAACCTATGACACGCATGTCAGAGGTGACATGCGAACTCATTTTTTTGGTTGATTTTTCTTTGTGTAATGGCCTTTAAATATATAAAATAAATATCAAAAATATAAGTCTTTGTTTTTCTATGGTTGCAAATATCAAAAAATTTCTATATGTGACATGGCACCAGAGTTAAGTTAGGGTTTTTCAAAATGCTGATACACTGAGCTCAAAAGGTTCGCCATCACTGGGGTAAGAAAAGAAAAAAAAGTGCAGAAATGATATTGAGAAAAGGAAAAAAAGTAAGTGAGAGAAGAAAGAGAATTAAAAAGAATGGGGAGGACTATTTATATGGGGAGAAAACTCCAGTAGAACAACTAATCCCCCAAAAATGTCAACAACAAACATCCAGAGATGATTGCAAACTACAAGCAGCAACTAATAACAAGCAAGGAGAGGAAAAACACAACCAAAAAAAAAAAAAATAAAGAGAAAAATAAAACAAAAACTGGAAACAATCTCACAAACAAGCAAAAAAAACCCCAAAACAATCTAATCAGCAATCAAGCAAACAAGAACAATAGGACAGAGAGAAAGCAAGGCAAAACTAAAGAAAGTTAAAAAAAATAAAACATAGTACAAAAAAACAAAACAAAAAATAATAACAACAGGAAAAACAAAACAAAAAATGGAAGAGAAAAACAATTTTGACAGTGAAGAAGGCAAAGAGAGAGGTGTGTATGGACTTGCAGCAGGGGATCGGAAATTAGATTTATAAGTAGGATGATTTTTTATCATGTGGTAAAAAGAAGGAATAGGGAAAATATAACGCAGGAATAGAGTAAGAGAACAGGGCAACAAAAGGGTAAAAGTGAGGGATGGAGTGTTGGCATAAAGGTACAGTTGAGATAGTGTAAAAAGATGCTAAAGGAAAAATGAAAATAGAGTGCAGAACATTAATCCCAAAATAAAATAAAGAGAAAATAAAATGACACTTTCAAAAAAGGTTACAATAGTAGTAGTAGTAATACTAATTAAAAATAAAAATATAATAATTAAAAAGGTAAAATCAAGTGAGAAAAAAAGAAAAAAAATAGTTTCTTAAGTAAAAGGTGAAAAAAATGTGCAGTAGTGAAGATAGTCACTTCTTGTACTCTTCTGTTTGGCATACCTTTTTCCTGTCAGGTATTCACGAGAGTATTGAAGTTCCCTGAGATACACTGCTTCTCTTGTTGTAAACCACAGTCGTGATTTTAAAGCAGGCAGTATTTCTTTGTTTCCCAGACTGCCTTTATTTGTATTTACAGAAGAGTCAATTTGTGATTCAGCCCCTGGGTGGCAGTGTTTCTGGATTGCCCTCCAGAGCTATAAGTCCTCTCTAGCCAGTATTTAGGTTTTGTTTTCCCCATTGCACTTAATACTGGTTTGGGAGAATTGACTGTCCCAGAGCTGGTTCCTTGATCGTTACTCTCTGCTCTGATTCCCAGGTTCCACACAAAAACTTTCCCCTGCAGTCTCTGTGAGTGCCTCCAATTGGGTGATCCTGTGTATTGGGTTTAATAATCAAAAGCAAGGATTTAAAGAGAAAAAAAAAAGCCAGAGTAAATGTGCAAACTCACAACCTCCACCGTCCAGATCTGCACTCAATCTCTTCCACACGTCCTCTTTCCCCTGGTACTAAGCAGCCAGCACACTGGCAAAATCCAAGGCTGCCTTTTTGCACCCAGTCCAGCTATGGGCTTATTTTTAGAGTTCCTTTCTGCCAGCAGCCCTGCAGATCCCCTTCCACACTTGCCCATCACGCTGGCCCCAATGGCAGCGGACTTTGTGGGTGCAGACTCCCCCTGCGTGTGTTCCTCTCTCCAACCTGGATTACAAACCACACCTTTATCTAGGCGAAATCTGACCTTTCTGTGAGGAGGAGCAGGGCTCGTCTGAGTCCACATATTTGCACTGTTTGAGATCCAGTGTTACTGGGTTCGTAGCTGGTCCCTGGGTGCCATGGTTGCAGGGTCCCTGGATGTAAACACTTCTGACAACAGCCCCTCTTCCCCTTCAAGATCTGAACTGTATGACCCTTAGCCTGAATTCTTTTTCTGATATATTGCATGCCTCCATTTCACTTAACTGCTTTTCTGGTGATTCCTCCTTTTGTTTCCTTTGAGGGTTTTTTTGGTCTACCCATTTTTGTTCTCACTGATAGATATAGATGTTGAGTTGTGCAGGGGCTACTCCTCTGGGCTCAGTCCTTCGTGACTGTGGACCCAGATCTAGAATCCCCTGCCACCAGCAGTCCTGCAGACCTCCTTTCCACAGTCAGATGCTCTGCTTGTCCCAAGGGACACGGCTCAGTGCCGTGCAGTTTTCCTCTGACCCCCTGGGCTCAGCAGAGGTCTGGCAGATCCCTTCAGCCCCGATCCTTGATTTTACTTTTATTCAGGTGTCCTCTACTTTTTCCAGCTGCAAATGTCTCACCAGCTGAGTCTTCTTCACCAATTCATGGTGGATTTTATTCATTTCAGGTGCTCATTCAGCTGCTCCTGCTTGCTGCCCCATTTCCTCTCCAACAAGATGAAAGAAACTATACTGAACTAGGAGAAGCTCACCAAACAGCAGGAACAAGTGTGCATTGGTGGTAAAGGAACTGCTCCTAGAAAGAAGAAGAAAGTGGTTCACAGAACAGTTATAGCAGATGATAAAAACTTCAGTTTTCTTTAAAGAAGTTAGGGGTAAACAATATCTCTGGTATAGGAGAGGTAAATAAGTTCCAGGAAATAGTGATCCACTTTTAACAACCCTAAAGTTCAGGCATCTCTGGCAGCAAACACTTTCACCATTACAGCCATGCTGTGACAAAGCAGCTGACAGAAATGCTATCCAGCTTGGTTCAGATAGTCTGACTAGTTTAAGGAGACTGGCGAAGCTTTGCCCAACAAAATCTGTAGATGGAAAAGCACCATTTGCTACTGGAGAAGATGATGATAATGAAGTTCCAGATCTTGTGGAGAATTTTGGTGAAGCTTCCAAGGATGAAGCAAACTGAATTCAGTAAACTTATACAGAAAGTTAACTTGAAGAAGTTACTAGGAGCTGCTATTTTATATTATGACTAGAGGCTTGGTGCACAAAATTTGTGCACTGGGGGGGGGGGTGTCCCTCAGCCCAGCCTGCACCCTTTCCAATCTGGGACCCCTTGGGGGATGTCTGACTGCTGGCAGTCGGACATCCCTCTCGCAATCCAGGACTGCTGGCTACCAACCACTCGCCTGCCTGACTGCCTGATTGCCCCTAACCACTCCCCTGCCAGCCTGGTTGATGCCTAACTGCTCCCCTGCCAGCCCGATTGCCCCCAACTGCCCTCCCCTTCTGGCCCAGTCCCCCCCAACTGCCCTCCCCTGCCAGCCCAGTCACCCCTAACTGCCCTCCCCTGCTGGCCTGGTCACCCCTAACTGCCTTCCCCTGCCGACCTGGTTGCCCTAACTTCCCTAACTGCCCTCCCCTGAATTCCTGGTCGCCCACAACTGCCCTCCCCTGCCGGCCATCTTGTGGTGGCCATCTTGGGACCACATGGGGTGGCCATCTTGTGCAAGGACATGATGGTCAATTTGCATATTACCTCTTTGTTATATAGGATTACTTTTTCAAATTTTCTTTATGGATCTGATAAAATCTAGATCTGATAAAATCTAGATCTCAATTTTTTTTAAGCACAAGCCCCTTGACACTGCAGCTCTTTTCTGTTTTTGCTTATATACAAATCATTTTTTGCAGATAATTAAGCTGAACAAGCCTACAAATAAAGCTTGAAACAAAGATTTATTAAGTTCTTTGCCTAGTAAAAAAATGAACAAAACTCTTCTTTTCTCCCCCAAAGACACCTTGAATCTCCTTGAAAGACACCTAGATTACACCTAAAAATGAGCTCTCACATTAACTCTGTAGATACATATTTACTTTTCAAAGGAAGATATGGCTCATGACCTTGGAAACATGTTGACATTATAAAACTGGACACTAAGTACTTTTAGTGCCTGCAGAAATTTATCTACAGTCCAAAATTTAAAGAAACTATTTGGGCCTATTTTATCCCCCAAGAAGATACTCTAAGAAGTAAAAGAGAGAAAAATATTACCTTCTTTACTCATTTTTATTTACCTCTACAGTTTAGTGAGATCGTAAAAAAAAAAAACAAAAAACAACTTTGTGGACCTTGTAGATAATTAAGAAATCTTTCTTAAATAAGTAAGGACGTGATAGAAGATTTTGGCATTTCTCTGTGTACTAACAAATGAGTAAGAGTTTTCCAGAAAGGGATAAGAATGTCCACACAAAGGAAAAAGTATGTTCAAAGGTCCAGAAAGTGTGAAAGTCCATGGTATATTAAGTGAAAGTAGAAACGTTTGACTTATACATACTACACTTGTACTTGGGGGCTGTGAAGCATAAAAGGATATTGGAGTTGAGTACAGAAAAATAGATTGGAGAAAAATTGTGAAATGCCCTAAATGTCATCCCAAAGAGTTTATAAAAAGTCTATCTGTATCTAATGTCTAAAATAAGGCATTATACTACTACTTGTTTTGTGGTCAGGGAGAAATATTACACAGTACCTCAGTCCCAAAGCGTTTATAATCTGATGGATGCAAGAAGACAAAATAAATAAAATACCATAAGTTGACAGATGTTTTTGAGGAGGAGGAAATAGCATTGTAGATAGACTTTGGATAAAGTTTCTGAGAAAGCTTCTTAGATGATTTCATCTTGACCTATAATGCAAACTTTCTCCAAAATTGGAGATGTTCCTGGAATTCCAAACACTTGGAACCTATGTATCCATATGCTGTAGTTCTTCCCTACTTTGTTTCCTGTTTCCATTCTGGCTCTTCTGAAGAAAATCACTGTGACCTTTAATGCAAATTGATATCACCACAGATTTAGTTTCTCATCTCACCACTTGGCATCACTTGGCAATCCTTTCACTTTTTCTTGGTCAGTTCCTCTCAAATTCTTTTCAACTATTATTCCAAGCCTTATATATTCTCCACTCTAATGACTTCAATACCCAGCCTTCACACTCATTACCCAACTGATTACTTCATCACCTACTTTCTTTTAAAAAATTGAAGCTATGAGGCATTTTTCTCACCTACAATCTGCATCTGCTCCAATATTTTACTTTAATCCCCTCATTCCCCTCAGCCTATAAGCATATTCAAAACTCTTCCATCCTTGCCCTGACAGGTTTGGCTCAGTGGATAGAGCATCAGCCTACGGACTGAAAGGTCCCAGGTTTGATTCTGGTCAAGGGCATGTACCTTAGTTGAGGGCACATCCCTGGTAGGAGGTGTGCAGGAGGCAGCTGATCGATGTTTCTCTCTCATCAATGTTTCTAACTATCTCTCTCCCTTTCTCTCTGTAAAAAATCAATAAAATATATTTTAAAAAAGCTATTCCACCCTTAAAACAAAAACACTTTTCTTTTATCATGGAGCCTCCTCTAGTTTTCTTCAGTGTATCCTGTTACCCTTTTGCGTTACCATAAAACCAGAGGTCTCAAAAATTGTTATCTACATTTACTGATTGTATTCCTTCACTTCCCTTCACTTCTATTCCTTTCAACCACTGTAATAGGAATTTCACCTGCACCTCTCCACTGAAACCTCTTTTGTTAGGAACACCAATTACTGACAAACGTCTCTATGCAATAGGCACTTTTAAGCCCCTTTCTTAATAGACCTTACTGCAACATATGTTAGTGTTGATTACCTTGGTATGCTTGAAAATCTCTACTTACTTGAATTCCAGACCCATTCTACTTTTTCTAGTCCTTCTGCTTTATCTTTTTTATTTATGAAACTTTTATGGATTTCTCTTTTTTCCCTACCTCTTAAATGTTTCTGCTATCCCATGCTTCGGCTCATGGCCTATTTCTTTTTTTCTACACCCCACACTCTATTACCTATGCCTGGATGATTTTCAAATCTATATTGCTAGTTTAGACCTCCTTCATGATAACTAGATCAGTAGGTCAAACTGCCCACTAGACATCCTCACCTGGATTCTCTCCAAACAATTCAAATTCTTTTTGTGCATAACTGAACCCATCATCATCCCACGCCAATGTGTTTGTCTTCCTTGTTAAGGAAGATTGGGGGGAAAAAAAATCACCAAAGAAAGACCCGATTATCATCACAAAATAATTTCATCTTCTTATAGAAATGGATAAAATGACTAGATTATGACCACTTAATGTGAGTTATGCCAAGACTGATGTACCAATTCCTAAAAAATAGGCTGCATATATGCACCAAGGAGAAATAAGTTGTATAACTTGAATGGAAGCTCCATGAGGACAGAGATTTTTGTCTATTTTATTCACTGCTGTATCTATAGTGCTTGGAATAGTACCATGCACATATTAAGCCCTAAATAAATGAATTAATTTGTAGATTCCCTCCTTAAAGAGCCTTCGTTTAGAAAGTCTGTTACATTGTAACAAAATATATACCTTTATATTCATATATATAGTTGAGGGAAGAATGTATCCTTTTTGTATCTGTAATGAGGGGAAAGGAAATTGTAACTGCATTTCACCCAGATTTCTGCCCATGGAAAACAGAGAAAAAGGTTCAGGAGGGGATAAAAACACTTCATATATCACTTGAAACAGTCCTTCCTTAGAAATGTGTAATCTACAGTAACAGATTTCGGCCTGCTCTGGCTGCTTTTTTATGCCGAGTATTGTACACTTCAGAACTGTTGGCAGCAGCCATTTTTATACCATATGGTCTGGGAAAGAGAAAAAAAAAACTGGTCTGCTATGAAAGATGAAGAAGACACATAGAAGAGATGCAGAGATAAGAAACAGAGACTCCAGATAGCAGTTAAGTCCTTAGCTCCAACGTATTCCTTAAAGCCCCCCTGACTTATTGTTCTTGGGTTTCATAAGATACTCTACCTCGTGCTAAATTTCTTTTGTTGACCAAGGTAGTTAAAATTGAATTTCTCTTCTTTGAAAAAAACAACAACAAACCACCATATTGTCCTCTCATATCATGCTATTTAACACTCCTGTGTCTTTCCTAACTCTTTTCCATTTAACTGGAAAAGTATAGCTCTTCCCCATCCCCAACAATTTTGTCTCAATAATTTCTATTTCAGCACAGAAAGTGGAATTCAGGTCTTCTACCTGAATCAAGAAGGTACCTGTCGTTTTACCCCACACTAACTCTTAAAAAAATAAACAAACAAAAAACAAAACAAAACAAAAACCCCACCAAAAACAGTAGTACTGATATCATAGGTGTGAGCCCTGAGGGGAAAAAAGACACTTACAATGAAGGGCTCCTGGTGGCTAAATGGGCTCAAATTTCTTAAAATGTTGTTTTCTTTATTGATTAAGGTATTACATATGTGTCCTTATCCCACCATTGCTCCCCTACCCCTCAGCTCGTGCCCTTCCCCTGCTAGTGTCTGTGTCCATTGGTTATGCTTATATGCATGCATACAAGTCCTTTGGTTGATCTCTCCCCCTTATCACCACCCTCCCCTACCTACCCTCTGAGGTTTGATGGTCTGATTGATGCTTCTCTGTCTCTGGATCTGTTTTTGTTTATCAGTTCATGTTAAGTTTATTCCATAAATGAGTGAGATCATGTGATATTTATCTTTCTCTGACTGACCTATTTTGCTTAGCATAATGCTCTCCAGGTCCATCCATGCTGATAAAAATGGTAGGAGTTCATTCCTTTTTATAGAAGCACTACAGGCCCAGTGCACAAACATTTGTGCACTCGGGGTAGGGGGGTGGTCCCTCAGCCTGACCTGTGTCCTCTTGCAGTCTGGGATCCCTTGGGGGATGTCCACCTGCAGGCGTAGGCCCGCTCCCCGGGGGATCGGGCCTAAGCTGGCAGTCAGACATCCTTCTGGCATCCTGGGAGCCCTTAGAGGATGTCCATTTGCCAGCAAAGAGCAGGCCTAAGCTGCAGTTGGACATCCTTAGTTCTGCTGAGAAGGCAGGAGAGTCTCCCACCACCACCGCTGTGCTGGCAGCTGGCAACCTGGCTTGTGGCTGAGCAGAGCTCCCCTTGTGGGAGCACACTGACCACCAGGGGGCAGCTCCTGCATTGAGTGTCTGCCCCCTGGTGGTGAGTGTGTGTCATAGTGACCAGTCATTCCCAGTGGTTCTGCTGTTAGGGTCAATTTGTATATTACCCTTTTATTATATAGGATAGAGGCCTGGTGCATGGGTGGGGGCTGGCTGGTATACCCTGAGTGTGTCCCAGATCAGGGTGGGGGCCTTGCAGGGGTTCCTGGTCAGCCTGGGTGAGGGGCTGATGGCCGTTTTCAGGCTGGCCACACCCGTGGGCTGGAAGCAGGTATCTGGGATTTATTTAACATTGATAATTGAAACTTTGTAGCCTTAAGCGGAGCCCAGGTTGGGTTGCCCCTGGCAACCGAGGCTCCCAGCCCCTCCTTGAGCAGAGGCCACACCAGCTGGAAGCAGGTATTTGGGATTTATTTATCTTCTATAATTGAAACTTTGTAGCCTTGAGTGGAACTCAGAGCCAGCCAGGGCAGGCGGGAAGTTTGGCTTCCTCCATCGCCCGGGCAACCAAGCATCTGGCTCGCTCCAGTTCCCTGGCTGCAGCCATCTTTGTGACGGACTGAGAGAGTGAGGAGTGATGGCTAATTTGCATATTATTCTTTTACTAGATAGTTCTAGTAGCCCGGTGCGCGAAATTCATGCACTGGGTTGGGGGAGGGGGGGGGCCCTTCAGTCTGGCCTTCACCCTCTCCAATCTGAGACCCATCAGAGAATGTCCGACTGCCTGTTTGTGCCCACACTTTTAACAGATAACAGCTCCATTGTTGTTTCTTTCTTATGCTTAAAAACATTGGAATTAGTAGGTATTCAAAGTGTGTATACGTTTTGAGGGGACACCCTGTATATCTCTAGTCAGCGGTGAAAGACACCAACAGCAGATTTGGAACCCCCAGACAGGGAACCTCACTCACTCACCACATGTCTCCCCACTTCACTTTCCACCTTCGTGGGCAGCAGGAGAATCAACGTTTTCTCTCATTAATTCAGAAAAACATGTCCTGTCACCCGCTGCCTGGCAGGAGTGCGCTAGGCCCCAAGCAAGCGAGGCTCAGTCAGCACGCCAAGCATAGCCTGCAGCCTTCGCTCATGGGTGCTGGCACCCAAAGTGCACATTCCTCCTCTACAGTTGCCCCGACTATCCCACTGTTTCACTGAGAGGACAGAATTCCTCTCCGCGTCCAGGTTCTTGATCTTGAACGTTGACCGAAGGCACCTCAGCAAGGGCTGCCCGAGCCCACCAGGTGTGTCTGTCTGCATCTGCTCCCGCCTCAGCACCTGCATTAACCCCTTAGAGGTGATCTCATAGCTGCACTGGCCTCCGTGGGAACAGGGCATCACCACTCCTCCCTCTCACTGTCATCTCACAGACGCCCACCCTCAGCACCCAGAACACCCAGACACTCTCCAAAGGACGTGAGCGCATCAGAGGGGATGTGTGCACATCCTGTGGGGGTGTTAGGCATGCTGGGTTGATGGAAGTGCGGTGGAGAGGCGGGGGGAACTTGTGCACGCCTTGGTTTGCAACTGTTGCAGGCGCAGGAGGTTGACAGTGTGCTGGGGGATGTTCTCACGCCGGGGGGGGGGGGGGGGGATGTGCACACTGGAGGCCTCTGGCTTTGCAGATCCGCAAACCCCTGTGGTGCGGCCAGGAGGACGTCAGTCTGGTCTGCCACGGTGGCTGTCCCTGAGATCCTGCACCTTCTGGGCCGGGAGGTGGATCTTGTGCTGCCACTCCTGGGCACTGATTGCCTGCAGGCGCTACTTCAGCTCAGCCTGCAGGCTCCGCTTGGCGCGCTCACAGCTGTCACCACTGCCATGTGGGGAGTACAGGCTGCCCTCCACCAGCCTGCCTCCCCTGTCCAGAGGCTCTCTGCGCTGCTCACCTGCCCAGAGTGACTGGGGCTGGGCGGAAGCCAGGCGTCACGTCCTGCCCTGCCCTGCCCTGCCCAACCCCGGCCAATCCGCCCCTGTGTGAGCTGCCGCCCCGCCGGGAAGGGTCACGGATCCGGGTCCCGGGACCGCAGACAGCCTCCAAGCACTGCCCCCCGCCTGGGAGGGTCACAGATCCATGTCTTGGTCCTGTGGACAGCCTCAAGCACTGCCCCCCACCCGGCAGGGTCACGGATCTGGGTCCCAGACCACAGATAGCCTCAAGCAGTGCCCTCCGCTTGGCAGGGTCACAGATCCGGGTCCCGGACAGCGGACAGCCTTGCCCACTGCCGCCCGCCTTCAGTATGCAAAATAGCCGCCATCTTGTTGCTTCAGGGCGGGGGTCCCCACTGGGGTGCCTAGCCAGACTGGATGAGGGGATTATGGCTGTTTGCATCTGGTCACACCCCCTTCAGGGTGGGGGTCCCCACTGGGGTGCCTGGCCAGTCTGGGTGAGGGGCTGAGGGCCGTTTTCAGGCTGGCGGGTGACTGAAGCTCCCAACCTCTCCTTTTTTTCTTTTTGTTTTTAATTCTGGGATTTATTTACCTTCTATGGCTGTCACTGGAGCTGAGAGCCAGCTTTAGCTTTGAGACCTTGGCTGCTGAAAGCAGGTATCTGCATTTGTTCTATAATTGAAACAATATTGCGGTCCTGCCGGCTGAAGCCCGGCTGGCTGAAAGCAGGCTTCTGGGGATTGCTCAGCTTCTATACTTGCAACATTGTTTCTTAGACTGCAGCTCAGAGGCCAGCGGCAGGCGGGCAACCTTGGCTTCCTCCTTCACTGGAGCAAGCAAGCCTCCTATTTGCTTCAGCTGCCTGGCTGCCGGCCACCATCTTCGTTGGCAGTTAATTTGCATATCGCCCTGATTAGCCAATGGGAAGTGTGTCAGAGGTAGGGTTAATTACCATGTTTGTCTATTATTAGATAGGATAGCATTCCATTGTGTAGATGTACTACAGTTTTCTAATCCACTCATCTGCTGATGGGCACTTAGGCTGTTTCCAAATCTTAGCTATTGTAAATTGTGCTACTATGTACAAGGGGTTACATATATCCTTTCTGATTGGTGTTTCTAATTACTTGGGATATATTCCTAGAAGTGGGATCACTGGGGCAAATGGGAGTTCCATTTTTAACTTTTAGAGGAAACATCCTACTGTTTACCACAGTGGCTGCACCAGTTTCAGTCCCACTGGCAGTGCACGAGAGTTCCTTTTGTTCCAAATCCTCGCCAGCACTTGTCATTTGTTGATTTGTTGATGCTAGTCATTCTAGCAGGTGTGAGATGGGACCTCATTGTGGTTTTGATTTGTATATCTCGGATGATTAATGACTTAGGACATGTTTTCATATGTCTCTTGGCCTTTGATATGTCCTCTTTTGAAAACTATCTATTTAGATCCATTGCCAATTTTTTTGATCGGATTGTTTATCTGCCTTTTGTTAAGTTGTATGAGTTCCCTGTAAATGTTGAAGATTAAACCCTTATCAGAGATAACATTAGTATATATGTTCTACCATGCAGCTTTCCTGTTGTTTTGTTGATAGTTTCTATTGCTGTTCAGAAGCTTTTTATTTTGATGTAGTCCCATTTATTTATTGTCTCTTAAGTTTCCATAGCCCTAGGACAGTAATGGTGAACCTTTTGAGCTTGGCGTGTCAGCATTTTGAAAAACCTTAACTCTGGTGTTGTGTCACATATAGAAATTTTTTGATATTTGCAACCATAGTAAAACAAAGATTTATATTTTTGATATTTATTTTATATATTTAAATGCCATTTAACAAAGAAAAATCAACCAAAAAAATGAGTTCACATGTCACCTCTGACACGCATGTCATAGGTTCGCCATCACTGCCCTATGAGCTGTATCGGTGAAGATATTACTTTGGCATATGTCTGAGATTTTGCTACCTGTGGATTCCTCGAAGATTTTTATGGTTTCCCATTTTACATTTAAGTCCTTTATCCATTTTGAGTTTATTTTTGTGTATATTGTAAGTTGGTGGCCTAGTTTCATTTTTTTGCAGGTATCTGTCCAATATATCCAGCACCATTTATGGAAGAGACAGTCTTGACTCCATTGTATGCTCTTGCATCCTTTGTCAAATATTAATTGGGCATAGTGGTTTGGGTCGATTTCTGGGTTCTCTGTTCTATTCCATTGGTCTATATGTCTGTTTTTGTGCCAGTACCAGGCAGTTTTGAAAACAGTAGCTTTGTAATATAGCTTGATATCTGGTATTGAGCTCCCACCTACTTTGTTCTTCTTTCTCAGGATTGCTGCAGCGATTTGGGGTCTTTTTTTTTATTACAGATGAATTTTTGGAAAGTTGGTTCAAGGTCTGTGAAATATGCCCTTGGTATTTTAATGGGGAGTTCACTGAATCTATAGATTGGTTTGGGTAGTATGGACATTTTGATGATGTTGATTCTACCAATCCATGAACATGGTATATTCTTCCATCTGTTCATGTCTTACTCTATCTCTTTTTTCAGTGTCCTGTAGTTTTTTGAGTACAGGTCTTTTACCTCCTTAGTTAAGTTTATTCATAGGTATCTTAATTGTCTTAGTGCATTGGTAAATACGATTGTTTTTTAAAATCTCTCTTTCTGTAAGTTCACTATTGGTGTATACAAATGCCATAGGTATCTGGGCATTAATTTTGTATCCTGCTACATTGTCACATTCATTTATTAAGTCTAATATTTTTTTGATGGAGTCTTTAGGGTTTTCTATGTACAGTATCATGTCATCTGAGAATAATGACAGTTTTACTTATTCTTTTCTAATTTGGATACCTTTTATTTCTTCTTCTTGTCTAATTGCTATGGATAGCACTTGTAGTGCTATGTCAAACAGAAGTGGTGAAAGCGGGCATCCCTGTCTTGTTCCTGTTCTTTGGTGAAATGATTTTAGTTTTTCCCCATTGAATATGATGTTGGCTGTAGGCTTGTCATATAAGGATTTTATTATGTTGAGGTATGATCCCTCTATTCTCACTTTGCTGAGGGTTTTTATCAAGATAAGATGTTGGATTTTCTCAAATGCTTTTTCTGCTTCAATTGATATGAGTATGTGATTTCTGTCTCTCAATTCGTTTATGTGATGTATCATGTTTATAGATTTGCAGACATTGTACCACCCTTGTATCCCCAGGATAAATCCTACTTGGTCATGGTGTGTGATATTTCTGATGGAATGCTGGATCCAATTTGCTAGAATCTTGTTAAGGATTTTGGCATCTATGTGCATGAGGGATATTGTCCTGTAATTCTCTTTCTTTGTGTTGTCTTTATCTGGTTTTGGAATTAGGGTAATGCTGGCTTTATGGAAAGAGCTTGGAAGTTTTCCTTCCTCTTGAATTTTTTAGAATAGTCTGAGGAGGATAGGTTTTAGTTCTTAGTTGAATGTTTGGTAAAACTCCCCTGTGAAGCCATCTGGCCCTCAGCTTTTGTTTGCTGGAAGTTTTTTGATTACTGTTTCAATTTCCTTCATAGTTATTGGCCCATTGAGATTTTTAGATTCTCCCTGATTGAGTTTTGGAAGGTCATACTGTTTCTAGGAATATGTCCATTTCCTCTAGGTTGCCTGGTTTGTTGGAATACAGTTATTCATAGTATTTTTAAACAATCCTTTGTATTTCTGTGGTTTCTGTTGTTATTTCGCCTCTTTCATTTCTGATTTTGTTTATTTGGGTCCTCTCTCTTTGCTTCTTGGTGAGCCTGGCTAGAGGTTCATCAATATTGTTTATCCTTTCAAAGAACCAGCTCTTGGTTTCATTGATCTTTTGTATTATTTTTTTATTGTTCTCTATGTCTTTTACTTCTGCTCTGATTTTTATTATCTCCTTCCTTCTGCTCACTCTGGGTTTTTCTTGTTGCTCTCTTTATAATTCTTTAAGTTGTAGAGTTAGAAAATATATTACCATTTTTTCTTGTTTTTTGAGATAGGCCTTTTGAGCTATAAACTTCCCTCTCAGGACTGCTTTCACTGTGTCCCATAGATTTTGCATTGTTGTGTTTTCATTGTAATTCCTTTCCAGGATGTTTTTAATTTCTTCTTTGATCTCTTTGGTAACCCAATCATTGTTTAATAGCATGCTATTCACCTTTGAAGTGTTTGTGTTTTTTTAATTATTTTTATTGTAGTTTATTTCTAATATTATGCCATTGTGGTCTGAGAAGAGGCTTGATATGATTTCAATCTTCTTGAATTTGTACAGACTTTTCCTGTTACCCATTATGTGGTCTATCTTTGAAAATGTCACATGTGCACTTGAGAAGAATGTATATTCCATGGCATTAGGTTGAAATGTCCTGAAGATGTCAATTAAGTCCATCTGATCTAATGAGTCATTTAGAATTGCTGTTTCTTTGCTGATTTTTTGTCTAGAGGATTTATGCAGTGATGGCAGTGGTGTATTAGAGTTCGCTACTATGATTGTATTGTTGTTGATCTCTCTCTTGATATCTTCCAGCAGTTTTTTTTTTTATGTATTTGGGTGCTCCTCTATCGGGTGCATATATTTTTACCAGAGTTATGTCCTTTTCTTGAATTTCTTCCTTCAGTATTATGAAGTGGCCCTCCTTCTGTCTTGTTATGGCCTTCACTTTGAAGGCTATTTTTCCAGATATAATTATTGCTACCCCAGATTTTTTTCTCATTTCTATTTGCCTTAAAGATATTTTTTCATCCCTTCACTTTCTGTCTGTGTGAGTCCTCTTGTAGACAGCATATATATGGGTCATGTTTTTTTTTTTTAATTCATTCAGCCACTCGATGTCTTTAGATTGGAGTGTTTAGTCTGATTATATTTAAAATTATTATTGATAGCTACTTGTTTATAGCTATTTTTATTTTTTGTGCCTGTGTTCCTTCTTCCCTTTATATTTCTTCTTTTTACACCAATCCCTTTAGCATTTCTTGCATTACTGGCTTGGTAGTGATAAACTCCCTTAGCCTTTTTTTGTCTTGAAGCTCCTTATTTCCCCTTCAATTTTGAATGATAGCCTTGCTGGATAGAGTATTCTTGGATTGAGTGCCTTGCTTTACATCACTTTGTATACTTCCTTCCATTCTTTTCTGTCCTGATGCATTTCTATTGAGAAATTATTTGATAATCTAATAGGAGATCCCATGTATGTGACTTTCTGTCTCTCTCTTGAAGCCTTTAAGATTCGCTCTTTGTTTTGAACATTGGCCGTCATAATTATGATGTGTCTTGGCGTGGATATTTTCGGGTTCATTTTGTGTGGGACTCTCTGTGCTTGTGTGACTTTTTTCTTCCCCACATCAGGGAAGTTTTCTGACATTATTTCTTCAAATAGGTTTTCTAACCCTTGTTCCTCTTCCTGTTGTTCGGGTACCTTATTATTTGTATGTTGCTTTGTTTCATGTTATCCAAATGCTCCCTTAGACTCTCTTCCTGTCTTTTAATTTTTTTCTCAAATTGCAGTTCCATTGTTGTGTGTTTTGCTGCCATGTATTCTAATTCAGTAATTCAGTCCTCTGCTTCTCCTAGTCTACTGTTGAAACTTTCCATAGTGTTTTTTGTTGTAGCTATATTACTCTTTATTTTCTCTTGATTTACATAAGTTGTTCATTTTTTTATTGTTTTATTGCTTAAAGTATTACAAAGGGTATTACATATGTGTCCTTTTTTTCCCCCCGCCCTTGACAATCCCCTGGCCTCCCCTACCCCTCAGTGTCTTATGTCCATTGGTTGTGCTTATATGCATGCATACAAGTCCTTCGGTTGATCTCTTAAACCCCCTCCCAACTGCCCCCCAACCCTCCCTGACCTTCCTGCTGCAGTTTGACAATTAGTTTGAGGCAGCTCTGCCTCTGTATCTATTATTGTTCATAAGTTTATAATGGTCTTTATTATCCATGAATGAGTGAGATCATGTGGTATTTTTCCTTCATTGGCTGGCTTATTTCACTTAGCATAATGCTCTCCAGTTCCATCCATGCCGATGCAAATGGTAAGAGTTCCTTCTTTTCTACAGCAGCATAGTATTCCATTGTGTAGATGTACCACAGTTTTCTAATCCATTCATCTACTGATGGGCACTTAGGCTGTTTCCAGATTCTAGCTATGGTGAATTGTGCTGCTATGAACATAGGGGTGCATATATCCTTTCTGATTGGTGTTTCTGGTTTCTTGGGATATATTCCTAGAAGTGGGATCACTGGGTCAAATGGGAGTTCCATTTTTAGTTTTTTGAGGAAACTCCATACTGTCTTCCATAGTGTATGGACCAGTCTGCATTGCCACCAGCAGTGCACGAGTGTTCCTTTTTCTCCACATCCTCTCCAGCACTTGTCGTTTGTTGATTTGTTGATGATAGCCAGTCTGACAGGTGTGAGATGGTACCTCATTGTTGTTTTGATTTGCATCTCTCAGATGATTAGTGACTTTGAGCATGTTTTCATATGTCTCTTGGCTTTCTGAATGTCCTCTTTTGAAAGGTGTCTATTAAGGTCCTTTCCCATTTTTTTGATTGGATTGTTTATCTTCCTTTTGTTAAGCTGTATGAGTTCCCTATAAATTTTGGAGATTAGGCCATTATCAGATATGACGTTGGCAAATATGTTTTCCCACGCAGTGGGCTTTCTTGTTGTTTTGTTGATTTTTTTTTTTTTTTTTTTTTTTTTTTGCTATGCAGAAGCTTTTTATTTTGATGTAGTTCCATTTGTTCATTTTCTCTTTAGTTTCAAGTGCCCTAGGAGCTGTATCAGTGAAGAAATTGCTTCGGCATATGTCTGAGATTTTGTTGCCTTTGGATTCTTCTAGAATTTTTATGGTTTCCCGTCGTACACTTAAGTCCTTTATCCATTTTGAGTTTATTCTTGTGTATGGTGTAAGTTGGTGATCTAGTTTCATTTTCTTGCATATATCTGTCCAATTATCCCAACACCTTTTATTGAAGAGACTATCTTGGCTCCATTGTATGTTCTTGCCTCCATTGTCAAATATTAATTGAGCATATTGGTTCGGGCCGATTTCGGGGCTCTCTATTCTATTCCATTGATCTATATGTCCTTGTGCCAGTACCAGGCCGTTTTGAGAACAGTGGCTTTGTAATACAGCTTGATATCTGGTGTTGAGATCCCACCTACTTTGTTCTTTCTCAGGACCGCTGCAGCTCTTCGGAATCTTTTTTTCATTCCAGATGAATTTTTGGAGCGTTCGTTCTAGATCTGTGAAGTATGCCATTGGTATTTTAATGGGAAGTGCGTTGAATTTATAGATTGCTTTAGGTAGTATGGACTTTTTAATGATGTTGATTCTACCAATCCAGGAACACAGTATGTTCTTCTATCTGTTTATGTCTTCCTCTATGTCTTTTTTCAATGTCCTGTAGTTTTCTGAGTAGAGGTCTTTTACCTCTTTAGTTAAGTTTATTCCTAGGTAGCCTAATTTTTTTTTGGTGCGATGGTAAATGGGATTGTTTTTATAATCTCTCTTTCTGAAAGTTCACTATTGGTGTATCAAAATGCCTCAGACTTCTTGGGGTTAATTTTGTATCCTGCTACATTGCCAAATTCATGTATTAAGTCTAGTAGCATTTTGATGGAGTCTCTAGGGTTTTGTATGTAGAATATCATGTCATCTGCAAATAAGGACTGTTTTACTTCCTATTTTCCACTTTGGATGCCTTTTATTTCTTTTTCTTGTCTAATTGCAATGCCTAATACTTCCAGTACTATGTTGAACAGGAGTGGTGAGAGTGGGCATCCCTCTCTTGTTCCTGTTCTTAGGGGAAATGGTGTTAGTTTTGGTCCATTGAGTATGATGTTGGCTGTGGGCCTGTCATATATGCCTTTTATTATGTTGAGGTATGATCCTTCTATTCCCAACTTGCTGAGAGTTTTTATCAAAAATGGGTGTTGGATTTTGTCAAATGCTTTTTTCTACATCAATTGATATGACCATGTGGCTTTTTTCTTTCAATATGTTTATGAGATGTATCATGTTTATTGATTTGCGGATATTGTACCATCCTTGCATCCCTGGGATAAATCCTACTTGGTCACGGTGTATGATCTTTCTGATGTACTGCTGGATCCGATTTGCTAAGATTTTGTTGGGAATTTTGGCACCTATGTTCATGAGGGATATTGGCCTGTAATTCTCTTTCATTGTGTTGTCTTTACCTGGTTTTGGTATTAGGGTGATGCTGGCTTCATAGAATGAGCTTGGAAGTGTTCCTTCCTCTTGAATTTTTTGTAGTAGTCTGATGAGGATAGGTTTTAGTTCTTCCTTGAATGTTTGGTAAAACTCCCCTGTGAAGCCGTCTGGTCCTGGGCTTTTGTTTGCTGGAAGCTTTTTGATGACTGCTTCAATTTCTTCCATAGTTATTGGCCTATTGAGATTTTTAGATTCTCCCTCATTAAGTCTTGGAATGTTGTATTTTTCTAGAAATTTGTATATTTCCTCCAAGTTGTCTAGTTTGTTGAAGTAGAGCTGTCCATAGTACTTTTGAACAATCATTTGTATTTCTGTGGGGTCTGTTGTTATTTCGCCTCTATCATTTTTGATTTTGTTTATTTGGGTCCTCTCTCTTTGCTTCTTGTTGAGCCTGGCTAGAGGTTCATCAATCTTGTTTATCCTTTCAAAGAACCAGCTCTTGGTTTCATTGATTTTCTGTACTGTTTTTTTGGTCTCCATGTCTTTTATTTCTGCTATAATCTTTATTATCTCCTTCCTTCTGATCACTCTGGGGTTTTCTTGTTGCTCTCCTTCTAATTCTTTGAGTTGTAGAGTTAGATGATTTACTACCATTTTTTCTTTTTTTTTTTTTTGAGATAGGCCTTTTGAGCTATAAACTTCCCTCTCAGGACTGCTTTCATTGTGTCCCGTAGGTTTTGGATTGTTGTGTTTTCATTGTCATTAGTTTCCAGGATGTTTTAAATTTCTTCTTTGATCTCATTGGTAACCCAATCAATATTTAATAACATGCTATTCAGCTTGCAAGTTTTTGAGTATTTTGGGTTGTTTTTATCATTGTTTATTTCTAATATTATGTCCTTGTGGTCTGAGAAGATGCTTGGTATAATTTCAATCTTCTTGAATTTGGGGAGACTTTGCTCTTGGCCCAATATGTGGTCTATTTTTGAATATGTCCCATGAGCATTTGAGTGGAATGTATATTCTGTGGCTTTGGGGTGAAGTGTTCTGAAGATGTCAATTAAGTCCAACTGATCTAGTGAGTCATTTAGGATTGGTGTTTCTTTCCTGATTGTTTGTCTAGAGGATTTATCCAGTGATGTCAGTGGTGTATTAAAGTCCCCTACTATGATTGTATTGTTGTCGATCTCTCCTTTGATATCTTCCAGGAGTTTTTTTTATGTATTCGGGTGCTCCTGCATTGGGTGCATATATGTTTACCAGGGTTATATCTTCTTGTTGTATTGATCCCTTTAATATTATGAAGTGGCCTTCCTTATCTCTTGTTACAGCCTTCACTGTGAGGTCTATTTTGTCCAATATAAGTATTTCTACCCCAGCTTTCTTTTCCTTTCCATTTGCGTGAAAGATATTTTTCCATCCCTTCACTTTCAGTCTGTGTGAGTACCTTTTAATGCAGTGGGTCTCTTGTAGACAGCAAATGTATGGGTCATGTTTTTATATCCATTCAGCCACTCGATGTCTTTTGCTTGGAGCATTTAGTCCATTTACGTTTAAAGTTATTATTGAAAGGTACTTGTCTGTAGCCATTTCTATTTTTTTCTGTGTGCCTGCTTTCTTGTTGAGCTTTTTAATTCTTGTTTTTACACCAGTCCCTTTAGCATTTCTTGCATTTCTGGTTTGGTGGCGATAAACTCCCTTAGCCTCTTTTTTGTCTGTGAAGCTTCTTATTTCCCCTTCTGTTTTGAATTATAGCCTGGCTGGATAGAGTATTCTTGGATTCAGTCCTTTGCATCACTTTGTAAGTTTCCGTCCATTCTTCTCTGACCTGATGTGTTTCTGTTGAGAAATCATTTGATAATCTAATGGGAGATCCCTTGTATGTAACTTTCCCTCTCTCTCTTGCAGCCTGTAAGATTCTCTCTTTGTCCTGAACATTTGCCATGGTAATTATGATGTGTCTTGGTGTGGGTCTTTTCGGGTTCACCTTGTTTGGGACTCTCTGGGCTTGTGTGACTTTTTTTTTCCCCACCTCAGGGAAGTTTTCTGATATTATTTCTTCGAATAGGTTTTCTAATCCTTGTTCCTCTTTCTGTTGTTTTGGCACCCCTATTATTCGTATGTTGTTTTGTTTCATGTTGTCCCAAAGCTCCCTTACACTCTCCTCCTGTCTTTTAACTTTTTTCTCCAATTGAAGTACAGTTTGGGTGTGTTTTGCTTCCTTGTCTTCTAATTCACTAATTCGGTCCTCTGCTTCTCCTAGTCCACTGTTGAAACTTTCAATGGTGTTTTTTATTGCAGCTACATCGGTCTTCATTTCTTCTTGGGTCTTACTTAAGTTGTTGATTTTTTCATCTGTTTCTTCTAGCTTCTTCCATATGTTATCGATTTTTTCATCTGTTTCTTCTTGCTTCTTGCTGAGGTTGTCGATTTTTTCCTCCATCCGGTTTATGCACTCTAGGACCCTTATTCTGAATTCTTTTTCTGTCATGTTGCATGCCTCTGTATCACTTAGCTGCTTTTCTGGTGAGTCCTCCTTTTCTTTCCTTTGGGGGTTTCTTTGTCTACCCATGTTTGATCTCACCGACATATATAGATATTGAGTCATTCAGTGGCTGTTCCTTGGGTGGCAGTGGCTCCTCGGGCTGTAGTTGTTCCTTGGGGGGTTGTGGTAGTAGCTGCTCCTCCGTTGGTAGCAGGTCCTCTGGTGGGTGCTGTTCACAGCTGTGGTGGCTCTTCTGGCTGTTGGAGGGAGGCTTCACACACAGCAACTGTTCCTCAGACAGAGAGTGTGGTGATCATGTGGCCACTGTTGTTTGGATCTGCTGTGTTAATTTAAAGGCACAAAATACAACACAGCAAGGCACAACGTACCAGGCACTGAATACAAATGTATTTATGGTATTAATAACCCCAAATATAGGTGGCCACCCGAGCTAAGAGAGTTGCGGGATAAGGAAGAAAGAAGAGAAAAAGATTGAAGAGAAAACAGAAAAAAAAGTAAGAGAGAAAAGAGAATGAAGTAGAAGAGGGGAGGAGACTATTTATATGAGGAGAAAACTCTGATAGAACTGTCACTAATCCCAACAAATTCCAGCAACGGATCCCTGGAGATGAATACAAACTACAAACAACCAATAATATCAAGCGAGGCAAGGGAACACAGAAGCACAAAAATAACCGGGGGTTGTGGGGTGCAGGGTGGGCATGGGAAACAGAAAAATAAAAATAAAAAGCAGAACAACCTCACAAACAATCCTAAAAAAAACCCCACTATACTCAACACTCAAGCAAACAACAACAAAACCATAGAGAGAGAAAAGAAGAAGAAAAAATTTAGATAGTGAAGAAAGATAAGGGAGAGGTGTATAAGGATTTAGAGCAGGTGATTGGAAATAGGATATATAAGTAAGGTGAAATTTTGACAGGGGGTAAAATGAATAGGAAAATCTAAAGCAAGAATAGGGTAAGAGAAACAGGACAGCAAACGGGGGAAAGTGGGGAAGAGGGTTTCAGCACAGAGGCAAAATTGAGATAGAGAAAAATGATGCTAAAGGAATGATGAGAATAGAATGGAGAACACTAGTCCCGAAATAAAATAAAGAGAAAATAAAATGACACTTTAAAAAATGGTAAAATGGTAGCAGTAATAATACTGGTTTAAAATAAAAATGTAGTAATTAAAAGGGTAAAATCAGGTGATTAAAAAAGAAAAAAATGGTTTCTTAGTTTAAAGGTGAAAAAATAATAAAAAAATAATAATTAAAAATGTGCAGTAATGAAGGTGCTTCAGATCCTCTACTATTCTTTTTTGGCACGCCAGGTATTCAGGAGAATGTTGAATTTCCCTCTGATACACTGTTCCTCCGTGTTGTAAGCCACAGTCCTGATTTTAAGGCAGGCCGTATTGGTTTCCCAGACAGCCTTTATCTGTGTTTACAGAAGAGTCAGTTCGTGGCTCTGCCTCTGGGTGGCAGTGTGTCTGGATTGACCTCCGAGGCTATCAGTCCTCTCTGTCCAGGAGTTCTCTATTGTACCTGAAACTGGCTTGGGAAAGACCTCGTCCCAGAGCTGGTCCCCCACTCGTCACTCCTCACTCTGTTTCCCAGGCTCCCCAAAAACAACCTTCCACTATAGGCTCTGCGAGTGACCCCAACTGGGTAATCCGATGCACTGGGTTCAACAATCAAACGCACAGATTTAAGAGGAAGTGTAAAAACAAGAGCCTGATAAGCTGTGCGAACTCGCAGGGCTCCACCTTCCAGATCTGCGTGGAGTCTCTGCATGTGCTCTGGCCCCTGGCACCAAGTAGCCGGCAGACTGGCAAAATCCAGTCCAACTATGGGCTTATTTATAGCATTCCCTTCTACCAGCAGCCCTGGGGGAGCCCTTCCACACTCGTGGGTCATGCTGGCCCCAAAGGCCGCGGACTTTGTGGGGCGCAGATCACCCCCCTCCGCGCATTCCATTCTCCAACCTAAATTGCAAACCGCACATTTGGGGGAAGTCCAACCTTTCTGTGGGGAGAAGCAGGGCTCCTCTGAGTTCACATAGTCGAGCTGCTTGAGAGCCCTTGCTTCCGGGTTAGTAGCCAATCTCTGGATGCCGGTAACAGCCACTCAAGATGGTGCAGTCTCCATGGCTGAGCCTGTGAACCCGGAGAGGTTTCAGCCTCAAACTCTAACCGTTCCCTTTTTCTGGGAGTTCTCTGTCTTTCCTGGCTGCAGACTGTCTCTCAGCTGAATCTCCTCTGCTTATTCAGGCTGTATATTACCCGTTTTAGCTGCTCACCCTTATCTGCTCTGGGACAAGGCACCGACACGTCTGTCTAAACCTCCACCATTTTTTTCTCTCAGTTGTTGATTTTCTCATCCATCCGGTTTATGAACTGTATGATCCTTATTCTGAATTCTTTTTCTGACATATTTCATGACTCCATTTCACTGAGATCTTATCTGGCGGTTCCCCCTTTGTTTTCCTTTAGGGGTTTCTTTGTCTCCCCATTTTTGATCTC